>NC_086452.1:161794905-162107048 GCF_028390025.1 Pseudophryne corroboree | reverse complement strand
GACAGGTACTAACTGGTTTGCCGGCCGTCTCATGTCGTCAACTGATTTTTGTAACGTGCTGACATTATCACGTAATTCCATAAACAAAGCCATCCATTCCGGTGTCGACTCCCTAGGGGGTGACATCACCATTACCGGCAATTGCTCCGCCTCCACACCAACATCGTCCTCATACATGTCGACACACATGTACCGACACACATTAGACACACAGGGAATGCTCTTATCGAAGACAGGACCCCACTAGCCCTTTGGGGAGACAGAGGGAGAGTTTGCCAGCACACACCCAAGCGCTATAAATATATAGGAACAACCCTACAGAAGTGTTGTTTCCTTTATAGCAGCTTAATATATCAATATCGCCAAAAAAGTGCCCCCCCTCTCTGTTTTTTTACCCTGTTTCTGTAGTGCAGTGCAGGGGAGAGTCCTGGGAGCCTTCCTCGCAGCGGAGCTGTGCAGGAAAATGGCGCTGTGTGCTGAGGAGATAGGCCCCGCCCCCTATTTCGGCGGGCTCTTCTCCCGGTGTTTGTGAGACCTGGCAGGGGTTAAATACATCCATATAGCCCCAGGGGCTATATGTGATGTATTTTTAGCCAGAACAAGGTATTATCATTGCTGCCCAGGGCGCCCCCCCCCCCCAGCGCCCTGCACCCTCAGTGACCGCTGGTGTGAAGTGTGCTGACAACAATGGCGCACAGCTGCAGTGCTGTGCGCTACCTCATGAAGACTGAAAAGTCTTCTGCCGCCGGTTTCTGGACCTCTTCACTTTTCGGCATCTGCAAGGAGGTCGGCGGTGCAGCTCCGGGACCGGACTCCATGGCTGGGCCTGTGTTCGATCCCTCTGGAGCTAATGGTGTCCAGTAGCCTAAGAAGCCAATCCATCCTGCACGCAGGTGAGTTCACTTCTTCTCCCCTAAGTCCCTCGTTGCAGTGAGCCTGTTGCCAGCAGGACTCACTGAAAATAAAAAACCTAATAACTTTTTCTAAGCAGCTCTTTAGGAGAGCCACCTAGATTGCACCCTGCTCGGACGGGCACAAAAACCTAACTGAGGCTTGGAGGAGGGTCATAGGGGGAGGAGCCAGTGCACACCACCTAGTCCTAAAGCTTTTATTTTTGTGCCCTGTCTCCTGCGGAGCCGCTAATCCCCATGGTCCTGACGGAGTCCCAGCATCCACTAGGACGTCAGAGAAAAAGTGTGTAAAACGATCATTATAACTTTTATATATCGAGCATCCGCCGGAAGTCGTGACCTCCGTACTTCCGGTATGGTAATATGGATGATGTGTCCTTTGTGTGTTTAATGTTTTGAAGTTTTACAGTTCACCTTATTAGCACGTTGATGGTACTCGTGGGTTCTCTATTTAGTTCTGCTGAACGCTGTTAAGCCAGAGAGCGGCCGCACGCTTCCGGTCCGTGGAACGCACCGCGGACCGCATCCCGGCTTCCGGTGACGTACTTCCTGGGCGGTGGCCGCGTGCTTCCGGTCCATGGAACGCACCGCGGACCGCATACTGACTTCTTGTGACATGCTTACTTTAACAGTGTTCGGCCGGGTGGCGGCCGCGTGCTTCCAATCCGTGGAACTCACCGCGGACCGCATCCCGGCTTCCTGTTGTGTATTTCCTGTTTGTATCACTGGAACGCAATCTGTATGACAGGAGAATTTTCGTGAAAAAAGAGATTCATCAGACGGACGGAGTCGTGTGTGTACTTTGGAGACAGGTTCCGGAGCCGGCCTCCCCTCATGTTGACATCATAAGGGCACATACCTCTGATAAATCTGGTAAACCTCCAACTTTACTTTTTCCTCCATTTGGGATGTTTGAGCTGCATTACATATATCAGCGAGATATAATATAAAGGCATTATTCAACGCTTTTTTGCATACTTATCTCTGGTAATCCTCCATCCATTACCATTTGTATATTGTTTTATTGGCAATTTTTTTTTTTTATTATTTGTTTGTATTAAACTTTGAACATACTACACCATATTTGGAATTCTTTTTCCTACATATAGACTCCGTTTGTCTGGAGTTTATGGCAAACCTGATGACAGAGGGATTGTGAGGGAATATATGTACGATCCGTGCATCAGCGAGATACATCGGAAGGCATGATTCAAGGCTTATATTGTACTCACTTCTGGTAATCCTCCATCTATTACCATTTGCACCATCTGTATAACGATCATATAGACAATTTACACTTGATTGTTTTAAATGTGTTGTATTTTGAATTTACTACACCATATTTGGAATTTTGTTTTCCCCACATATGGATTCAATTTGTATGAAGTGCATGAAAAACCTATGACAGAGGAATTGTGAGGGAAGTACCATTTCAGCTACTATTATCTGATTAGCGCACCGCATCTGGTCTAATTTGATCTGTTCACGCATTCTGTGCTTAGACTTGGGTCCCATCGCTGTGATATCTCAGTATGGTATGCAATTATTCCAAAATACGGAAAAATCCGATATCCAAAATACTTCTGGTCCCAAGCATTTTGGATATGGGATACTCAACCTGTATAAGGGACTCTACTGTGGTGTAACGTGTATAAGGGGTACTACTGTATGGTGTAATGTGAATAACAGACTCTACTGAGTGGTCAAGATTCATTATACTGCAATAATAATACTTAAAGTGGCCCCTAAGCAGGAGTTTAGTGATGCCTAGAAAGCTTTTTGTGAAAAAATTGTGTACTGTACTCAACATTCCAGCTAAGAACACACTGAATCTAGCTTAATGTGATTGTCAAGCCTTTGCTTCCAGTTAATTTACTAAGTTAACTATTTTTATTATTATTAGCAGTTATTTATAAAGCGCGCACACATTCCACAGCATTTTACAGAGAATATTTGGCCATTCACATCAGTTCCTGCCACAGTGGAGTTTACAATCTATGAGGTCAATTCAATTTGCCGA
Source organism: Pseudophryne corroboree (assembly GCF_028390025.1). Classification (NCBI taxonomy): domain Eukaryota; kingdom Metazoa; phylum Chordata; class Amphibia; order Anura; family Myobatrachidae; genus Pseudophryne; species Pseudophryne corroboree. The sequence continues at coordinate 162,104,117 of NC_086452.1, read as the reverse complement.
CAGTTGAATAGTGCCGGGAATTAGCTCCCGGCGCTATTCAATACAGCGCCATGTGACACTTAATTGCCGTGATTTCTTCTCACCCCCCCCTACCAGGGGGAGCGAGCAGATATCTCACAAAAGTGCTGGCATCGCGCCAGGCAGTTAAATTGGACAATGCTTGTTCTCCCGACAAATTAACCTGTTAAGTCCGGGAGAACGGGCATTCACTGACTTAACAGCACCGGGAGCTAATTTCCGGCGCTATTCAACTGTCGGCAAATTGACCCCTATGGAACCACATGCATGCACACACATTCACACTAGGGTTAATTTTGTCAGGATCCAATTAACCTACTAGTATACTTTTGGAATGTGGGAGGAAACCGCAGTACCCAGAGGAAATCCATACCAGTAGTGGGAGAATATACAAACTCCTGACAGTGAGGGGCATGGTGGGAATTGAACCCATGACCTCAGTGCTGTGAGGCAGTAATGCTAACTATTACACCATCCATGATGCCCAACTATCTAACTAAAGTTGGCCTCACACTCCTGCTGGAAACAATAAAACCCACCAAGTATCACATTTCATGCAGCAACACTGAGCTATGGTGCCCTTTGCAAATCACTGCAGATAAGTTAATGGGGATGTTAAAGGAAAGGTAGTAGAGAGGTACAACCACTGAACAAAAACAAATGATGTTACTTTATATTGTGCAGATATATCATAATAAAATAAGTGGGGCTAGCAGGATTACTCAACTATATAGAGGTAATCCATACTAAAGCATCTTTTTCAAGAGAACATCTACCTGTTGGATTAATATTCTCCCTATCACACTGCAGTAACAATCATAATATTTCTTTCTGTTTTATTGAACTATTACAGAACCAGTGTCATCTCTTTCTCCCTCTTATTTTATTGATTTGTATTAATCCAATATTTTCCTGGCACATTACAGAGACTTTTGAGAATGCTGATTTTCATACAGGACTAAAAGCAACACTTTAAAAAGACATTTCATACACTTTAAATGAAGCCGCTGCGGCCGCTATACTTAATACACAACCTACGTACTTATTACACCATTAGCGTACAGAGTCCCGTACCGTGGGGGTCATTCCGAGTTGTTCGCTCGGTATTTTTCTTCGCATCGCAGCGATTTTCCGCTAACTGCGCATGCGCAATGTTCGCAATGCGACTGCACCAAGTAAATTTGCTATGCAGTTAGGTATTTTACTCACGGCATTACGAGGTTTTTTCGTTCTGATGATCGTAGTGTGATTGACAGGAAGTGGGTGTTTCTGGGCGGAAACTGGCCGTTTTATGGGAGTGTGTGAAAAAACGCTACCGTTTGTGGGAAAAACGCGGGAGTGGCTGGAGAAACGGAGGAGTGTCTGGGCAAACGCTGGGTGTGTTTATGACGTCAAACCAGGAACGACAAGCACTGAACTGATCGCAGATGCCGAGTAAGTTTGGAGCTACTCAGAAACTGCTAAGAAGTGTCTATTCGCAATTTTGCTAATCTTTCGTTCGCAATTTTGATAAGCTAAGATTCACTCCCAGTAGGCGGCGGCTTAGCGTGTGCAAAGCTGCTAAAAGCAGCTTGCGAGCGAACAACTCGGAATGACCACCCGTGTACGGACTTTGCGTACAAACGCCGCGCTGGCTGTACAAAGTACACACAGCGCGTACACACCCAAAGTTACACAGCGAACCCTTAACAGCTATGCATGAGATAATAATACACTTTAAACCTTAGCAGGGAAAGGACGACACGACACCAGATTGTAATTAAACTACTGGGTTCCGACACCACAGCGTATTATTACTGAAAGGGGGTTACAATAACAAAGCAATACAATACGTGTAAGGCTATAAATACAGAGGAGGATGCCGAGTCTCTTCAGAACGACTTAGTTAAATTAGAAGCATGGGCAGCCAAATGGAGAATGCGCTTCAACACAGACAAGTGTAAGGTAATGCACTGTGGTAACAAGAACAAAAATTACACCTACCTACTAAATGGGGTAAAACTAGGGGATTCTGTACTGGAAAAGGACTTAGGTGTCCTCATAGATAGCAAGCTAAGCAGTAGTACCCAAAGTAGGACTGCAGCAAAGAAGGCTAATAAGATATTAGCATGCATAAAACGGGGTATTGATGCTAGGGACGAGAGTATTATACTCCCATTATATAAATCACTAGTGAGGCCACACCTTGAATACTGTGTACAGTTCTGGGCACCGTACTACAAAAAGGATATCCTGGAGCTTGAAAAGGTACAAAGGAGGGCGACCAAACTAATTAAGGGCATGGAGACGATGGAATACAAGGAAAGGCTTGAAAGACTAGGCATGTTTACATTGGAAAAGCGGAGACTAAGAGGGGATATGATCAACATCTACAAATATATAAGGGGACAATACTCAGAGCTTGCGCGGGACCTGTTTTTGGTCAGATCAACACAGAGGACTCGTGGACACTCGCTCAGGTTAGAGGAGAGGAGATTCCGCACAATACGGCGTAAAGGCTTTTTCACGGTAAGGACAATACGTGTTTGGAATTCCCTGCCCGAGGGAGTTGTAATGGCGGAATCTGTCAACACCTTTAAGAATGGGTTAGATAAATTCCTATTGGATAAGGATATCCAGGGGTATGGTGCATAGTCATGCATTATAGTTACTATTTAGTCAAATCATCATGCAGAGGACACCACAAATAGGTTGAACTCGATGGACAATTGTCTTTTTTCAACCTCAGATACTATGTTACTATGTTACTATGTAATACGAAAGAATAATGGCTACAGTCAATGTTACATACTTTTGGTTTCGCCTGCGCTTCCCGGTCCGGTCCTCAATCATCACGGGTGATGACCTTCAGAGTCTGTGATAGTGACCTGGCCTGCAGCTGGCTCTTTATACAGTAGATCAAAACATAATACAATAGACACTGTGTGCTCTTCTTCCATTGGTTCGGGGGTGGGACATATCCTGTGCACCGGGGATCATTGGTCAGCTCAAGAAGTGGGCGATGGCTAGGACTTGAGATGTGGTTTCTGTTGTTTGCATCTGAGTTCCCGCCCCATGACCAGTTAAACCCATCACATTAATCATACATAAATCTGGTATTATTAATAACTTAATGTGGTAATATATAATAATGTTCTTATTCCCACCAGATTAATGTTTACGTGACTCTGAACAATATGACCCCACACGATATGATTATCTATTTCCATCCTCAAGATATACATATATCCACATATATCCAAATACTCATGCCCATTTTTACACATACTCCTGTTATTACAATTTGTTAGGAATTATATATATATATATATATACACAAACACATACATCTCCAAGAGTTTAGACTATGAATGTTAATATCTTAGATTTCTAAATGTCTGGTTTGTGTTTTGGTTAGCTATTGTTAATTGAGTTTCTCGCAGCTTAGGTTCCTGGGTATTGTCTTTTTGTTTGTTTTGTCTTCAGGTGAGACAATGCCAATCCAGTACTTATTGTTTCAATAGAAACTCGGCTACCCTAGTAAACAAAGGTGTTTGCCTTCTTCATAGAATTTCAAAGCTTAATGTAAATAAGGCCATTGTATTTTAGTCTCTGGGAGTTTTAATTTATGTGTGACCGATCTTCATGCTATTTAGAAGAAAAAGCAGACAGTGTGGGATTTATACAATATATAGATTAGATTTATGATATGTCTTTGTGGCTTTTCCATGAGAGTACAAATTCCACTGTAATTACTCATACCACGCTCTAATGCGCAGGACCGCGGGAGCGACCATACACAATTTGCGAACATGTGCAATCACAGCCGAACACGTACGCACACGGAGGCCATCTATGTGGTGTTTGTACGCAATGTATGTGTTGTAATATTTTCTGACTTCGACACTTTTATTTGCGTAGCATCTAAATTAAACCAAAAATAAGAATTTACTTACCGATAATTCTATTTCTCGTAGTCCGTAGTGGATGCTGGGGACTCCGTCAGGACCATGGGGAATAGCGGCTCCGCAGGAGACAGGGCACAAAAAGTAAGCTTTTAGGATCACATGGTGTGTACTGGCTCCTCCCCCTATGACCCTCCTCCAAGCCTCAGTTAGGTACTGTGCCCGGACGAGCGTACACAATAAGGAAGGATATTGAACCCCGGGTAAGACTCATACCAGCCACACCAATCACACCGTATAACTTGTGATCTGAACCCAGTTAACAGTATGACAAACGTAGGAGCCTCTGAACAGACGGCTCACAACAAATAACAACCCGATTTTTTTGTAACAATAACTATGTACAAGTATTGCAGACAATCCGCACTTGGGATGGGCGCCCAGCATCCACTACGGACTACGAGAAATAGAATTATCGGTAAGTAAATTCTTATTTTCTCTAACGTCCTAAGTGGATGCTGGGGACTCCGTCAGGACCATGGGGATTATACCAAAGCTCCCAAACGGGCGGGAGAGTGCGGATGACTCTGCAGCACCGAATGAGAGAACTCAAGGTCCTCCTCAGCCAGGGTATCAAATTTGTAGAATTTTGCAAACGTGTTTGCCCCTGACCAAGTAGCAGCTCGGCAGAGTTGTAATGCCGAGACTCCCCGGGCAGCCGCCCAGGATGAGCCCACTTTCCTTGTGGAATGGGCCTTGACAGATTTAGGTTGTGGCAAGCCTGCCACAGAATGTGCAAGTTGAATTGTGCTACAAATCCAACGAGCAATCGTCTGCTTAGAAACAGGAGCACCCATCTTGTTGGGTGCATACAATATAAACAGTGAGTCAGACTTTCTGACTCCAGCCGTTCTTGAAATATATATTTTCAATGCCCGGACCACGTCCAACAACTTGGAATCCTCCAACTCGTTAGTAGCCGCAGGCACCACAATAGGCTGGTTCAGGTGAAACGCTGACACCACCTTAGGCAGAAAATGAGGACGCGTCCGCAGTTCTGCCCTGTCCGTATGGAAAATCAGATATGGGCTCTTATATGATAAAGCCGCCAATTCTGATACTCTCCTGGCTGAAGCCAGGGCCAGTAGCATGGTTACTTTCCATGTAAGATACTTCATCTCCACCGATTTGAGCGGCTCAAACCAATGGGATTTTAGAAAATCCAAGACTACATTAAGATCCCACGGTGCCACTGGGGGCACAACCGGGGGCTGTATATGTAGTACTCCTTTTACAAAAGTCTGGACTTCAGGAACTGAAGCCAATTCTTTCTGGAAGAAAATCGACAGGGCCGAAATTTGAACCTTAATGGACCCCAATTTGAGGCCCATAGACAATCCTGTTTGCAGGAAATGTAGGAATCGACCCAGTTGAAATTCCTCCGTGGGGGCCTTCCTGGCCTCACACCACGCAACATATTTCCTCCAAATGCGGTGATAATGTTGTGCAGTCACCTCCTTCCTGGCCTTTACCAGTGTAGGAATGACCTCTTCCGGAATGCCTTTTTCCTTTAGAATTCGGCGTTCAACCGCCATGCCGTCAAACGCAGCCGCGGTAAGTCTTGGAATAGACACGGTCCCTGCTGAAGCAGGTCCCGTCTTAGAGGTAGAGGCCACGGATCCTCCGTGAGCATCTCTTGAAGTTCCGGGTACCAAGTTCTTCTTGGCCAATCCGGAGCCACTAGTATCGTTCTTACTCCCTTTTGCCGTATAATTCTCAGTACTTTTGGTATGAGAGGCAGAGGAGGGAACACATACACTGACTGGAACACCCACGGTGTTACCAGAGCGTCCACAGCTATTGCCTGAGGATCTCTTGACCTGGCGCAATACCTGTCCAGTTTTTTGTTGAGGCGGGACGCCATCATATCCACCATTGGTTTTTCCCAACGGTTCACAATCATGTGGAAGACTTCTGGATGAAGTCCCCACTCTCCCGGGTGTAGATCGTGTCTGCTGAGGAAGTCTGCTTCCCAGTTGTCCACTCCCGGAATGAATACTGCTGACAGTGCTATCACATGATCTTCCGCCCAGCGAAGAATCCTTGCAGCTTCTGCCATTGCTGTCCTGCTTCTTGTGCCGCCCTGTCTGTTTACGTGGGCGACTGCCGTGATGTTGTCCGACTGGATCAACACCGGCTGACCCTGAAGCAGGGGTTTTGCCAGACTTAGAGCATTGTAAATCGCTCTTAGCTCCAGTATATTTATGTGAAGAGACATCTCCAGGCTTGACCATACTCCCTGGAAGTTTCTTCCTTGTGTGACCGCTCCCCAGCCTCTCAGACTGGCATCCGTGGTCACCAGGACCCAGTCCTGTATGCCGAATCTGCGGCCCTCTAACAGATGAGCACTCTGCAACCACCACAGAAGAGACACCCTTGTCCGTGGCGATAAGGTTATCCGCTGATGCATCTGCAGATGCGATCCGGACCATTTGTCCAGCAGATCCCACTGAAAAGTTTGTGCGTGGAATCTGCCGAATGGAATCGCTTCGTAAGAAGCCACCATCTTTCCCAGGACTCTTGTGCATTGATGCACAGACACTGTCCCTGGTTTTAGGAGGTTCCTGACAAGTTCGGATAACTCCCTGGCTTTCTCCTCCGGAAGAAACACCTTTTTCTGAACCGTGTCCAGAATCATTCCCAGGAACAGCAGACGTGTCGTCGGGGTCAACTGAGATTTTGGAAAATTCAGAATCCACCCGTGTTGTTGCAGCACTAGTTGGGTTAGTGCTACTCCGTCTTCCAGCTGTTCTCTGGATCTTGCCCTTATCAGGAGATCGTCCAAGTAAGGGATAATTAATACGCCTCTTCTTCGTAGAAGGATCATCATTTCGGCCATTACCTTGGTAAAGACCCGAGGTGCCGTGGACAATCCAAACGGCAGCGTCTGAAACTGATAATGACAGTTTTGCACCACGAACCTGAGGTACCCTTGATGTGAAGGGCAAATTGGGACATGCAGGTAAGCGTCCTTTATGTCCAGGGACACCATAAAGTCCCCTTCTTCCAGATTCGCTATCACTGCTCTGAGTGACTCCATCTTGAACTTGAATTTTTGTATGTACAGGTTCAAAGATTTGAGATTTAGAATAGGTCTTACCGAGCCGTCCGGCTTCGGTACCACAAATAGCGTGGAGTAATACCCCTTTCCCTGTTGTAGGAGGGGTACCTTGACTATCACCTGCTGAGCAAACAGCTTGTGAATGGCTTCCAATACCGTCGCCCTGTCCGAGGGAGACGTTGGCAAAGCAGACTTTAGGAACCGGCGAGGGGGAGACTTCTCGAATTCCAACCTGTAACCCTGAGATACTACCTGTAGAATCCAGGGGTCCACCTGTGAGCAAGCCCACTGTGCGCTGAAATTCTTGAGTCGACCCCCCACCGTTCCTGAGTCCGCTTGTAAGGCCCCAGCGTCATGCTGAGGGCTTTGCAGAACCCTGGGAGGGCTTCTGTTCCTGGGCAGGGGCTGCTTGCTGCCCTCTCTTACCCCTTCCTCTGCCCCGAGGCAGATATGACTGTCCTTTTGTCCGCTTGTTCTTATAGGAACGAAAGGACTGCGGCTGAAAAGACGGTGTCTTTTTCTGTTGGGAGGGGGTCTGAGGTAAAAAAGTGGATTTTCCGGCAGTTGCCGTAGCCACCAGATCCGATAGACCGACGCCAAATAATTCCTCCCCTTTATACGGCAATACTTCCATATGTCGTTTGGAATCCGCATCACCTGACCACTGTCGCGTCCATAAACTCCTTCTGGCAGATATGGACATCGCATTTACTCTCGATGCCAGAGTGCAAATATCTCTCTGCGCATCTCGCATATAAAGGAAAGCATCCTTTAATTGCTCTATAGTCAATAAAATACTGTCCCTATCCAGGGTATCAATATTTTCAGTCAGGGAATCCAACCAGACGACCCCAGCACTGCACATCCAGGCTGAGGCGATGGCTGGTCGCAGTATAACACCAGTATGAGTGTATATACTTTTCAGGGTAGTTTCCAGCCTCCTATCAGCTGGATCCTTGAGGGCGGCCGTATCAGGAGACGGTAACGCCACTTGTTTCGATAAGCGTGTGAGCGCCTTATCCACCCTAGGGGGTGTTTCCCAGCGCGCCCTAACCTCTGGCGGGAAAGGGTATAATGCTAATAACTTTTTTGAAATTAGCATTTTTCTATCTGGGTTAACCCACGCTTCATCACATACATCATTTAATTCCTCTGATTCAGGAAAAACTACAGGTAGTTTTTTCACCCCCACATAATACCCCTTTTTGTGGTACTTGTAGTATCAGAGATATGCAAAGCCTCCTTCATTGCCGTGATCATATAACGTGTGGCCCTACTTGAAAATACGTTTGTTTCATCACCGTCGACACTAGATTCAGTGTCTGTGTCTGGGTCTGTGTCGACCGACTGAGGTAAAGGGCGCTTTACAGCCCCTGACGGTGTCTGAGACGCCTGGGCAGGTACTAACTGGTTTGCCGGCCGTCTCATGTCGTCAACTGATTTTTGTAATGTGCTGACATTATCACGTAATTCCATAAACAAAGCCATCCATTCCGGTGTCGACTCCCTGGGGGGTGACATCACCATTATCGGCAATTGCTCTGCCTCCACGCCAACATCGTCCTCATACATGTCGACACACACGTACCGACACACAGCAGACACACAGGGAATGCTCTTATCGAAGACAGGACCCCACTAGCCCTTTGGGGAGACAGAGGGAGAGTTTGCCAGCACACACCCAAGCGCTATAATATATATGGGAACAACCCTATATAAGTGTTGTTCCTTATAGCCGCTTAAATATATAAAAATATCGCCAAAATATGCCCCCCCTCTCTGTTTTACCCTGTTTCTGTAGTGCAGTGCAGGGGAGAGTCCTGGGAGCCTTCCTCACAGCGGAGCTGAGCAGGAAAATGGCGCTGTGTGCTGAGGAGAATAAGCCCCGCCCCCTATTCCGGCGGGCTTTTCTCCCGGAGTTTTAGACATTTGGCATGGGTTAAATACATACATATAGCCTTAATGGCTATATGTGATGTATTCTTTTGCCATAAAAGGTATTATATATTGCTGCCCAGGGCGCCCCCAGCAGCGCCCTGCACCCTCCGTGACCGTCTGGTGTGAAGTGTGTGACAACAATGGCGCACAGCTGCAGTGCTGTGCGCTACCTTCATGAAGACTGAAGAGCCTTCTGCCGCCTGTTTCCGGACCTTCAATCTTCAGCATCTGTAAGGGGGGTCGGCGGCGCGGCTCCGGGACGAACCCCAGGGTGAGACCTGTGTTCCGACTCCCTCTGGAGCTAATGGTGTCCAGTAGCCTAAGAATCCAATCCATCCTGCACGCAGGTGAGTTGAAATTCTCTCCCCTAAGTCCCTCGATGCAGTGAGCCTGTTGCCAGCAGGACTCACTGAAAATAAAAAACCTAAAAAACTTTTTCTAAGCAGCTCTTTAGGAGAGCCACCTAGATTGCACCCTGCTCGGACGGGCACAAAAACCTAACAGAGGCTTGGAGGAGGGTCATAGGGGGAGGAGCCAGTACACACCATGTGATCCTAAAAGCTTACTTTTTGTGCCCTGTCTCCTGCGGAGCCGCTATTCCCCATGGTCCTGACGGAGTCCCCAGCATCCACTTAGGACGTTAGAGAAAATTGCCTGTTCTATTTAGGATTGTGGATTATAAAATAATGGGTGTGGGATTGGGAAAGGAGGGTGTGTGTGTGTGTGTGTGTATGTGTGTGTGTGTGTGTGTGTGTGTGTGTGTGTGTGTGTGTGTGTGTGTGCGTGCGTGTGTGGGGGGGGGGTTAAAACCAGAGCCAGGCATAGGCAAACTAGGCAATTGCCTAGGGCATTTGGAATGCTTAGGGTCTCGAGCAGCTTCTGCTGATTAAAATGATATATGGCATGCCTATATTCTGTGTGTGACTGTGGTTGCATCTGCATATGAAATGATACGTTACAGTGTATTCCTGGAAATCACTGTAATGTAGCACTTTGTATGCAGATACAGCCACGGTCGCACACAGAATATAGGCATGCCGTATATCATTTTACTCAGCAGAAGCTGCTTGTGCATCCTAGGCACATAGCAATGCAAATAAGATGCATTTTTGGCAAAATGGGTGCTCGACGTTAGCAGAGCTGCCAGCTGACTCATGCAAGGCAGCTCCTGCTGCATGGCATATTGAGGCAGGATGTATGAGAACACGTCTGTATCCAAGCAGAGGCAGAGGTCACAGTGTTAGCGGCCATGTGAGTGCTGTGTGCGGTGGGTTGGTTGTGAAATAGTGTTTAGCATATGTGTAAGGGGCACTATGTGTGTCATGTGTATAAGGACATTAATAATGTGAGGCATATGTGTAAGGGACATTATGTGTATGAGGGCATTAATAAAGGTTGGAATAATGTGTAAGGTGCATTATGTTTATAAGGGCATTAATAATGTGTGTCATTTGTGTAAGGGGCATTACTGTGTGGTATTATGTGTATAAAGGCATTACTAATGTGTGGCATTATGTGTATAAGGTGCTCTACTGTGTGGCATAATATATAGAAAGGGCACTACTGTGTGGTCTAATGTGAATAAAGAGCAATATGGTGTGGTGTAATGGGAATAAGGAGCAATTCAGTGTGATGTAATGTGAATAAGGGGCACTACTGTGAGGAGTAATGTATATATGGTAAAGTGGTACTACTTTGTGATGTAACAAGAATAAGGGACACTATTGCATGATAAAATGCGAATAAAGTTGCACTACTGTGTGGCCTAATTTGAATTCAGGGTACTATTGTGTGGCCATGCCCCTTCCAAGCAAGAACATGCCCATTTTTAGGCTGTGCACCAAATGTGCACACTGTTCCTATTTAAAATATAGGGGGTAGGAGCACCAAAATGAGGACTGCTATGGGTAAGGGGTAATGGTGCTGGGAAAGGGGTGCATGGTCAAAGGCGGAACTAGCGGCGGGGCTAGGAGGCACCAGCCAAGATCTTGCCTAGGGAATCATATCAGTTAGGGCTGGCTCTGGTTAAGACCACTAGAATACCTTGCAATTTTGCTTCAATTCCTTCTTTATCCAATCCTGCTGGGAAGCCTGAAAAATAGTAAAGCCTGTATAATTAGTTTCCAGGTGAACATAGAAAACTGCATGCAATAAAAGACAGAGATGAAACAAACTTAGGGGGTTATTCAGGTCACATTGCCAATGCGATCTGATTGCTATGGTTACGAACGACTCTGCCTGATTGACAGGCAGAGGCGTGCAGGGGGCAGCGATGGAGCATTGCAGGGGTGGCATGAGGGAAACAGGGGTGGATTAGCAGCGTTTTCAGGGCGGCTGTGTGACGTCATATGCTGGCGTGCCAATAAAAAAAATGTCGGCGAACCTCCTGCATACGCAGCCTAGCTGAGGCTGCAGGAGGTCGTCCACGGTTGCTGTGGTCCCAGCCACTGGGCAGGCCATTCTGCATGCTGGGCGGCCTTGCCCTGCGATGGACGGCCCTCAGCATGTGAAACAACGGATTGCAGATTCTTCTTTTTAGCAGAATCTGCAATCCATACTGAATAACCCCCTTCATTCAAACACTACTAATTGTTTGCTTTAAATATAACAGACATTACAAATACAGTACAAAGGACTGAATTTACTTAATTGGCATATATAGTGGGCATATATCGCTGCTTTGTGTTTAGACACAGCAGCGTTGCTAAAAAATGCTAATGTCTCAGGAGTCTGCAGAAAAGAGACGCCTCCTGCCAGCATTGCAGATCTAAGAACTGTGGGCATAGGGGGTAATTCCAAGTTGATCGCAGCAGGATTTTTGGTAGCAATTGGGCAAAACCATGTGCACTGCAGGGGAGGCAGATATAACATGTGCAGAGAGAGATAGATTTGGGTGTGGTGAGTTCAATCTGCAATCTAAATTACAGTGTAAAAATAAAGCAGCCAGTATTACCCTGCACAGAAACAAAATATCCCACCCAAATTTAACTCTCTCTGCAAATGTTATATCTGCCCCCCCCTGCAGTACACATGGTTTTGCCCAACTGCTAAAATGTTTCCTGCTGCGATCAACTTGGAATTACCCCCATAATTCAGACCTGATTGCACTTGCAGCAGCAAATTTGTTAGCTAATGGGCAAAACCATGTGCACTGCAGGTGTTGCAGATATAACATTTGCAGAGAAAGTTAGATTTGGGTGAGTTATTTTGTTTCTGTGCAGAGTAAATACTGTCTGCTTAATTTTTACACTGCAATTAAGATTTCAGTTTGAACACCCCACCCAAATCTAATAGGCCCTACACATTAGGTGAGAACACTGAACGATAATAAGAATTTACTTACCGATAATTCTATTTCTCATAGTCCGTAGTGGATGCTAGGGACTCCGTAAGGACCATGGGGAATAGCGGCTCCGCAGGAGACTGGGCACATCTAAAGAAAGCTTTAGGACTAACTGGTGTGCACTGGCTCCTCCCCCTATGACCCTCCTCCAAGCCTCAGTTAGCGTACACAATAAGGAAGGATTTTGAATCCCGGGTAAGACTCATACCAGCCACACCAATCACACCGTATAACACCGTATAACCTGTGATCTGAACCCAGTTAACAGTATGATAACAGAGGAGCCTCTGAAAGATGGCTCACAACAATAATAACCCGATTTTTGTAACAATAACTATGTACAAGTATTGCAGACAATCCGCACTTGGGATGGGCGCCCAGCATCCACTACGGACTATGAGAAATAGAATTATCGGTAAGTAAATTCTTATTTTCTCTAACGTCCTAAGTGGATGCTGGGGACTCCGTAAGGACCATGGGGATTATACCAAAGCTCCCAAACGGGCGGGAGAGTGCGGATGACTCTGCAGCACCAAATGAGAGAACTCCAGGTCCTCCTCAGCCAGGATATTAATTTTGTAGAATTTTACAAACGTATTTGCTCCTGACCAAGTAGCTGCTCGGCAAAGTTGTAAAGCCGAGACCCCTCGGGCAGCCGCCCAAGATGAGCCCACCTTCCTTGTGGAGTGGGCATTTACAGATTTTTGGTTGTGGCAGGCCTGCCACAGAATGTGCAAGCTGAATTGTACTACAAATCCAACGAGCAATAGTCTGCTTAGAAGCAGGAGCACCCAGCTTGTTGGGTGCACACAGGATAAACAGCGAGTCAGATTTCCTGACTCCAGCCGTCCTGGAAACATATATTTTCAGGGCACTGACAACGTCTAGCAACTTGGAGGCCTCCAAGTCCCTAGTAGCCGCAGGCACCACCAATAGGTTGGTTCAGGTGAGACGCTGAAACCACCTTGGGGAGAAACTGAGGACGAGTCCTCAATTCCGCCCTGTCCGAATGGAAAATCAGATAAGGGCTTTTTCAGGATAAAGCCGCCAATTCTGACACGCGCCTGGCCCAGGCCAGGGCCAACAGCATGACCACTTTCCATGTGAGATATTTTAACTCCACAGATCTAAGTGGTTCAAACCAATGTGACTTTTGGAACCCAAAACTACATTGAGATCCCAAAGTGCCACTGGAGGCACAAAAGGAGGCTGTATATGCAGTACCCCTTTTACAAACGTCTGAACTTCAGGGACTGAAGCTAGTTCTTTTTGGAAGAAAATTGACAGGGCCGCAAATTTGAACCTTAATGGACCCCAATTTCAGGCCCATAGACACTCCTGTTTGCAGGAAATGTAGGAATCGACCCAGTTGAATTTCCTCCGTCGGGCCTTACTGGCCTCGCACCACGCAACATATTTTCGCCAATTGCGGTGATAATGTTTTTGCGGTTACATCCTTCCTGGCTTTGATCAGGATAGGGATGACTTCATCCGGAAAGCCTTTTTTCCTTCAGGATCCGGCGTTCAACCGCCATGCCGTCAAACGCAGCCGCGGTAAGTCTTGGAACAGACAGGGCCCTTGCTGGAGCAGGTCCCTTCTTAGAGGTAGAGGCCACGGATCCTCCGTGAGCATCTCTTGAAGTTCCGGTTACCAAGTCCTTCTTGGCCAATCCGGAGCCACGAATATAGTGCTTTCTCCTCTCCATCTTATCAATCTCAGTACCTTGGGTATGAGAGGCAGAGGAGGGAACACATACACTGACTGGTACACCCACGGTGTTACCAGAGCGTCTACAACTATTGCCTGAGGGTCTCTTGACCTGGCGCAATACCTGTCGAGTTTTTTAATCATGTGGGCGACTTCTGGGTGGAGGTCGTGCTGAGGAAGTCTGCTTCCCAGTTGTCCACTCCCGGAATGAATACTGTTGACAGTGCTATCACATGATTTTCCGCCCAGCGAAGAATCCCTGCAGCTTCTGCCATTGCCCTCCTGCTTCTTGTGCCACCCTGTCTGTTTACGTGGGTGACTGCCATGATGTTGTCCGACTGGATCAACACCGGCTGACCTTGAAGCAGAGGTCTTGCTAAGCTTAGAGCATTGTAAATGGCCCTTAGCTTCAGGATATTTATGTGAAGTGATGTATCCAGGCTTGACCCTAAGCCCTGGATATTCCTTCCCTGTGTGACTGCTCCCCAGCCTCGCAGGCTGGCATCCGTGGTCACCAGGACCCAGTCCTGAATGCCGAATCTGCGGCCCTCTAGAAGATGAGCACTCTGCAACCACCACATGATGGATACCCTTGTCCTTGGTGACAGGGTTATCCGCTGATGCATCTGAAAATGCGAGCCGGACCATTTGTCCAGTAGGTTCCACTGGAAAGTTCTTGCGTGGAATCTAACGAATGGGATTGCTTTGTAGGAAGCCACCATTTTTACCCAGAACCCTTGTGCATTGATGCACTGAGACTTGGTTCGGTTTTAGGAGGTTCCTGACTAGCTCGGATAACTCCCTGGTTTTCTCTTCCGGGAGAAACACCTTTTTTCTGGACTGTGTCCAGGAACATCCCTAGGAAACAGAAGACAAGTCGTCGGAACCAGCTGCGATTTTAGAATATTGAGAATCCAATCGTGCTGCCGCAACACTACCTGAGATAGTGCTACACCGACTTCCAACTGTTCCCTGGATCTTACCCTTATCAGGGAATCGTCCAAGTAAGGGATAACTAAAATTCCCTTCCTTCGAAGGGATATCATTTCGGCCATTACCTTGGTAAAGACCCGGGGTGCCATGGACCATCCCTACGGCAGCGTCTGAACTGATAGTGACAGTTCTGTACCATAACCTGAGGTACCCTTGGTGAGAAGGGTAAACTTTGACCTGAAGGTAAGCATCCTTGATGTCCCAAGACATCATGTAGTCCTCTTCTTCCAGGTTCGCAATCACTGCTCTGAGTGACTCAATCTTGAATTTGAACTTCTGTATGTAAGTGTTCAAAGATTTTAGATTTAGAATCGGTTTCACCGGGCCGTCTGGCTTCGGTACCACAATAGTGTGGAATAATACCCCGTTCTCTGTTGCAGGAGGGGTACCTTGATTATCACCTGCTGGGTGAATGGCTTCCAAAACTGCCTCCCTGTCAGAGGGAGACGTCGGTAAAGCCGACTTTTGGAAACGGCGAGGGGGAGACGTCTCGAATTTCAATATGTACCCTTGAGATATTACCTGAAGGATCCAGGGGTCTACTTGCGAGTGAGCCCACTGCGCACTGAAATTCATTGAGAACGGCCCCCACCGTGCCTGAGTTTGTAAGGCCCTAGCGTCATACTGAGGGCTTTTGCAGAGGCGGGAAAGGATTTCTGTTCCTGGGAACTGGGTAATCTCTTCAGCCTTTTTCCTCTCCCTCTGTCACGAGCAGAAAAGAGGAACCTTTTGTCCGCTTGCCAACAAAGGACTGCGCCTGATAATACGGCGTCTTATTTTGAGAGGCGACCTGGGGTACAAACGTGGATTTCCCAGTTGTTGCCGTGGCCACCAGGTCTAAAAGACCGACCCCAAATGTCCCCTTTTAAAGGCAATACTTCCAAATGCCGTTTGGAATCCGCATCACCTGACCATTTTACTGGTAGAATTGGACAACGCACTTATACTTGATGTCAGTCGGCAAATATTCCGCTGTGCATCATGCATATATAGAAATGCATCTTTTAAATGCTCTATAGGCAATAATATACTATCCTTATCTAGGATATCAATATTTCCAGTCAGGGAATCCGACCATGCCAACCCAGCACTGCACCTCCAGGCTGAGGCGATTGCTGGTCGCAGTATAACACCAGTATGTGTGTGAATACATTCTTGGATACCCTCCTGCTTTCTATCAGCAGGATCCTTAAGGGCGGCCATCTCATGAGAAGGTAGAGCCCTTGTTCTTACAAGCGTGTGAGCGCCTTATCCCCCCTAGGGGGTGTTTCCCAACGCACCCTAACCTCTGGCGGGAAAGGGTATACAGCCAATACTTTTTAAGAAATTATCAATTGTTATCGGGGGGAAACCCACGTATCATCACACACCTCATTTTATTTTTCAGATTCAGGAAAACTACAGGTAGTTTTTCCCTCACCGAACATAATACCCCTTTTTGGTGGTACTCGTATTATCAGAAATGTATAAAACATTTTCCATTGTCTCAATCATGTAACGTGTGGCCCTACTGGAAATCACGGTTGTCTCTTCACCGTCGACACAGGAGTCAGTATCCGTGTCGGCGTCTGTATCTGCCATCTGAGGTAACGGGCGCTTTAGAGCCCCTGACGGCCTATGAGACGTCTGGACAGGCACAAGCTGAGTAGCCGGCTGTCTCATGTCAACCACTGTTTTTTTTTTTTTTATACAGAGCTGACACTGTCACGTAATTTTCAACAGTACATCCACTCAGGTGTCGACCCCCTAGGTGGTGACATCACTGTTACAGACACTCTGCTCCGTCTCCACATCATTTTTCTCCTCATACATGTCGACACAAACGTACCGACACACAGCACACACACAGGGAATGCTCTGATAGAGGACAGGACCCCACTAGCCCTTTGGGGAGACAGAGGGAGAGTATGCCAGCACACACCAGAGCGCTATATATATATATACAGGGATAACCTTATATAAGTGTTTTTCCCCTTATAGCTGCTGTATGTTTTAATACTGCGCCTAATTAGTGCCCCCCTCTCTTTTTTTAACCCTTTCTGTAGTGCAGGGAAGAGCCAGGGAGCTTCCCTCCAACTGAGCTGTGAGGGAAAATGGCGCCAGTGTGCTGAGGAGATAGGCTCCGCCCCCTTTTCGGCGGCCTTATCACCCGTTTTTCTGTATATTCTGGCAGGGGTTAAATGCATCCATATAGCCCAGGAGCTATATGTGATGCATTTTTTGCCATGTAAGGTATTTTTATCGTGTTTTATTGCGTCTCAGGGCGCCCCCCCCAGCGCCCTGCACCCTCAGTGACCGGAGTATGAAGTGTGCTGAGAGCAATGGCGCACAGCTGCAGTGCTGTGCGCTACCTTATTGAAGACAGGAACGTCTTCTGCCGCCGATTTTTCCGGACCTCTTCGCTCTTCTGGCTCTGTAAGGGGGCCGGCGGCGCGGCTCCGGGACCCATCCAGGCTGAACCTGTGATCGTCCCTCTGGAGCTAATGTCCAGTAGCCAAGAAGCCCAATCCACTCTGCACGCAGGTGAGTTCGCTTCTTCTCCCCTTAGTCCCTCGATGCAGTGAGCCTGTTGCCAGCAGGTCTCACTGAAAATAACAAACCTAAACTAAAACTTTCACTAAGAAGCTCAGGAGAGCCCCTAGTGTGCACCCTTCTCGTCGGGCACAGAAATCTAACTGAGGCTTGGAGGAGGGTCATAGGGGGAGGAGCCAGTGCACACCAGTTAGTCCTAAAGCTTTCTTTAAATGTGCCCAGTCTCCTGCGGAGCCGCTATTCCCCATGGTCCTTACGGAGTCCCCAGCATCCACTTAGGACGTTAGAGAAATGAACGTTCTCGTTCATTAATGAACGAGAACTCGTTCATATTATTCAGTGTGTAGGCACCAATGATGAAAGATGCGCGGCCCCGTGCTCGTTCATCGTTGGTGCCGGGTCACTTATGCATGCAGGCCAATATGGACAGTCTCGTCCATATTAGCATGCAGTGCTATGGAGCCGGGTGACAGGGGGAGTGAAGAAACTTCACTCCCCCCGCCGCCAGGTCGCCCGTTAGGCGTATCCACCGTCGGGTAGCTCGGTGGTGGATCGCCTGATGTGTAGGGGTCATTACTCTCTCTGCACATGTTACATCTGCCCCTCTTGCAGTGTACATGGTTTTGCTTATTAGCTAACAAATTTGCTGCTGCGATCATGTCTGAATTAGGGCCTGTGTCTGGAGATGCAGCATCAGATCACTATTGCAGCCATCAGCCATCTGAGTAAGCCTAAACTTACTCTGAATGATGACAGATGTTCTCTGCGGGGCTGGAAATCTGCATCAGAAGACACAGACCCTGGCCTTGGCACAAATACAAAACAGGGGTGACATGTTTTGTACTGTAGAGCGGTCCCCGTCACCGCACTCACTCCATCCCTCAAATGGCTGTAGCAAGTCACTGCTGTTGTGTCCTCCATGCATTTCCGCTGGCTCCAGGACAGAGGCAGTTTCTATTTGAATCCAAGATAAGTGATATGTGACAAGACTGGTGGTGGTATGTGTGGAAATGCTGCTGTGCAGGGTGCTAGGGGTAACGTGTCACAAGGCTGTAGTGCAAGCAGGTGGGGAGATGTGTGACAAGCCTGCTGTGGAGGGGGAGATGGGGAGACAAGGCTATAGTGGAGGGGGTTTGGGGAACATGTGACAAGGTTGCTGTGCAGGGGTGAAGGGGGATGTGTGACAAGGCTGCTGTGTAGGGGTGTGAAATGTGTATCAAGGCTGCTGTACAGGGGGATGGGCTTGTAATAAGGCTGCTGTGCAGGATGTGGGAATATGTGACAAAGCAGGCATGCAAGGGGGTTGGGGAATGTGGAACAAGGAGGCTTCTGTGATGGGGGAGAGAAAGGGGGCAGTGCAGTGCTGAAAGTAGGGTGGTACGGGATGGTCAGCCCATTGCTGGGGCATAATTTATAAGGGGCATTTTTGTAAAATGGTGTCAGTAGCATAACTGTGTGTGGCATAATATGTAATAGGCATTACGGTGTCTGGCATAATGTGTAATGGGCATTACGGTGTGTGGCATAATGTGTAATAAGCATTATGGTGTGTGGCATACGAGTAACATAGTTTCTGAGGTTGAAAAAAGAAAATTTGTTCATCGAGTTCAACCTGTTAGTGATCACCTACACTGTAATTTTTTTAGGACTAATTTTAACTGTGATAAATGTTTAGCTGTTATGTCTATTATTTTTTTTTTTTTAATTACTATAGTGCATGATTTACCCACCATAGCCCTGTATATCTTTATCCATTATGAATTTATCTAGCCCATTCTTTAAAGCAATGACCGAGTCTGCCATTTCTACTCTCTCAGACAGGGAATTCCAAATATGTATTTAACTTACTGTGAAGAAACCTTTCCATCTCTGTGTGCGAAATCTCCTAGCCTCTAACCTAAGTGGGTGTCCTCGTGTCCTTTGTGATGATCTCACCAAAATCAAATCCCCCGCTCGCCCTTATATATTTGTTAATCATGTCCCCACTTAATCTCCTTTTTTCCAGTGTATACATGCCTTGCCTACCAAGCCTTTCCTCGTATTTCAGTGTCTCCATCCCCTTAATCAGTTTGGTTGCCCATCTCTGAACCATTTCTAGTTCCAGGATATCCTTTTTGTAGTATGGTGTCCATAATTGTTGCACAGTATTCGAGATATGGACTCACTAGTGATTTGTATAATGGGAGTATATCACTCTCATCCCTAGCATCAATTCCCTGCTTTATGCACGCTAATACCTTGTTTGCCTTATTTGCTGCATTCCTACTTTGGGTACTACTGTTAAGTTTGTTAAATATGTGAACACCTAAATATTTTTACAGTACAGAATCGCCTGGTTTTTCCCCATTTAGTACGTAGGTAGTATTTTTGTTCTTGCTACCAAAGTGCATTACCTTTGTCAAAGTCAGAAAAATATCTCTATGCACACTACCATATTTGCACCTCACACAGGTCCGTGCTGCGCATGCGTACGCTCTCCCGTACGTGCGCATACTCACAGTCGCGGGCACCCGCAGGCGCACGGTATGCGTATTTACGGTAGAGTTTATGTGATCGTAGCGTGCGACTCAATCATTACATATTTTCAGTAATAATGTAATTTGTAGATCATGGTCCCTTTGATAGATTCTGAAAGTTTGGTTAATATAGAATGTTCATGAACAGAGAAATCCCTCTTTGTTTGATACGAAGGGTCAGACAGGAGTAATACAGTGGTGTTTAGTATCCATCGGAAGAATATTTAATTAGAAATATTCCGGTGTTGGTTTGAAGCAGATCAATCGCTCGTGCGAATAGTTATGGACATAAACATCTTAGTGATATTTGGTGGACCCCTTTCTTTGAAAGTAAAGCATTCATAATCATAACCAGAAATAACGACACTGAGACTTGAATTTTGGCAGAAAATTGCTAGCTATTTATTTGTCCCTAACCATTAGGAAACCTGTAATAAAGAGATTAATTTAATATGCCGCTCCAGCTGGCATATGGTGGCGGCCCAAAAGAACGGCTCACTTAATCTAAATTAAACTTAAATAACTCAACCCTATAAATTTACTAAAACTTACCATAAACCGGTAATAGGTGACAACTCAACCCCCACAGTGACTACCCACCGCTCCTGGGTGCCCTGCCGCTGCCTTCCCGGACGGGTGGTCAAGCGGCCATAAGTCGATGGAGGTGAGTGCACCTAAACCACAACCAACTGTAAAACACTACAGTTTTCTCTACAATACGAAACTGCCGTTCTTTTCCGCCAATAAATAGCTAACGAAAACAGCCAACAACTTAGAGCCAAATCACCACGTGCCACAATTTCCAACTACCAGGGCGGGAGGGTGGGAAACCAGATCACCAAGAGACTTAAAATGGCTTCACCTTCCCTATATATATCAAGCCCTCCCCTTAAAGAAGGCTGTACTTTCCTCACAGCTAGGTCCACCCCTCCCCAGATGTTTAACTCTTTCCTCTCCTATGCAGTCAATACTCTCTTCTAAACATCTTAGTGATATTTGGTGGACCCCTTTCTTTGAAAGTAAAGCATTCATAATCATAACCAGAAATAACGACACAGACTTGAATTTTGGCAGAAAATTGCTAGCTATTTATTTGTCCCTAACCATTAGGAAACCTGTAATAAAGAGATTAATTTAATATGCCGCTCCAGCTGGCATATGGTGGCGGCCCAAAAGAACGGCTCACTTAATCTAAATTAAACTTAAATAACTCAACCCTATAAATTTACTAAAACTTACCATAAACCGGTAATAGGTGACAACTCAACCCCCACAGTGACTACCCACCGCTCCTGGGTGCCCTGCCGCTGCCTTCCCGGACGGGTGGTCAAGCGGCCATAAGTCGATGGAGGTGAGTGCACCTAAACCACAACCAACTGTAAAACACTACAGTTTTCTCTACAATACGAAACTGCCGTTCTTTTCCGCCAACAGCGAAAGACTCATCCCCACAGTCTTTCGCACCGCCACCATAAACCTACCCTAACTCCTGCAAAGCGAAACCTAGATCCTCCAGAAAAAACATCATCCCCTCATTGGATAGATGTACTCCATCGCGCCGGAAAAGGTGGCTGTCTTTTAACCGACTCCTCGGGTGGCGAACCACCCTCCCACCGTGGGACAGCACCCACTTTGCCACCGCTCCGTTCACCTTTTTCCGGGCCTCATCAATCTGGCGACCATCCGCCACACCCCTCCAACACAATCTTGGCACCATCATGGAAAAAACCAACACACAATCGGTCCATGCCGCGGTCACACTTGCCAGATCCTGTATCATGGCCCACCGCAGATCCAAGGATGTCCTCTTCCCCAGGTCGTTGCCACCTAGATGGACAACCAAAAACCCTAGGGACTCCATGCTTGCTGGCCTGACTCACTAACCTACTCCTCAGCTCACCCCACATCATTCCTCGCCAGCCAAGCCATCTGACACCCTGTGCTCCAAGCAATGCCTGAGACCCTTCCGAGGCCACAAACCTGGCCGCCCAGTAAATGTAAGAGTGGCCAACCACCCAAATGGGCAAATAGTCTTCGAACCATCCTGAAGGGAAAAAGAGGGGTAGAATTGATTACTAAGAGGCTTATTAATTGTTTATACTGAAGGATCTGCCAAAAAAGAAAACTTTAGATCTCGCTATTGCAGCAGTCACGGCCTAGCCGACTGCACCATGTTTCGTAGCCAATTTAAAAGCGCAATTAAAGACACAAAGGGGAAAGATCAAATAAAATAAATGAAATAAAAACAGGGGGGGTGGGGGGGGGGAGGCGGGGGTATAAAATGGGAAACACATGTAATAACTCAGCTGGAGGTGAAACGCAAAGACCTGCTGAGGGACTCTGATTAGACCAAATTAGCCGAATTGTAGATTAGAATTCAGTCCGTCAAGTCAGGCAAAAAATCGCAAATAACTCCAGACCCCCGCTGCCGACTCATGCCAGCAACGGCGAGTAGCTAATCCCTGAGTAGGATAAAAACAAAAAAAAAAACAAAAGGGGTAACACCAACAGACGCACACACCATAAAATCACAGAACTGTAACAACATAATACATTGCAAATTTAAACAAAGCCCAAGCGCAAACCGACCTCTCATGTGACGGGGCGAATATATCGTCTATAACTTGACGACTTCCATCGCCCCACCGCCTGTATTTCAGTTCTGGAGCAACCCGCCGCAGCAGCCAACGTCGCTGCGCCTATGCGAAAGGAATGGGTACCAAAAACAGTGGGTGGGAGGCCCAAGCCCGCCAAACAGCGACTCAGCATCCATCGAAACTGGTATTTCGTGACTGGCAGCCCATCATAATGCAACAGCCAAGACCCCTCCTTAACGGGTCGCACCACCACGTATTGCCTTGCCAGCCCCACCGGGCAAACGCTCTCCTCCAGCGCTGGAACCATTGTAACCCAGCGCCCTCTCCTCCCTTGATCCGTCTTGGAGCGTCGCAACCTGCACAGCAAGGACCTCTCACCCACTACTACGTCTCCGACCAGCATGCGCGAATCTGCTCTCTTGGAAGGCGCTACCAACTCAGAAACTCGAAAGGCCCCGTGGTAAACCATTGAGAACGCCAAACTAAACAAAAGCGTCTCAAACCTGGACGACGCGACTCGCCCTACTGCCTCGATGACGGCCGGCAACAACGCCGCATCGATGGGCCGCCTCCTATCCGGTGGCGACGGCACGACTCGCGCCCACCCTTTCATTGCCTTCCGCAGAACCTCGCTTTTTGTTACGTCAGGGACGCCTCGCAGCTTGCAGAAAAATGAGATGCCTGCCAAATACCGCGAAACCACTGCTCGTGACCTACCGGAGACGTAAAGCTTCCACATAAAAGAAAGCATCAGCCGATGCCTGCTCTTACCTTGTTGCTGACGACCTTGGACAAACTCGTCCCACTCATTCCAAGTATGTCCGTAAGCCTTGAGCGTGGCTGGCGCGACTGACCGCAACGCTATACCCTCCAGTCCGGCCCGATCACCTGCCAAACCTAACCGGGACAGTGAAAACCCTGCTCGTTGGCCTCAGGTGCCAACAACCAACACCTCTCCCACTGTCCTCGCGACAAAGCGTCGACAATACCATTCTCCA
The DNA here is from genome assembly GCF_028390025.1 of Pseudophryne corroboree. Classification (NCBI taxonomy): domain Eukaryota; kingdom Metazoa; phylum Chordata; class Amphibia; order Anura; family Myobatrachidae; genus Pseudophryne; species Pseudophryne corroboree. The sequence continues at coordinate 162,080,469 of NC_086452.1, read as the reverse complement.
AACCGGGCACATGTTGCGCGCGGAACCACAGGTTCCTACGCAAGCATGTCAAAAGCAATTGCCCTAGCACCCGCATAACCACCAACGACTTTGCCCTTTGGTTATTAATCGCATGCACCACGCCCAGATAATCGCATCTAAACAAAATGCTGCGATTAGCCAGCCTAAAAGCGAACTCAAATGAGCCGGAAGGCGCCTGGAGCCTTCTTAGGAACCACCCCCCGAAGGAACACGCCGCGTTGTTAAACGCGAAACATTTTCCTTTTTTGTGGTGGCACGCCCCCCCTGCGCGGACTGCCGACCTACCTGACTTGGCCAATCCGCCGTCCGCGCCGAACCCCTGGGAGGACGACCCTGCGTGGTGCCCGTCCGCCCCCGGCTTCCGGGGCTCCTCCGCCTGTAGCGAAGCCCGGGTGACCTTGAGCCCAACCTCAACGTCCTTGAACCCGAAGTCCATGACCTGCAAACCTTCCTGTTCCCTGAATTCCTGATCGTACCTGCGCCACTCCGATCCCGAAGACGTGCGCTGCATGTCATGTATGAGATGCAGGTACCTTATTATATTCGTGTGCTCTGCCGGCCTGTCCTCCAGGTAAGATGCCGCGAAGACCCAGAACCCGGCCAGGCAATTATCGAAGGTACGGAATGCCTCAGCCCGATGCCCTTCTTTGCGCCGCCACCTTATACTCTTTCTTCGCGACCTTCGTCAATACGAACACGCCCACGAAGTCCCCCCTCCAAATCTTCTTGCGGCAGCTATCTCGCAGCCCCCGCAGTACAGCAGTATAGACGAATCGCACGACACCGGGCAAATTGCGAGCTTCTTGGCCCTACGCGCTTCCTCGCTAAGCCGCTTGCGCCTGTTCCGCTGCCCTCTTGGCGAATTTAGTTGCCCGCTTCTTTGCCCTAGTTGTGCTACTGACTTCGGACGCCTGTGACGACATTGAAGATGAAGAGGAGGAAGAGGAAGAACTACGCGAACTAAAGCTCATGGAGGAACCCGAATACCGACTGCACCACCTTACCTGATGCCGCCGACTCCCCCGACATGGAATCTTCCGGCGCGTCCAAATCGTTGCCTTCCTCCTCGAAATCTGCCATTGCCTCATCCCCGAGCTCCCTTGAAAAAGAGGAAGAAGCGGAGGACCCCTCCAGTACTCGCGGCACATGCCGCGGCCTCTGTGCTGGGGGCGTTGCGGCCGTGAGATCCCCCGCGTCCTGCCCTGGACCCTGTTGTAATTCTGCGGCGACCGTCCCGAGCTCACGGCAGGCGCGTGCCACCCGCTGCGCCGCCATAGCCCGCAGCCCGCCGGAACGAACAGCCGTTCTAGGGGAGGCAGCCGCGGCTAGCGGCCCTAACACCTTCACCGCTGTGGCCAGGGCCGAGCCAGCGCTCCGGAGGGGTCGTGACTGCCCCAAAGCGCGGTCCTGGGTCCTTCGCCGGGGCCCGCGTGCGACCACGCGCTCGCCGCCCGACATGCGTGTGCCGGGCATCCGACGCACGCTGCCCTTGTGGGAAAGCGGAGGCACCGCTATCGGCGCCCGCACTGCCCTCGCCTCTGAATTTGTCCCCTCTTCCCGTGTATCGGAACTATCCGATGCCGCAGAGGGGGGGTGGGGGGGCCGCCGCGAGTTCCTGCGGCGCGTGCAGCAGCCCCGCGGCCACTAACCCATTCCCTGTCCCCCCTCCTCCCCCGCAGGCCGCTAGATTCCGGCCCCGGGGGAGTGATCTGAAAAGGCCGGGAACCCCGCGGCGCAGCAGAGCGCGCGCGCACCGCTCCGCTTGCAGTGGACACGGGCTCGCGCACCTCCTGTGCACGCACCCCGTGACCTCTTGCTGCCGCACCCCTTCTCCTTGGTATCGCACTGCCCTGCCAGTGATCATAATTGCCCTGTCTCCCTTCTCCCCCCGGCTCCCGCCGGATTCCGGCTGCCTGGGAGATAGCAGGGGAGACAGCAAGGCCGGCGGCGCTGCTGCGCACACACGTGCGCGGCTAGCGGCGCCAAAGGCGAGCGTGGGCGCGCGCGCACCTCGGGCGCGCGCCCCACTGCTCTCTGTCACCACAAGGCCTCTTGTCTGGGCTCCTGCATTAAGAGCCCCATTAGCTTAACCTGGTTGATCACTGCCTCTCCCCCTCCCTCCCCGCTCCACACCGTGTCACCAAACCAGATCACCAAGAGACTTAAAATGGCTTCACCTTCCCTATATATATCAAGCCCTCCCCTTAAAGAAGGCTGTACTTTCCTCACAGCTAGGTCCACCCCTCCCCAGATGTTTAACTCTTTCCTCTCCTATGCAGTCAATACTCTCTTCTAAGAAGTTTATGAACATTTACTTTATTTGCACTTTATTACCCATGCGGCGGGAAACCCAGTTTCCCTCCCACCTGAGCTGTTGGAAATAGTCACAGCCCACCTGTATGAATCAACCTATGACCTTTTGTTATAATGCGAAGCCGAATTCCTGTGTCCAATGAACAATGAGATTGTAGGGACCATTGAATTGCATTGTGTGTGGGGCATAAATAGAAAGGCCGATCACATCCAGCTCACTCTTCAACGGTTATCATTGCTGAAAATCGGGAGCTGGATGTCCAGAGGCGCATGCGATCGTTTCCTTTGTGCGTAAGTTTTTCTCCGTAATCATACTGTTTCTCTCTTGTTATTATGGGCCATATCTCTCTCTCTCTCTTCTCTTTCACTCATTTTTCTCTTAAACTTAATTGTATTATATTTACTGTGTAGTTACCTGGTTAGTTAGTCTATGTTATATTGTAGTGTATGATTTGTATTTGTATTAATTCTTTTGCAAGTATATCATTCAAAATATATATATATTAGGCGTTGGACCCTAAGCCCAGGTATCTGTGTATTTTTTTATAGAGTTAAGTATTCTCAGAGCGTCGGTGATGCTCAAACTGCTTTTAAGCTAGTAAGGTTATACTGTGTTGCATTTACACCATATCACTACACAAAGGGTTTACTGCATAATACACTGTTTATGGTTTAGATATAAAGGTTTTACATTGTGAGCGTATGCGTCGCTGGTGATCTCTTCGTGGTCTCGAGCGGTCGCATCGCTATAGCGAATCATTACGGTAGTCGGCAGCCAATAGCGTGCCTGCCAGTGATCTCTTGGCCGTGAGCGAACATAACGCTTGAGCGTCTCGACCACGGCTAAGCGATCGTTACGCAACGTGCGTACCCTTGCGGTACTTCATACGTAGTTAGCGTACAGTGTTCTTAGACCTCATAAAGGGTAATATATACGATAAATATTTAGCTTTATCAATTGCGGGCTCGTCCTGTCCTTCACATATCTGCACTAGGTAATTTCAGCAGACATTATCCAGCAGCAAAGGGCGGGAGATCATATTCCTCGTAGTGCTGTTTGGATAAGCGTCTGCTTCTCTTAGTAAAGGGTGCTGAAGGAATCCGGGAACCGGAGGTAAGAACAAAACAATAGTGTCTTTTTAAAACTGTTTATTTTTCTGTCTTGCGTACACACGCACGCACACATATATATCTGCATTTCCTTTTCATTGGTGTATTTTCGTATGTCACTCTTCTGTTTGCCTTTTTATAGTTGATAAACGTGCTTAAAGAGATTTGTCACTATTTCATAGTTTAAGAGTAAAGGTAATATAGTTAAAGTATAGACAAACACACAGTTTTGCCTGGGAGATAAGGCGAAGTCAGTGTGGTGCGTGGTAGATGATAAAGGATCATCTACATTGATAAACGTATAAATTGTGTTACGGTGGATCTTTGCTTTGCGTACACGTGTCTCTAACAAAAGACTGAGACTTGCGTACGCAATCCAAGGGCCGACGCACGCAGCGTATATTACGCAACGGAGCGTACGGGTACGCCCACGTAACTCAAATCACAAGTTTTTTTTCTCTCCTCTCAACGCGATAAGTAGCGCCACGCGGTAAATAATGCCAGGCGATAAATCGCACAATTTTTTTTTTAAAAATTCGAAATTTAAATTAATAGATCCTTCTCCTAATTTGTAACACATCTGGTCTAAAGAGAAATTTCTGCGCAGAAATAGAAATAGAAACAAAAGTGTACATGTGGTGAGTGAGTGTGTTGTATACAATTTTACAGGTTGAACCACAAGAAAAGTCGAGTTCTCGTGAGGTACATGCGTGTAAGTGACGTACATGGTGGCTAGGGAGGCATCCCTGGTTAAAACATACAATTTGAGCATTAGAGTGTAGCAGACCAGGAGGTCATACTGTAACAGACCAGGAGGTCATAGCAGACCAGCAGGTTCAGGTACAGCAGACAAGGAAGTCCGCTATACAGTCCACAGGCACAACACCAAGAAAGGGTTGGTGCAACACCCATATAGGCCATACAAGCTCTTGCTGAAGGAATTCGCAGCCGCAATTTTCGATTCCACTGGTCGCCCCGTACATAAGATTAGTTGCTTATGTGCTGAACGACTGTACCGCACGTAATTGTGTACATTAGTAAACCTGACCGGTACTATTTGTGTACGAAGGTCATAAACGCTATTTGTACATTCTAACGTGATTTGTGTAATTTTTTTTATTTTAAGGGAAGTTCGCTGCTCACTCAGGAACTATCCAGCAACCAATAGTTACTGGAAAGAGTAAGTGTTCTTCGGATCACCCTCACAGGTTCCAGTAAATAGAGGTTCAGGTCGCAGGGGCCCTAGGTCGAGTACGCCAGCACCATATCGGTGTGATCAGGTCGTATTGGTCGGCGTGGGCGAGTGAGTGGGGTACTCGGTAAACCGCCACCGTCAGCCTATTTTGGACATTTGGTTTGCGTAAGGGTTGGTTGAATAAAGCAACACCTTCGAACTATGGGGGCCACTTGTTCAGGTAGGGGGCGATCAACCTCGGTTCGGGTTGATTCAGTGAACCGACCAATTGGGTCGGCAAGGTATGTAATGTGTGAGAAATACGGAAGTCACACAGAAGCTTTATGTGATGAATGGGAGAGAATGACAGTACATGACGGGGAGAAATTCCCAAGAGTAGGTAGCTTCAGCACAGAAGTGTTAACGAATTTAAGGAGAAGGATATGTCTCATTAAATCAGCAAAGAGACGAATCAAGCATTATGATTATTTGCAGTTGTGGCAACAGGAGGGTGACATACAGAGAGGATTGGCTCAGGCGGCGGGATCTGGCTCAATCAGAAAACTGATAGCCACGGCCCCACCGCCACCATATATATCGGGAGAGAAATTGGTTGCGGAGAATGACGCACTAAGGTGTAACACACAAACACTTAGCAACTGTGTAAATGTTAAAGATAATGGCCCTCATTCCGAGTTGTTCGCTCGTTCTTTTTCATCGCATCGCAGTGAAAATCCGCTTAGTACGCATGCGCAAAGTTCGCACTGCGACTGCGCCAAGTAACTTTACTATGAAGAAAGTATTTTTACTCACGGCTTTTTCTTCGCTCCGGCGATCGTAATGTGATTGACAGGAAATGGGTGTTACTGGGCGGAAACACGGCGTTTCAGGGGCGTGTGGCTGAAAACACTACCGTTTCCGGAAAAAACGCAGGAGTGGCCGGGGAAACGGTGGGAGTGCCTGGGCGAATGCTGGGTGTGTTTGTGACGTCAACCAGGAACGACAAGCACTGAACTGATCGCACAGGCAGAGTAAGTCTGGAGCTACTCTGAAACTGCTAAGTAGTTAGTAATCGCAATATTGCGAATACATCGGTCGCAATTTTAAGAAGCTAAGATTCACTCCCAGTAGGCGGCGGCTTAGCGTGAGCAACTCTGCTAAATTCGCCTTGCGACCGACCAACTCGGAATGAGGGCCAATGTTAACCAATTAACCAATGCAAGTATTAACCCGTGCAAGTTGTACCCTGTTTTGAACTTTCCTCAGGAGTGTGATCAAGAAGACGAATCGGCAACAATTTCAGCGCTCTCTCTAGCAGCCACCATAGCAGAGACCACAGTAGGCACAGCTCCACCCACGAGATTAGTAACAAAGGCCCCTAGCGGAGGGATAGGTGAGGTCGTATCTACAGGTAAGTACGGCACCATACACTATGCTGAAGCCATTTCACCACAGGCTGTAGAACCCACACAGAGTGATGTTGTTAGAGTTACTCCTGTTAGGGTAATAGCTGTTCCAAATGGGAAAACTGACACATCAGGAGTCACCCCTGTGAGGAACATTGCCATGTATAGCCCATTTTCCAGAATGGAATTAAGGACCATAGTGTCTGAATTCCCTGACCCTAGAAAAGACTTAGTTGCCAGTCAAAAATACATCAGAGACTTAGTGTCACGATCCGGGTATCTGGACGCCATTACTTACCCTTCAGATGCCTCCTAAGGCGGGCTCAGCGTTCCAGGACCAGATTCCGCTGTTCCTGAGTTTCCACATGCAGAGTGTCAGAGTGGTGTTTTCATCAGCCGCGGCCTCCGCTGTGCCCGCGTGGTTAAATGTGCATCTATCAGCCTGGCGTCTCCTGTCTCCGGTGGCCGGCGCCGCCATTACTGTTTACCAGACCACATGGATTACAAACCAAACTTCCCTCCAAGTGTCTGCATGGGCGCAGCCATCTTGGATTCTGTCATCTGATCATTTCCACCAATCTGCTGTTTGTATTGTTGATTTGCATAATTGCCTAGCCAACCCCTTCCTTGCTGCAGGTATAAGTAAGCTGTGCCTGAGCAAGGAAGACGTCAGTGCTTTGGTTGTCAAACCTAGTTCCTGTTTGTCTCTCTTCTATGATTGTCTTCCAGGTTCCAGCTCCTGTCTCAAGACTTCCACCATAGAGACCCGCACCAGCATTCCACCTGCGGTGTAGCCTGACTCTCCAATCCATTGTGGATTCATCTGTTTCCAGCTACAACACTACCTGCTTCCAGCCTCAGCTTCCAGCAGAATACAGCTTCCCTTAAAGGGCCGGTGTCCTTTCTACACTTTACCACTCTCCACCGGAATTATTATTTCTCCGCTCTCAAGTTCTACATTTCAGTTCACATTTCATCGCTCCCAAAGTTCATTTATTATTTAACTGGTTCCAGCCAGTATCCACTCCGTGCTAACAACAGTCTGGTTCCAGCCAGTATCCACAGCAGCTGTTTTACCTTCAGCAACCCAGCTCTTCCTGGAACACCAGCTGGTACAATCCTGGGTTATCTCCATTGCTACAGCCGGGCCTGGTAAGGACTTTCCATCTAGAAGATCATAAGAACTATCTCACACTACCAGTGCCCTGTGGCTCCTGCCATGCTGTAGTACTCAGGAACTGTATTTATTCTTTGCTGACTTTTACGTTTTCTTTTATTGCTGCTGTGATGCGGAGTTGTCATAATAAACATCATTGACTTTTATCCAAGTTGTCGTGGTCACGCCTTCGGGCGGTTTCTCTTCATGTTACTTACATGTCCAGGGGTCTGATACAACCTCCCAGGTTCCGGTACATCTCAGCCCCTACAACTGAGGCTGCCTCCCGTCAGCTCAGGCCCTCAGTTGTGACAGTAAGCACTGACCTAATGAATCCAGCCGGAGACCAGGATCAAGCGGCCAGGCCGATGCAAGAACTGGCAGCCCGACTAGAACATCAGGAGGCTGCACAGGGCCACATCATCCGCTGTCTCCAGGATCTCTCTACTCGGCTGGATGGGATTCAGACCACTCTCCGTGGATCAGGCGCGTCTGGTGCGTCAACCACAGTGACTCCAGCTATAACCCCACCCACCTTACCCATTCCTGCTCCACGTCTTCATCTTCCAACGCCAGCAAAATTTGACGGATCTCCAAGATTCTGCAGGGGATTTCTCAACCAGTGTGAGATTCAGTTTGAGCTACAACCTGGCAATTTCCCCAGTGACCGTACAAAAATTGCCTACATTATTTCTCTTCTCAGTGGCTCAGCCCTCGATTGGGCATCACCGTTATGGGAGAGGTCCGACACCCTGCTATCTTCTTACACTGCATTCGTGTCAACATTCAGGCGCATCTTCGACGAGCCAGGCCGGGTAACTTCAGCTTCGTCTGAGATTCTCCGTTTACGCCAGGGATCACGTACTGTAGGACAATATCTTATACAGTTCCAGATCCTGGCATCCGAACTGGCATGGAACGACGAGGCCCTGTATGCTGCATTCTGGCATGGTTTATCCGAGCGTATTAAAGATGAGTTAGCTACCAGAGACTTACCCTCCAAGTTAGATGAGTTAATCTCACTTTGTACGAAAGTTGACTTACGTTTCAGAGAGAGAGCAACTGAGTGTGGAAGATCATCTGCTCCAAAATCTTCTGCTCCTCCTCCTCGCCAACTGTCACCAACTAAAGATGAACCCATGCAAATTGGCCGTTCCCGTTTAACTCCTGCTGAGCGCCGAAGACGTCTCTCCGAGTTTCTCTGTTTGTACTGTGCAGCTCCGTCTCACACCATTAATGCCTGTCCCAAACGTCCGGGAAACTCCAAATCCTAGCTCGCCAAGGAGAGGGCCGGCTAGGAGTAATGATCTCCTCTCCATCTCCTCAAGATTGTAACCTCCCAGTCTCGCTTCAAGTTGCTCAACGTTATCAGAACGTCATTGCCCTCCTGGATTCCGGAGCAGCTGGGAACTTTATTACCGAAGCCTATGTTAAACGGTGGTCCCTACCCACCGAGAGACTTCCTTCGTCCTTTTCCTTAACTGCTGTGGATGGCAGTAAAATTTTTGATACAGTTATTTCTCTAAGGACTCTACCAGTTCGTCTGAGAGTGGGAGTTCTTCATTCCGAACTTATTTCACTTTTAGTGATTCCAAGAGCCACACATCCTGTGGTCCTGGGCCTTCCATGGCTCCGTCTTCACAATCCTACAATTGATTGGACGACTACGCAAATCCTGGCATGGGGTTCCTCCTGTACTAAGACATGTTTGTTTAAAGTGTTGCCTGTCTGTTCCTCCTCCCCCAGGTCGTCTGATGTTCCACCTCCTCCATATCAAGATTTCACGGATGTGTTCAGTAAAGCTTCTGCTGATATCCTTCCCCCTCATAGAGAATGGGACTGCCCGATTGATCTCGTTCCAGGGAAGGTTCCACCTCGAGGCCGAACTTATCCGTTGTCTCTCCCCGAGACGCATTCTATGGAGGAATACATAAAAGAGAACCTAGCAAAGGGGTTCATTCGACCTTCTTCTTCTCCAGCCGGCGCAGGCTTCTTTTTTGTAAAGAAGAAAGATGGTGGTCTGCGGCCGTGCATCGACTACAGAGGTTTGAACGACATTACCATCAAGAACCGCTATCCTTTACCCCTGATTACTGAGCTCTTTGACAGAGTTAGCGGAGCTACCATCTTTACAAAGCTGGACCTGAGAGGTGCATACAATCTCATCCGGATCCGTGAGGGTGACGAGTGGAAGACCGCATTTAACACCCGTGACGGACATTATGAGTACCTCGTCATGCCCTTCGGATTGAGCAATGCTCCAGCTGTCTTCCAGCATTTCGTCAATGAGATCTTCAGAGACATTCTATACCGTCATGTCGTGGTCTATCTAGATGATATCCTCATTTTTGCCAACAATTTAGAGGAACATCGTTTCTGGGTAAAGGAGGTTCTGTCCCGTCTCCGTGTCAATCATCTCTACTGCAAATTAGAGAAATGCGTCTTTGAAGTCAAGTCCATTCCGTTTCTAGGGTACATTGTGTCCGGTTCCGGACTAGAGATGGATCCTGAGAAACTACAAGCAATCCAGAATTGGCCAGTACCCTTAACCCTCAAAGGGGTCCAGAGGTTCTTAGGGTTCGCCAATTATTACCGAAAGTTTATACGAGACTTTTCCACCATTGTGGCGCCTATTACTGCTTTCACCAAGAAGGGTGCTAACCCGTCCAAGTGGTCTGAAGAAGCCATGCAAGCTTTTCATCTTTTAAAACAGAGGTTCATCTCTGCACCTGTCCTGAAACAGCCTGACGTCGACTCTCCTTTCATCTTAGAGGTGGATGCCTCCTCCGTTGGAGTAGGAGCGGTGTTATCTCAGAGGGCTAAAGATGGTCATTTACATCCTTGCAGTTTCTTCTCACGGAAGTTCTCCCCAGCGGAGCGCAACTATGCCATTGGCGACCAGGAGTTGCTAGCCATCAAGCTCGCTCTAGAGGAGTGGAGATATCTGTTGGAGGGAGCTTCTCATTCAATCACCATCCTTACAGACCACAAGAACCTTCTATATCTAAAAGGCGCACAATGTCTCAACCCTCGTCAGGCCAGATGGGCACTTTTCTTTTCCAGGTTCGACTTTAAACTCCAGTTCTGTCCGGGCTCTCAGAATCGCAAGGCCGATGCCCTTTCCCGCTCATGGGAGCAAGAAAATGAGTCAGAGTCTTCAGACAAGCATCCTATTATAAATCCGTTGGCATTCTCCACGGTAGGGATGGACTCTACGCCCCCATCAGGGAAAAGTTTTGTGAAGCCGACACTAAGGAAGAAGCTCATGCATTGGGCCCATGCTTCCCGTTTTGCCGGACATACAGGTATCCAAAAAACCCTGGAGTTTATCTCTAGGTCCTATTGGTGGCCAACTCTGAAAAAGGACGTTTTGGAGTTTATTGCATCTTGCCCAAAGTGTGCTCAACATAAAGTATCCCGCCAGTCGCCTGCGGGGCAACTGGTTCCACTATCTGTTCCCCGTCGACCATGGACCCATTTGTCGATGGATTTTATTACAGATTTGCCCATGTGCAACAAGTTCAATACCATCTGGGTGGTAGTTGACCGGTTCACCAAGATGGCACACTTCATTCCTCTCACCGGTCTTCCGTCAGCTTCCAAGTTGGCTCAAGTATTCATACAAGAGATCTTCCGACTCCACGGTCTTCCAGAAGAAATTATCTCAGATCGAGGAGTTCAATTCACAGCCAAATTCTGGCGAAGTTTATGTCAAGTCCTCCAAGTCAAGTTAAAGTTTTCCACGGCTTACCATCCTCAGACCAATGGTCAAACTGAGAGGGTGAATCAGGACTTGGAGGCCTTCCTCCGCATCTATGTGTCCTCCTCTCAAGATGACTGGGTTCAATTACTTCCCTGGGCCGAGTTCTGTCATAACAACCAGTATCATTCTTCATCTTCTTCAACACCATTCTTCACCAACTTTGGATTCCACCCTAAAGTCCCTGAGTTCCAACCGCTTCCAGCAACTTCTGTTCCCGCAGTGGATATCACCTTGCATCAGTTTGCCAATATCTGGAAGAGCGTACGATCAGCTCTGCTCAAGGCATCGTTCAGGTACAAGAAGTTTGCGGATAAGAAGCGTCGAGCAGTTCCTGCTCTCAAGGTGGGTGATCGGGTATGGTTATCCACGAAGAATTTGAGGTTAAGAGTTCCCAGTATGAAGTTTGCACCTCGCTACATCGGTCCTTTTAAAATTGATCAAGTCATCAATCCTGTTGCTTACAGACTCCAGTTACCTCCCTTCTTAAAAATACCCAGGACATTCCATGTTTCCCTGTTGAAACCGCTAATCTTGAATCGGTTTCATTCCTCACTTCCACCAACTCCGAAAGTCCAAACTCAACGAGGCGTTGAGTATGAAGTGGCCAAGATCCTGGACTCACGTCACCGTTACGGTCAACTTCAGTATCTCATTGACTGGAAGGGCTATGGTCCTGAAGAACGCTCTTGGACCAATGCCTCTGACGTCCATGCTCCTGCCTTGGTCCGAAATTTCCACGCAAAGTTTCCTTTAAAGCCTAAGAAGTGTCCTGGGGCCACTCCTAAAGGGGGGGGTGCTGTCACGATCCGGGTATCTGGACGCCATTACTTACCCTTCAGATGCCTCCTAAGGCGGGCTCAGCGTTCCAGGACCAGATTCCGCTGTTCCTGAGTTTCCACATGCAGAGTGTCAGAGTGGTGTTTTCATCAGCCGCGGCCTCCGCTGTGCCCGCGTGGTTAAATGTGCATCTATCAGCCTGGCGTCTCCTGTCTCCGGTGGCCGGCGCCGCCATTACTGTTTACCAGACCACATGGATTACAAACCAAACTTCCCTCCAAGTGTCTGCATGGGCGCAGCCATCTTGGATTCTGTCATCTGATCATTTCCACCAATCTGCTGTTTGTATTGTTGATTTGCATAATTGCCTAGCCAACCCCTTCCTTGCTGCAGGTATAAGTAAGCTGTGCCTGAGCAAGGAAGACGTCAGTGCTTTGGTTGTCAAACCTAGTTCCTGTTTGTCTCTCTTCTATGATTGTCTTCCAGGTTCCAGCTCCTGTCTCAAGACTTCCACCATAGAGACCCGCACCAGCATTCCACCTGCGGTGTAGCCTGACTCTCCAATCCATTGTGGATTCATCTGTTTCCAGCTACAACACTACCTGCTTCCAGCCTCAGCTTCCAGCAGAATACAGCTTCCCTTAAAGGGCCGGTGTCCTTTCTACACTTTACCACTCTCCACCGGAATTATTATTTCTCCGCTCTCAAGTTCTACATTTCAGTTCACATTTCATCGCTCCCAAAGTTCATTTATTATTTAACTGGTTCCAGCCAGTATCCACTCCGTGCTAACAACAGTCTGGTTCCAGCCAGTATCCACAGCAGCTGTTTTACCTTCAGCAACCCAGCTCTTCCTGGAACACCAGCTGGTACAATCCTGGGTTATCTCCATTGCTACAGCCGGGCCTGGTAAGGACTTTCCATCTAGAAGATCATAAGAACTATCTCACACTACCAGTGCCCTGTGGCTCCTGCCATGCTGTAGTACTCAGGAACTGTATTTATTCTTTGCTGACTTTTACGTTTTCTTTTATTGCTGCTGTGATGCGGAGTTGTCATAATAAACATCATTGACTTTTATCCAAGTTGTCGTGGTCACGCCTTCGGGCGGTTTCTCTTCATGTTACTTACATGTCCAGGGGTCTGATACAACCTCCCAGGTTCCGGTACATCTCAGCCCCTACAACTGAGGCTGCCTCCCGTCAGCTCAGGCCCTCAGTTGTGACACTTAGGTAACACTGTAGAGCCCAACAATAAAGACTGGCAGATATTGCTGAGAGCATGTTTACCCTCCAATGTTGACGCAACTCAATTTTTAGCTGATTGCGGATTAGATCAGGATGTACCTCTTACAGATGTGTACAACAAAGATAATGTAAAAAGAATAAACTTACAGTTAAAAGAGTATTTCCCAGCGGTAGTCAGATGGAACAAGATATTCTCCATTAAACAGAAGGAGTCAGAGACAGCTGCAGAGTATTTTCACAGAGCATTATCAGAAATGGCAAAATACACAGGCATAGAGGACATTAAAACAAACATAAACCATCGAGAAGTAGCAGTATCGGTACTGATGGATGGTTTAAAAGAATCATTAAAGACTAGGGTACAGACCACACAACCATGTTGGCGAGGTCTGTCTGTGGCTACTTTGAGAGAGGCTGCTATTGATCACGATAGGAACATCACCAGACACAGGGAACAACAAAGTGATAAGTTAATGGCAGTAAGTATACAGGCCCTGACCACAAAACAGCCTGTGTTAACATCACCAAACCCTGTGGGTAAGTCAAATGTGGTAACATGTTATTTTTGTCACAGACAGGGACACTTTGCACGAGACTGTAGATCGAGAAATGTACAAAAATCTTATCAACCCCCTAGACAACGACACGACACACGACATTGGGAGCAGGGTCCGCAGAAACGGAGTTATGAGCCACATGCAGGGGAAACAAAAAGATACCCCCCAAACAGAGATTGGCAAACCTCTGGTAGTTCCCAGCTAACTCCCTCACAAGTAGTTGCTGCCAGCGGGATTCAGGGAGGTCACCATACCCAATAGGGGTGTGGCCATACCTGTAATCTGCAGCCAGTAAAATTGATTGCAAGTCTTGGAAGTGAACCAGAAATTGCAATCAATGTAGCTGGTAAATCATTAAACTTTCTTGTAGACACAGGGGCGGCCAAATCAGTGATAAATTCGACAGTGGGCATGAGGACCACTGGTAGGACAATTCCAGCCGTGGGAGTAACAGGAGTAGTCCAGCATTACCCTGTTAGCAAACCAGCAGAGATTACAATAGGGCCTTTACATACCAAGCATTCCTTTTTGCTGGCTGCATCGGCACCGACCAATCTCCTGGGAAGAGACTTACTGTGTAAAATGGGGTGCGTCATTTATTGTACTCCTGAAGGTGTATTCTTGGACATACCTGAGAATCACGCTCAGGAAGTACGAGACATGTTAGACTCCCCGTCAAAATTAATGTCACATACCATTATGACAAATAGGACTCCCTCCCAAGTAGAAGAAATGACATCTCAGATACCAGAGTCACTTTGGACAAAAGATGGACAGGACACTGGATGTTATGCACACCAGTGCCTGCAGGAAAGTACTGGTGTCAGAACTGTTATGCACTCCAGTGTCTGCAGGAATGTACTGGTGTTTGAACTGTTATGCAAAACAAATGGACTCACAGACAAACTGGGGAATATGACATAACGTACACAAAAGGTGATAGGGTAACAAAATACACACAAAGTGAACAGAGAAGCCCAGAGGCTAAGGAACTGGGTATCTCCCTTGTATTAGAACTGCTCAGATAGAAAAAGCAAGATGTTGTGTTTTAATACGTAGAGAACCCGAAATGCTGTTGCTAAGGGCAACAGCAAAACCCTAAAGGGTTACCAACGGGTGTGGCAGTAAACTCCTTGGTCAGGGATGGAATGATAGACACAAGGAGAGTCTCCACAATCCTATTTCTCACTTGCAGTGCACAGGTTTTAGCTTACTGCCACTAAACTGACCCCTGACACCTAGCACAGTGAGACAGGATTAGACAGGCAAGTCTTAGAATACAGCCGCAAACTTGCTAAGTTCACAGAGTAGTAACAGAACCCCAGCAAGCTAAACGACTGACTCCAGTCTTACTGCTAGGTCTGGATTGGCAGAGTGTAATACCAAATCCCCAGGCCTATTTGCAGTAAGCAACAAACAAATACAAAGCTACACAGTACTGGCTAACTTTCATGAACTGACTAACCACAAAGATTCAGCAGCATCTGCTTACTCTGAAAAGAGGCCTTATAAAGCAGGTGCTGTCCACGCCCCACTCAGACCTCACAGACTGTGAGCACAAAAATCAGCACCGGATCCCCTGCCGTGCACAGAGCCTATAACCACTGCACAGCAAAAGACCCGAACCGGAGTATCAGCTGCGCTCAGGTTACTCCACTAGCACTTGTCTCCCGGTTGCCATGACGACGTGGCAGCACAGGGCAGGAGACCCTAACAGTACCCCCCCTCTGACGAGGGGTCAAAGAACCCCTACCACCGGGTTTATCGGGGAACTGCGAGAAGAAAGAGCGTATCAGTCTGGGGGCATGAAGATCACAACTGCGCACCCACGACCGCTCCTCCGGGCCATACCCCTTCCAGTGCACCAAAAATGACAGCCGACCCCGAACCATCTTGGAGTCAAGAATCCTTTCAACAACAAACTCCCTCTGGCCACGTATCAGAAGAGGGGAAGGTCTTCCACTGGAAGAAGGATTACTAATTGCCCGTTTTAAAAGGGAACAATGAAATGTTTTATTGATACCCAAAGAACGGGGCAGATCTAACTGAAATGCCACCGGATTGATAACCCTTGTGATCTTATAAGGGCCGATGAACCGGGGCCCTAACTTATGAGATGGCTGTCTCAACTTCAAATTCTTGGTAGACAACCAGACGAAGTCTCCTAATTTGAAGCTGCAGGGTCTTTTCCGCTTATCAAAAACCCTTTTGGTCACTAATGACACAGACACAAGGGCTTTCTTCACTTTCCGCCAAATACCTCTAAGGACCGAAACCACAGAGGAACCACCAGGCGTGGAGTCCAGGGGGTCAAAAGAATTGGCCTTAGGATGATGCCCATACACACAAAGGAAGGGAGAGATCCCTGTAGCAGAGTGAGCCGCGTTGTTATAGGCAAACTCCGCCATGGACAGATGAGCAACCCAGTCAGTCTGACACTTGGAGACATAACACCTGAGGAACTGCTCCAAGGACTGGTTCACCCTTTCAGTCTGCCCATTAGACTGCGGATGGTAGCCTGACGACAAGCTGACAGAAATCTGGAGATCGGAACAAAATGCCCTCCAGAATTTGGCCACAAACTGGGATCCGCGGTCAGAGACCACATCAAGTGGCAACCCGTGGAGACGCACAACATGCAGCATAAATAATTCAGACAGGCGTCTGGCTGATGGCAGCCCAACCAGTGGAACGAAGTGTGCCATCTTCGAAAACCTGTCAACGACAACCCAGATGGCTGTCATCCCCGAGGATTTGGGCAAGTCCACCACAAAATCCATTGAAATGTGGGTCCATGGCTTAGATGGGATAGAGAGTGGATGTAATGGGCCAACAGGAACCCCTCTAGGAGTCTTATTTCGGGCACAGATGTCACATGCCCGAACCCACTGATCCACATCCTTAGCCACCGAGGGCCACCACACCGCCCTAGATAGCAACTCCCGAGTTCTGGCAATACCCGGGTGACCTGCCGACTTCTTGGCATGGAATTCCAGGAACACTCGCTGTCTTAACCTAGGAGGTACAAACAAAAGACCTACCGGAAGGTCTGGAGGAGCCTGCTCCTGTGCTCTAAGGACTAATGATAAGAGGTCCTGGGTAATGCCCACTTTAATACATGATGGGGAAACAATGGGCAACGGCTCCTCGGTGGTCTCCTGGATTGGAGCAAAACTCCGCGAGAGCGCATCAGCCTTGATGTTTTTTGACCCAGGGCGATATGTTATCAAAAAATTAAAGCGAGCAAAAAACAAAGCCCATCGTGCCTGCCTGGCATTGAGACGCTTCGCTGACTCTAAATATGCCAGATTCTTATGGTCAGTGAGAATTGAGACCACAAACTTAGCCCCCTCAAGCCAGTGTCTCCACTCCTCGAGTGCATCCTTAATAGCCAACAATTCCCGGTTACCCACGTCATAATTCATCTCGGCAGGCGAAAATTTACGGGAAAAGTAAGCACAGGGATGAAGGCGATTATCAGACACTCCCATCTGAGAAAGCACTGCCCCAATACCCATCTCAGAGGCATCCACCTCCACCACAAAAGGACGCTCTGGATCTGGGTGTCGCAGCACCTTGGCCGAAACAAATGCCCTTTTGAGACGGGCAAAAGCCGCTTTAGCCTCACAAGACCAGTGAGCAACATCCGCCCCTTTCTTAGTGAGTGCCACCAAGGGCGCCACTATAGACGAAAATCCAGCGATAAATCGTCTATAAAAATTCGCAAAGCCCAGGAAACGCTGAAGCGCCTTCAAACTAGTGGGCTGCACCCAATCCAGGACTGCCTGTACCTTGGAACCCTCCATTTGGAAACCTTCTGGGGAGATAATATATCCTAGAAATGCGATTTGCTGAACTTCAAATTCGCACTTCTCCAGCTTCGCCCCAAGCCGGTGGTCTCTGAGTTTCTGGAGGACTAAGCGTACATGCTTCCGATGTTCCTCCAGGGAATGGGAGAAGATTAGGATGTCATCTAAGTATACAACTAAGAATCTATCCAAATATTCCCTGAGCACATCATTCATGAAATCCTGGAAGACTGCCGGGGCATTACAGAGCCCAAAAGGCATCACCAAATATTCATAATGCCCTGAGTGGGTATTAAAGGCAGTCTTCCATTCATCCCCCTCTCTTATTCGGATTAGATTGTACGCACCGCGTAGGTCAATCTTAGAAAAAATGGTGGCAGTACGAAGCTGGTCAAACAAGACCGAAATGAGAGGCAGTGGGTATGAGTTTTTAATCGTGATACGGTTCAATTCCCTGAAGTCGATGCAGGGTCGCAACGAACCGTCCTTTTTACCCACGAAGAAGAACCCCGACCCAACTGGAGACTGTGAAGGTCTGATAAATCCCTTAGCCAAGTTCTCCTGAATGTACTCTGCCATAGCCTGAGTCTCAGGACGTGACAGGGAGTACAACCTGCTCTTGGGAAGCTTAGCATTTGGCAACAAATCAATGGCACAGTCATAGGGGCGATGGGGAGGTAGTACCTCTGCAACTTTTTTGGAGAACACGTCCGCAAAATCTGCATAACACCCTGGCAATCCTGGCAAACTTAGCTGCGAGAGCCTGACTGGAAGGCACAAGCAACTCCTGAAACAATCAGTACCCCAACTAAGAATCTCCCCAGAGACCCAGTCAAATTGAGGATTGTGGGCCCTTAACCAGGGTAACCCCAACACCAATGGGGCAAAAGTACAGACAGTCACATAAAAGGACAATTTTTCAGAGTGTGTGGCTCCAATAAACAAAGAAATCTGGCTAGTGCAAGAGGTAATTTTACCTTGGGATAATGGTTCCCCGTTTAACCCACAAATCTCAATTTCCGATGCCAAGGGTACTAAGGGAACAGAGTGTTTCAGGGCGAATTGGCGGTCCATAAAAACCCCGTCGGCCCCACTGTCCACAAAGGCCTCAGTCTTGACAGTTTGACCGAGGATCTTCAAGGTCACCGGAATGATAAAAGTCTTCTTGGGAAATTCTGACTTCTGGCCTGACAGGATATTTCCCATCACCCTCAGGCCCTGAAGTTTTCCGGCTTTTCTGGGCATGATACTACCACATGACCTTTATTCCCACAGTACAAACACAACCCCTGCTGTCTCCTCCGCGTCTTCTCACGCGAGGAGAGGCGGGTAGCCCCAATCTGCATAGGCTCCTCAGAAAATTCCTCAGAGTCTGAGGTTCCCTTGGGAAGGAAGGAAATCTCAGTCTCCCTTTCAAGCCTACGCTCTCTCAGCCGTCTATCCACCCGGATGGATAACTGCATGAGCTGATCCAAGCTATCAGGCAAGGGATATTGTACCAGTTGGTCCTTTATCTGGTTAGAAAGACCTCTTCGGTACTGGTGTCTCAGGGCTGGGTCATTCCACTGGGTATCATGGGCCAACCTCCGAAACTCCGTACAGTAAACCTCAACTGGCCTTCGCCCTTGCTTAAGGATCGAAATCTGAGCCTCGGCTGAGGCCGTCTTGTCAGGGTCATCATACAACATGCCCAGTGCCGTAAAAAAAACATCAACACTTTTAAGCGACGGACAGTCAGGCTGCAACCCATATGCCCAGACCTGTGGGTCTCCTTGTAGCAAGGAAATCACTATGCCCACCCGCTGAATCTCCGACCCAGAAGACTGAGGCCTAAGCCGGAAGTATAGCTTGCAGCTCTCCTTGAAACAAAAGAACTGCGAGCGATCTCCAGAAAAACGATCCGGGAGATTTACTTTCGGCTCCTTAACCCCTGCAGGTGCTGCTGCTGCGGGAGCTCCGCCAGCAGCCTGGGAGGTGTGCATTTTAATGGACAAATCATTAAATTGTCGAGTCAGGACCTGCACCTGATCGACCACCTGTTGCAACGTATTTTGAGGGGTATGCTCCATATTCCCACAAAATTTCAACAGGAGTATTGGGCTGCTGAATATGTTATGCACACCAGTGCCTGCAGGAAAGTACTGGTGTCAGAACTGTTATGCACTCCAGTGTCTGCAGGAATGTACTGGTGTTTGAACTGTTATGCAAAACAAATGGACTCACAGACAAACTGGGGAATATGACATAACGTACACAAAAGGTGATAGGGTAACAAAATACACACAAAGTGAACAGAGAAGCCCAGAGGCTAAGGAACTGGGTATCTCCCTTGTATTAGAACTGCTCAGATAGAAAAAGCAAGATGTTGTGTTTTAATACGTAGAGAACCCGAAATGCTGTTGCTAAGGGCAACAGCAAAACCCTAAAGGGTTACCAACGGGTGTGGCAGTAAACTCCTTGGTCAGGGATGGAATGATAGACACAAGGAGAGTCTCCACAATCCTATTTCTCACTTGCAGTGCACAGGTTTTAGCTTACTGCCACTAAACTGACCCCTGACACCTAGCACAGTGAGACAGGATTAGACAGGCAAGTCTTAGAATACAGCCGCAAACTTGCTAAGTTCACAGAGTAGTAACAGAACCCCAGCAAGCTAAACGACTGACTCCAGTCTTACTGCTAGGTCTGGATTGGCAGAGTGTAATACCAAATCCCCAGGCCTATTTGCAGTAAGCAACAAACAAATACAAAGCTACACAGTACTGGCTAACTTTCATGAACTGACTAACCACAAAGATTCAGCAGCATCTGCTTACTCTGAAAAGAGGCCTTATAAAGCAGGTGCTGTCCACGCCCCACTCAGACCTCACAGACTGTGAGCACAAAAATCAGCACCGGATCCCCTGCCGTGCACAGAGCCTATAACCACTGCACAGCAAAAGACCCGAACCGGAGTATCAGCTGCGCTCAGGTTACTCCACTAGCACTTGTCTCCCGGTTGCCATGACGACGTGGCAGCACAGGGCAGGAGACCCTAACACTGGATTAATGGCAAACGTAGCTCCGGTAGTTGTACAAGTAAAAGATGGTAGGATAGCTCCAAAAATCCCACAGTACCCTCTGAAGCCAGAGGTGGAGTTAGGAGTTTACCCAGTAATAGAGCGCTTGCTACAACAGGGCATTCTGGTAAGAACGTCCAGCACTGCTAATAGTCCCATCTTCCCTGTGAAAAAGAGTGGGGGGAGGGGTTACAGGCTAGTGCAGGATCTAAGGGGGATTAACAAAATAGTTGAGAGTCAGTTCCCCGTAGTGCCAAATCCAGCTGTCATCCTAATGCAAATCCCTCCCACTGCGAAATTTTTCACTGTTATTGACCTCTGCTCCGCTTTCTTTTCGGTACCTCTGCACCCTGACAGTCAATATTTGTTTGCATTTACATACAGAGGAGTCCAATACACATGGACTCGATTACCACAAGGATTCATAGATAGTCCAAGTATATTTTCTCAGGCTTTGCATGATTGTTTACAGTCTTTCCAACCAGTGAGTGGATCAGTATTAATACAGTACGTGGATGATCTACTACTGTGTTCTGATTCATTGGAAGCATCCCTGAAGGATACGAAACAGCTCCTGTTTCATCTTTCAGACACAGGACACAAGGTTTCCAAAGACAAGTTGCAATTATGCCAAACTAAGGTAAAATATTTGGGACACTGTTTAACACAAGGACTGAGACACCTGACCGCTGATAGAATTCAAGCAATTAGAGACATGACTCTGCCACAAACCCAGCAACAGATCAGAACATTTTTAGGAATGTGTGGGTATTGCCGTAATTGGATCCCAGGGTTTTCCATTTTAGCGTTACCTTTGCAGGAGATGGTCTCCTCAAACAAACCTGATCGGATTTCGCATACAGACGAGTCTGAGGCAGCATTTGAGAGACTTAAACAGTGCCTAACGCAGGCACCAGCATTAGGTATGCCGGACTATGGGAAACCCTTTGAACTATATGGAACAGAAAGTGCTGGTTGCGCGGCAGGCGTACTAACCCAAAAGTACGGTGATACCAGCAGGCCAGTAGCATATTACAGCGCTCAGCTAGACACGGTAGCGCGATCCCTCCCCACATGCTTGCGAAGCGTTGCTGCGATAGCATTGCTAGTAACGAAAAGCGAAGACGTCGTGCTAGGTCACAACCTCACAATTCATACACCACATGCAGTGTCAGCCTTGTTAAATTCTGCCCAAACCAGGCACGTCTCATCAGCGCGGTTTACAAGATGGGAATTGGCACTAATGGCCCCCGTAAACATCACCATAAGGAGATGCAGTGCATTAAATCCTGCAACATATCTCCCAGGTGTGCCTGGGCAGGCACAAAGGGTGGAGGATGAGAGTGGTGGGGAAGGAGGATTTAATACAAAGGAAGACACTCATGATTGTATGGAATATTTGACCCAAAATTTTACCGCAAGGCCTGACATCAGTGACAACCCACTGGAAGATGCAGAACTTACGTTCTACACGGACGGTAGTTGTCATAGACAGTCAGACTCGGGAGACTTGTGTACTGGATACGCAGTCGTAGATGACCAAGGCACCATAGAAGCGGAACCGCTAGGCCCACCTCACTCAGCCCAGGTTGCTGAACTGGTCGCCCTAACCAGAGCATGTGAATTGGCTAAGGGCAAATCAGCCAATATCTACACCGATTCTAGATACGCATTCGGGGTAGTCCATGATTTCGGAGCCCTATGGCGCCTCAGAAATTTCATGACAGCAGCTGGTACACCGGTAGCGCATGCAGCTCACATAAAAAGGCTTCTAACAGCGATACAGGAACCCGACAGAGTGGCTGTTATCAAATGTAAAGCACATACATATAGCCAAGACCCAGTATCGCTTGGTAACAGCCGAGCAGACGAAGCAGCTAAGTTAGCAGCTGCTACCCCCAGACAGACAGACACCACACAATTGATGGTATTTAATACCATCAACACACAGAAGTTGTGTGAAATGCAAAATTTGTGTTCCACACAGGAAAAGGCAGTCTGGAAGGCAAAGGGATATGGCCAGGAGTCCTCAGGACTCTGGACGGATGGACATGGTAAACCAGTGGCCCCCAGAGCATATCTTCCGTGTTTGGCTGAAGCAGCTCACGGGCTGACTCATCTAGGCAAGGAAGGGATGTGCAAGTTGGTAAGAGCATATTGGTGCGCCCCAGGATTCTCCTCTCATGCGAGTAAAAGAGCCATGTCATGCCTTACCTGTTTGAGAAAGAATATTGGAAAGGCAATACCTACAGAACCATCCCATATCCCACCTGCCGGCGGCCCTTTCCAGGTAATACAGATTGACTTCATTCAATTACCCCCTTGTCGAAATTTGAAATATGTACTTGTTTGTATAGATGTTTTTTCAAATTGGGTCGAAGCATTTCCGGCGGCCACAAATACCGCTATGTTTACTGCTAAGAAAATTGTGCAGGAATTTGTATGTAGATATGGTATCCCTAGAATTATCGAAAGTGATAGGGGTACCCATTTTACAGGTGATGTCTTTCAAGGAATGTGTAAATTGATGGGAATTGATAGCAAGCTGCACACTCCATACCGTCCACAGGCGAGTGCGAAAGTGGAAAGAGTGAACAGCACTATTAAAAATAAACTGAGTAAAGTGATGGCAGAGACAGGATTGACATGGCCAGAAGCTTTACCCATTGTACTGTACAGCATCAGAACCACTCCCAGGTCCCCTCTTAATCTGTCTCCCTTTGAAATCTTGTTTGGTCGACAACCGCATGTCATGATTAACCCTCAGGATGATTTGAAGTGTAACAATGAAGTAACTGTAAAATACTTGATTAACATGAGTAAACAGTTAAGGAATCAAAATGATAATCTGAAGTTAGTGATTCCTGATTTACCAGATAGTAATTGTCATGACATTGAACCTGGGGATTATGTAATGATACGGAATTTTCTACGCTCAGGTTGCCTTATTGACAGATGGGAAGGACCATACCAGGTCTTATTGACTAGCACTACAGCATTGAAGGTTGCTGAGAGAGAGACTTGGGTTCATTCGTCCCACTGTAAGAAGGTCGTTGATCCAGAGAAGTCCTGTGATAAGGAACAGACGGTAGAGGTTGTATCACTAGAGTGTCTGTTCCAGGAGGACTAAGGCGGCACCTGAGTATCGAGAGCCACAAGATCAAAAGCAGTTGTCGATCCCCTGTTCCCTTTTATTGTTTTTCTCCACTTCCCATCCCCTCTCCCTCAAATTATTTTTCCCCCCTTCTCATTCTTCTTCGTCTCCTCCTAAGATGGACTTGCCTCAAGAGACTGTGATCCGGATTTTCCTGTTGACCATGATGTTGACCAGAGCAGTCTGTTCCGGCGAGAGTACCATGGAGTTCGAGAGAGGTTCTGGAATGGGTTCTGATGACAGAAATGGAGGCGTGGTTTTCCAAGAACAACTTAACCAACAAGTAAAGGCGAGTATCAGAAAACGATCCGATAGCATTGACCATAGAAGGAATTGTGAAGGATTGTTAGCTGAAGAAAACTGTATCTGTCGGCTCTGTAACAATGTCATTGAGGATGGGTGCATAAAGAAATGCCAATCCAGTTTTAATATCCATATGGACCGGCATCCATTGAGTGACTATCACTCCTTAGTGGGTAGTGTGTTAAATAAAACAGATTGTTGGGTATGCTCTCAAGTACCTCAAGGTCATAGCAAATCAGGGCTAGTACCATTTCCTTTAACGATAGGGGAGGTACTTGAGTTAAATGGTGGGAGACCGGTGGACCGGAGGTTTAATATCTCCAGCCCTCCTAGTTTGAAGCTCCACCAATACCATGTGGATAGGTCCCTATTATGTTTCAACATCTCCAATCCCCGAAAGCCGGGAAATTGGGAAGTGTCATGGAGTAACCAAACCATGACCTTTTCGCATAGAGCAGATAGAATGCCTACAGATACAGAGCTTGTACGCCACATAGCCAGTAGAGGAAAATCTTTCCGATATAGGTATACCTTAGGAAATAGGATTACTAGAGTTGGAGAGGTATCACCAGGATACTGTGCACATATCATACAACCTGATACGTGTACTAAGCAGATGGAAGAATTAGGGTTAGGAGATTTCACATGGAAGGTGTGTAATATGGTTATGTCCTACTCCGTCCCATATGTTCTCCCCGATGATGCATATTTCATATGCGGGAGAAAGGCGTACAAGTGGCTTGCCCCAAACTCTGAAGGATTGTGTTATATTGGAAAAGTACTGCCTGAAGTAATGACTGTATCACATGACAAAATGAAAGACATACACCGTGGTGCCCAAGCTCCTTATACTCACACCCATTACGAGCACGTTGTTAAAAGGCACCTGAGAGAGAAGACAGAGCATCCGGCCTCTGATCTGATAAGTGAATCCACCGGGATTCAATTCTTAATCGCGTTAGATTTCACCCGCACCGCTAGAGGAATGCTGAATTATAAATACATATCGGCACTCGCAAATTTGTTAGACAATATCACTGAAATGTATGATGACACGTTTAGGTATACTGGAAGGGAACTTCAGGCTTACAAAACAGAACTAGTCCAGCATAGAATGGTTCTTAATTACCTCACAGCAGTGACAGGCGGATATTGTGTCACACTGGCAACACAATACGGCGTGAAATGTTGCACATATATTACGAATAGCACCGAGGATCCGGTCGAGGTCATAGACCAAAAGATGGACGATATTCTCCAATTGAAGTGGGAATTTCGCAGGAGACACAATCTCACTCTTGCTGCTGTAGGTAATGAGCTGACTGGTTGGGTGTCATGGTTGAACCCGCGAAATTGGTTTTCTGGTTTAGGAGACTGGGCTCAAGGAGTCATAATGGATGTTGGGAAGTTTCTCCTATGTATCTTAGGTGTTGTCATATCGATTGGATTTATATTTAGATGCGGTCAGGCTTTAATGAAGTGCAATCATCGTACTAGGGTAATGAGTTTAAGGAGTGAGGAAACTGTAATTCCAATGGACTTGATTTATGACCCAAATGTAGAAACAATGATGTGATGAAAATGCGATTTCTACGGTCCGTTTCTTTCACCTGTTTTTCCGTTTTCTCCAAGGTAACAAGACCCACTTGGACGAGGAATTTGATGAGCCGATATACAGACAACAGAGGGATTAAAGAAGAAGTTTTGACAACCTGATACACAGATTTTTGATGAACTATGCCATGGATCCCCAGTTTCCCTAGAAATTTTAAAATTACGCTAGCCCAACACTTTTGTAAATCTATGGACATTGACAGCTTTGCTCGCACCTTATGAGCAAAAGCACAAAGAAGACTGCATTCAACAGACACCAAACAAGACCTCAATCGACGAATGTGCATTTACCTGACATAGAATACCACCGCATTTACCGTAATTATGTCTTTTCTTCATTTCTACAACCCTCAGGTAATGACACACATAGTCGATAGGGAATACAGGCACAGATATCAGCAATCACATATCTCCCCCATTCATGTATCATCAACTAAAATGTGCTCCCCCATTTTTTTACAACCAAAGCCGAAAAGAGCTCGGTAAAGTTTGACAGCCCATCCACAGACCCGTACCACGGGATAAGAAGGAATTCAAATGTATACTTCGCAATACCTCGAAGCTTGATTTAAAACACGTACGGCACGATGATACATGACCCCCAAGCACGGATTCATACACACATGCTTCTGCTATCTCACTAGGTCATACCCTTTTCCTACCATCTCCTCTCCTCCCTTACCCAACCATGTAAATGTATTAACCCCTAACATATATTTTTCTTTTTTTGAAATGTTTTCAGGAAGTGGCAGTTATTGTTGACTGCCAAAGGGTGGACTGTCAAAGTCAGAAAAATATCTCTATGCACACTACCATATTTGCACCTCACACAGGTCCGTGCTGCGCATGCGTACGCTCTCCCGTACGTGCGCATACTCACAGTCGCGGGCACCCGCAGGCGCACGGTATGCGTATTTACGGTAGAGTTTATGTGATCGTAGCGTGCGACTCAATCATTACATATTTTCAGTAATAATGTAATTTGTAGATCATGGTCCCTTTGATAGATTCTGAAAGTTTGGTTAATATAGAATGTTCATGAACAGAGAAATCCCTCTTTGTTTGATACGAAGGGTCAGACAGGAGTAATACAGTGGTGTTTAGTATCCATCGGAAGAATATTTAATTAGAAATATTCCGGTGTTGGTTTGAAGCAGATCAATCGCTCGTGCGAATAGTTATGGACATAAGAAGTTTATGAACATTTACTTTATTTGCACTTTATTACCCATGCGGCGGGAAACCCAGTTTCCCTCCCACCTGAGCTGTTGGAAATAGTCACAGCCCACCTGTATGAATCAACCTATGACCTTTTGTTATAATGCGAAGCCGAATTCCTGTGTCCAATGAACAATGAGATTGTAGGGACCATTGAATTGCATTGTGTGTGGGGCATAAATAGAAAGGCCGATCACATCCAGCTCACTCTTCAACGGTTATCATTGCTGAAGATCGGGAGCTGGATGTCCAGAGGCGCATGCGATCGTTTCCTTTGTGCGTAAGTTTTTCTCCGTAATCATACTGTTTCTCTCTTGTTATTATGGGCCATATCTCTCTCTCTCTCTTCTCTTTCACTCATTTTTCTCTTAAACTTAATTGTATTATATTTACTGTGTAGTTACCTGGTTAGTTAGTCTATGTTATATTGTAGTGTATGATTTGTATTTGTATTAATTCTTTTGCAAGTATATCATTCAAAATATATATATATTAGGCGTTGGACCCTAAGCCCAGGTATCTGTGTATTTCTTATAGAGTTAAGTATTCTCAGAGCGACGGTGACGCTCAAACTGCTTTTAAGCTAGTAAGGTTATACTGTGTTGCATTTACACCATATCACTACACAAAGGGTTTACTGCATAATACACTGTTTATGGTTTAGATATAAAGGTTTTACATTGTGAGCGTATGCGTCGCTGGTGATCTCTTCGTGGTCTCGAGCGGTCGCATCGCTATAGCGAATCATTACGGTAGTCGGCAGCCAATAGCGTGCCTGCCAGTGATCTCTTGGCCGTGAGCGAACATAACGCTTGAGCGTCTCGACCACGGCTAAGCGATCGTTACGCAACGTGCGTACCCTTGCGGTACTTCATACGTAGTTAGCGTACAGTGTTCTTAGACCTCATAAAGGGTAATATATACGATAAATATTTAGCTTTATCACCTTACACAGTGCCGTTTCTTGCGGCGGGCGAGCCGAGCAACCGCACGGGGTGCCCGCCGCGGAACTTTTTGAGGACTTTGAAACTCTCCTCCCCTTTCCTCCCGAGTGCCCAGCTCGGGGGGCGAGATCTCGCGGAATGACGCGTTTGCGTCGTGACGTCACGACGCAATCGCGTCATTCCGCGAAACCCCGCCCCCCGAGCTGGGCACTCGGGAGGAGGGAGAAGGGGGAGCCAAGCCGGCCGGCGGCGGCGCCGCGCAGACGAGGGAGAGGCGGCTGAAGAGCGGGAAGAACCGCTTGAAATGTAAGTCAGCCCCTCTCCCTCTCTCTCTCTCTCTCCCTCCCTCCCTCCCCCCCCCCCCCCACCTGCCGTACTGTGTAAAATGGCAACACCTGTCTGCCGGAATGTGTAAAATGGGGACGCAGTCTGCCGGAATGTGTTAAATGGGGGCACGTGCCTGCCGCAATGTGTAAAATGGAGACACTTTCCTGACGCAATGTGTAAAATGGGGGCACGTGCCTGCCGCAATGTGTAAAATGGGGACACTTTCCTGCCGCAATGTGTAAAATGGGGGCACGTGCCTGCCGCAATGTGTAAAATGGGGGCACATGCCTGCCACAATGTGTAAAATGGGGACACTTGCCTGTTGTACTGTGTAAAATGGGGGCACGTGCCTGCCGCAATGTGTAAAATGGGGACTTTCCTGCCGCAATGTGTAAAATGGGGGCACGTGCCTGCCGCAATGTGTAAAATGGGGACACTTTCTTGCCGCAATGTGTAAAATGGGGGCATGTGCCTGCCGCAATGTGTAAAATGGGAGCACGTGCCTGCCGCAATGTGTAAAATGGGGGCAGATGCCTGCCGCAATGTGTAAAATAGGGACACTTGCCTGTTGTACTGTGTAAAATGGGGGCACGTGCCTGCCGCAATGTGTAAAATGGGGACTCTTTCCTGCCGCAATGTGTAAAATGGGGGCACGTGCCTGCCGCAATGTGTAAAATGGGGACACTTTCCTGCCGCAATGTGTAAAATGGGGGCACGTGCCTGCCGCAATGTGTAAAATGGGGACACGTTCCTGCCACAATGTGTAAAATGGGGGCACGTGCCTGCCGCAATGTGTAAAATGGGGACACTTGCCTGCCGTGCTGTGTAAAATGGGGTCGCGTGCCTGCTGTAATGTGTACAATGAGGACCTTTTTTTTTTTTTTTTATCCTGTGGTGGCCGTGAGGATGAGATCAGATGAGGTCACGCCCATTTTAAAGAGGCCACGCCCCCGAGCCGAAGGCGCGCGCATGCTTTCACTCTTTATATCTATGGGGGGGCGCATTTTTTTAATGTGAATGGGGGGGTGGGGGGGCGCATTTTTAAATCTCGCACTGGGAGCCAAATTGGCTAGAAACTAGAGATGAGCGCCGGAAATTTTTCGGGTTTTGTGTTTTGGTTTTGGGTTCGGTTCCGCGGCCGTGTTTTGGGTTCGACCGCGTTTTGGCAAAACCTCACCGAATTTTTTTTGTCGGATTCGGGTGTGTTTTGGATTTGGGTGTTTTTTTCAAAAAACACTAAAAAACAGCTTAAATCATAGAATTTGGGGGTCATTTTGATCCCAAAGTATTATTAACCTTAAAAACCATAATTTACACTCATTTTCAGTCTATTCTAAATACCTCACACCTCACAATATTATTTTTAGTCCTAAAATTTGCACCTAGGTCGCTGGATGACTAAGCTAAGCGACCCTAGTGGCCGACACAAACACCGGGCCCATCTAGGAGTGTCACTGCAGTGTCTAGCAGGATGTCCCTTCCAAAAAACCCTCCCCAAACAGCACATGACGCAAAGAAAAAAAGAGGCGCAATGAGGTAGCTGTGTGAGTAAGATAAGCGACCCTAGTGGCCGACACAAACACCAGGCCCATCTAGGAGTGTCACTGCAGTGTCACGCAGGATGTCCCTTCCAAAAAACCCTCCCCAAACAGCACATGACGCAAAGAAAAAAAGAGGCGCAATGAGGTAGCTGTGTGAGTAAGATAAGCGACCCTAGTGGCCGACACAAACACCGGGCCCATCTAGGAGTGTCACTGCAGTGTCACGCAGGATGTCCCTTCCAAAAAACCCTCCCCAAACAGCACATGACGCAAAGAAAAAAAGAGGGGCAATAAGGTAGCTGTGTGAGTAAGATAAGCGACCCTAGTGGCCGACACAAACACCGGGCCCATCTAGGAGTGTCACTGCAGTGTCACGCAGGATGTCCCTTCCAAAAAACCCTCCCCAAACAGCACATGACGCAAAGAAAAAAAGAGGCGCAATGAGGTAGCTGTGTGAGTAAGATAAGCGACCCTAGTGGCCGACACAAACACCGGGCCCATCTAGGAGTGTCACTGCAGTGTCACGCAGGATGTCCCTTCCAAAAAACCCTCCCCAAACAGCACATGACGCAAAGAAAAAAAGAGGCGCAATGAGGTAGCTGTGTGAGTAAGATAAGCGACCCTAGTGGCCGACACAAACACCGGGCCCATCTAGGAGTGTCACTGCAGTGTCACGCAGGATGTCCCTTCCAAAAAACCCTCCCCAAACAGCACATGACGCAAAGAAAAAAAGAGGCGCAATGAGGTAGCTGTGTGAGTAAGATAAGCGACCCTAGTGGCCGACACAAACACCGGGCCCATCTAGGAGTGTCACTGCAGTGTCACGCAGGATGTCCCTTCCAAAAAACCCTCCCCAAACAGCACATGACGCAAAGAAAAAAAGAGGCGCAATGAGGTAGCTGTGTGAGTAAGATAAGCGACCCTAGTGGCCGACACAAACACCTGGCCCATCTAGGAGTGGCACTGCAGTGTCACGCAGGATGGCCCTTCCAAAAAACCCTCCCCAAACAGCACATGACGCAAAGAAAAAAAGAGGCGCAATGAGGTAGCTGTGTGAGTAAGATAAGCGACCCTAGTGGCCGACACAAACACCGGGCCCATCTAGGAGTGTCACTGCAGTGTCACGCAGGATGTCCCTTCCAAAAAACCCTCCCCAAACAGCACATGACGCAAAGAAAAAAAGAGGCGCAATGAGGTAGCTGTGTGAGTAAGATAAGCGACCCTAGTGGCCGACACAAACACCGGGCCCATCTAGGAGTGGCACTGCAGTGTCACGCAGGATGTCCCTTCCAAAAAACCCTCCCCAAACAGCACATGACGCAAAGAAAAATTAAAGAAAAAAGAGGTGCAAGATGGAATTGTCCTTGGGCCCTCCCACCCACCCTTATGTTGTATAAACAGGACATGCACACTTTAACCAACCCATCATTTCAGTGACAGGGTCTGCCACACGACTGTGACTGAAATGACGGGTTGGTTTGGACCCCCACCAAAAAAGAAGCAATTAATCTCTCCTTGCACAAACTGGCTCTACAGAGGCAAGATGTCCACCTCATCATCATCCTCCGATATATCACCGTGTACATCCCCCTCCTCACAGATTATCAATTCGTCCCCACTGGAATCCACCATCTCAGCTCCCTGTGTACTTTGTGGAGGCAATTGCTGCTGGTCAATGTCTCCACAGAGGAATTGATTATAATTCATTTTAATGAACATCATCTTCTCCACATTTTCTGGATGTAACCTCGTACGCCGATTGCTGACAAGGTGAGCGGCGGCACTAAACACTCTTTCGGAGTACACACTTGTGGGAGGGCAACTTAGGTAGAATAAAGCCAGTTTGTGCAAGGGCCTCCAAATTGACTCTTTTTCCTGCCAGTATAAGTACGGACTGTGTGACGTGCCTACTTGGATGCGGTCACTCATATAATCCTCCACCATTCTTTCAATGGTGAGAGAATCATATGCAGTGACAGTAGACGACATGTCCGTAATCGTTGTCAGGTCCTTCAGTCCGGACCAGATGTCAGCATCAGCAGTCGCTCCAGACTGCCCTGCATCACCGCCAGCGGGTGGGCTCGGAATTCTGAGCCTTTTCCTCGCACCCCCAGTTGCGGGAGAATGTGAAGGAGGAGATGTTGACAGGTCGCGTTCCGCTTGACTTGACAATTTTCTCACCAGCAGGTCTTTCAACCCCAGCAGACTTGTGTCTGCCGGAAAGAGAGATCCAAGGTAGGCTTTAAATCTAGGATCGAGCACGGTGGCCAAAATGTAGTGCTCTGATTTCAACAGATTGACCACCCGTGAATCCTTGTTAAGCGAATTAAGGGCTCCATCCACAAGTCCCACATGCCTAGCGGAATCGCTCCGTGTTAGCTCCTCCTTCAATGTCTCCAGCTTCTTCTGCAAAAGCCTGATGAGGGGAATGACCTGACTCAGGCTGGCAGTGTCTGAACTGACTTCACGTGTGGCAAGTTCAAAGGGCATCAGAACCTTGCACAACGTTGAAATCATTCTCCACTGCGCTTGAGACAGGTGCATTCCACCTCCTATATCGTGCTCAATTGTATAGGCTTGAATGGCCTTTTGCTGCTCCTCCAACCTCTGAAGCATATAGAGGGTTGAATTCCACCTCGTTACCACTTCTTGCTTCAGATGATGGCAGGGCAGGTTCAGTAGTTTTTGGTGGTGCTCCAGTCTTCTGTACGTGGTGCCTGTACGCCGAAAGTGTCCCGCAATTCTTCTGGCCACCGACAGCATCTCTTGCACGCCCCTGTCGTTTTTTAAAAAATTCTGCACCACCAAATTCAAGGTATGTGCAAAACATGGGACGTGCTGGAATTTGCCCATATTTAATGCACACACAATATTGCTGGCGTTGTCCGATGCCACAAATCCACAGGAGAGTCCAATTGGGGTAAGCCATTCCGCGATGATCTTCCTCAGTTGCCGTAAGAGGTTTTCAGCTGTGTGCGTATTCTGGAAAGCGGTGATACAAAGCGTAGCCTGCCTAGGAAAGAGTTGGCGTTTGCGAGATGCTGCTACTGGTGCCGCCGCTGCTGTTCTTGCGGCGGGAGTCCATACATCTACCCAGTGGGCTGTCACAGTCATATAGTCCTGACCCTGCCCTGCTCCACTTGTCCACATGTCCGTGGTTAAGTGGACATTGGGTACAACTGCATTTTTTAGGACACTGGTGAGTCTTTTTCTGACGTCCGTGTACATTCTCGGTATCGCCTGCCTAGAGAAGTGGAACCTAGATGGTATTTGGTAACGGGGGCACACTGCCTCAATAAATTGTCTAGTTCCCTGTGAACTAACGGCGGATACCGGACGCACGTCTAACACCAACATAGTTGTCAAGGCCTCAGTTATCCGCTTTGCAGCAGGATGACTGCTGTGATATTTCATCTTCCTCGCAAAGGACTGTTGGACAGTCAATTGCTTACTGGAAGTAGTACAAGTGGGCTTACGACTTCCCCTCTGGGATGACCATCGACTCCCAGCAGCAACAACAGCAGCGCCAGCAGCAGTAGGCGTTACACGCAAGGATGCATCGGAGGAATCCCAGGCAGGAGAGGACTCGTCAGAATTGCCAGTGACATGGCCTGCAGGACTATTGGCATTCCTGGGGAAGGAGGAAATTGACACTGAGGGAGTTGGTGGGGTGGTTTGCGTGAGCTTGGTTACAAGAGGAAGGGACTTACTGGTCAGTGGACTGCTTCCGCTGTCGCCCAAAGTTTTTGAACTTGTCACTGACTTATTATGAATGCGCTGCAGGTGACGTATAAGGGAGGATGTTCCGAGGTGGTTAACGTCCTTACCCCTACTTATTACAGCTTGACAAAGGCAACACACGGCTTGACACCTGTTGTCCGCTTTTCTGTTGAAATACCTCCACACTGAAGAGCTGATTTTTTTGGTATTTTCACCAGGCATGTCAACGGCCATATTCCTCCCACGGACAACAGGTGTCTCCCCGGGTGCCTGACTTAAACAAACCACCTCACCATCAGAATCCTCCTGGTCAATTTCCTCCCCAGCGCCAGCAACACCCATATCCTCCTCATCCTGGTGTACTTCAACACTGACATCTTCAATCTGACTATCAGGAACTGGACTGCGGGTGCTCCTTCCAGCACTTGCAGGGGGCGTGCAAATGGTGGAAGGCGCATGCTCTTCACGTCCAGTGTTGGGAAGGTCAGGCATCGCAACCGACACAATTGGACTCTCCTTGTGGATTTGGGATTTCGAAGAACGCACAGTTCTTTGCGGTGCTTTTGCCAGCTTTAGTCTTTTCAGTTTTCTAGCGAGAGGCTGAGTGCTTCCATCCTCATGTGAAGCTGAACCACTAGCCATGAACATAGGCCAGGGCCTCAGCCGTTCCTTGCCACTCCGTGTGGTAAATGGCATATTGGCAAGTTTACGCTTCTCCTCCGACAATTTTATTTTAGGTTTTGGAGTCCTTTTTTTACTGATATTTGGTGTTTTGGATTTGACATGCTCTGTACTATGACATTGGGCATCGGCCTTGGCAGACGACGTTGCTGGCATTTCATCGTCTCGGCCATGACTAGTGGCAGCAGCTTCAGCACGAGGTGGAAGTGGATCTTGATCTTTCCCTAATTTTGGAACCTCAACATTTTTGTTCTCCATATTTTAATAGGCACAACTAAAAGGCACCTCAGGTAAACAATGGAGATGGATGGATACTAGTATACTTATGGATGGACTGCCGAGTGCCGACACAGAGGTAGCTACAGCCGTGGACTACCGTACTGTGTCTGCTGCTAATATAGACTGGATGATAATGAGATGAAATCAATATATATATATGTATGTATATATAATATCACTAGTACTGCAGCCGGACAGGTAGATAATATATTTATTAGGTAATGATGACTGATGACGGACCTGCTGGACACTGTCAGCTCAGCAGCACCGCAGACTGCTACAGTAAGCTACTATACTATAGTAGTATGTACAAAGAAGAAAGAAAAAAAAAAACCACGGGTAGGTGGTATACAATTATGGATGGACTGCCGAGTGCCGACACAGAGGTAGCTACAGCCGTGGACTAACGTACTGTGTCTGCTGCTAATATAGACTGGATGATTGATAATGAGATGAAATCAATATATATATGTATGTATATATAATATCACTAGTACTGCAGCCGGACAGGTAGATAATATATTTATTAGGTAATGATGACTGATGACGGACCTGCTGGACACTGTCAGCTCAGCAGCACCGCAGACTGCTACAGTAAGCTACTATACTATAGTAGTATGTACAAAGAAGAAAGAAAAAAAAAAACCACGGGTAGGTGGTATACAATTATGGATGGACTGCCGAGTGCCGACACAGAGGTAGCTACAGCCGTGGACTAACGTACTGTGTCTGCTGCTAATATAGACTGGATGATTGATAATGAGATGAAATCAATATATATATGTATGTATATATAATATCACTAGTACTGCAGCCGGACAGGTAGATAATATATTTATTAGGTAATGATGACTGATGACGGACCTGCTGGACACTGTCAGCTCAGCAGCACCACAGACTGCTACAGTAAGCTACTATACTATAGTAGTATGTACAAAGAAGAAAGAAAAAAAAAAAAAAACCACGGGTAGGTGGTATACAATTATGGATGGACTGCCGAGTGCCGACACAGAGGTAGCTACAGCCGTGGACTAACGTACTGTGTCTGCTGCTAATATAGACTGGATGATTGATAATGAGATGAAATCAATATATATATGTATGTATATATAATATCACTAGTACTGCAGCCGGACAGGTAGATAATATATTTATTAGGTAATGATGACTGATGACGGACCTGCTGGACACTGTCAGCTCAGCAGCACCGCAGACTGCTACAGTAAGCTACTATACTCTATAGTAGTATGTACAAAGAAGAAAGAAAAAAAAAAACCACGGGTAGGTGGTATACAATTATGGATGGACTGCCGAGTGCCGACACAGAGGTAGCTACAGCCGTGGACTAACGTACTGTGTCTGCTGCTAATATAGAGTCTAGACTGGATGATAAATTATTGATAATGAGATGAAATCAATATAATATCACTAGTACTGCAGCCGGACAGGTACTATATATATTTATTATGTAATGACTGATGACGGACCTGCTGGACACTGTCAGGTCAGCACAGCACCGCAGACTGCTACAGTAAGCTACTATAGTAGTATGTATAAAGAAGAATGAAAAAAAAAAAAACCACGGGTAGGTGGTATACAATATTATATATATATATATATTATATACAATTATATATATATATATATATATATATTAAACTGGTGGTGATTGATTATTAAACTGGTGGTCACTTCAGGACAGGTCACGTTGCAACTTGCAACTAGTACTCCGAGGCCTAAGCAGACAATCACAAAATATATTATTATACTGGTGGTCAGTGTGGTCACAACAATGGCAGTGTGGCACTGACTCTGGCAGCAAAAGTGTGCACTGTACGTTATATGTACTCCTGAGTCCTGCTCTCAGACTCTAACTGCTCCCCACTGTCAGTGTCTCCCCCACAAGTCAGATAATACACTTACAGTCACACTATCTAATCTATAAATATCACTTCAGCAAGTAGTATAGTAGTATACAGTAGTACTCCTCCTAATAATGCTCCCCGAAAATACTGTGTCTCTCTCTTCTCTAAACGGAGAGGACGCCAGCCACGTCCTCTCCCTATGACTCTCAATGCACGTGTGAAAATGGCGGCGACGCGCGGCTCCTTATATAGAATCCGAGTCTCGCGATAGAATCCGAGCCTCGCGAGAATCCGACAGCGTGATGATGACATTCGGGCGCGCTCGGGTTAGCCGAGCAAGGCGGGAAGATCCGAGCCTGCTCGGACCCGTGTAAAAAACCTGAAGTTCGGGCGGGTTCGGATTCAGAGGAACCGAACCCGCTCATCTCTACTAGAAAGTTACGGTCCTGACCTTACATTTGTCTGTATTGAACCTCATTCTCCATTTTGCTGCCCATGCTTCCAGTTTAAATAAGTAGTTCTGAAGAGGTTCAGCATCCCCCTCTGAATTTATAGCCTTACACAGTTTGGTAATGGGGGTCATTCTGAGGTGATCGCTCGCTAGCAGTTTTTAGCAGTCGTGCAAACGCTAAGCCGCCGCCCTCTGGGAGTGTATTTTAGCTTAGCAGAAATGCAAACGAAAGGATCGCAGAGCAGCTCCAAAAAAATATTGTGCAGATTCTGAGTAGCTCTAGACCTACTCAGCACTTGCGATCACTTCAGACCATTCAGTTCCGGATTTGACATCACAAACACACCCTGCTTTCTCCCAGCCACGCCTGTGTTTTTCCTGGCACACCTGCGTTTTTTTTGAACACTCCCTGAAAACGGTCAGTTGACACCCAGAAACGCCCACTTCATGTCAATCACTCTGCGGCAGCCAGTGCGACTGAAATGCATCGCTAGACCTTGTGTAAAACTACATCGGCCGTTGTGCAAGTACGTCGCACGTGCGCATTGCGACGCATGCGCAGAAGTGTCTTTATTTGCATCATCGCTGCGCAGCAAACATTTTCAGCTAGCGATCAACTCGGAATGACCCCCATTGTCTGCAAAAATGTACACCATGCTCACTAGACCTATGTGAGGATATGGGGTTCTTCTAATCACTCAGACACAGAAGCGATGAAACCAAAGTGATGGCTTATTTCTCACTGCCCACAGGAATAGATAATTCACAGGAAACAGAGGTAAATATAGCCCAGAAACAGTATACAGGTTGCAGTCCAGATAGTAAGTACCAGTAGAGAATTTAAGTCCACAGCAATTCCACACAGAAGTTACAGATAAACAGGTCCACACAGAACTATCACTGAGTCCACACAGCAGCAGGGACGTGCAGTCAGGGGAGGCAGTGCCTCCCCTGTCATTAATGATTACAATAATATAAGTATATGCTTTATATTATTGTAATAAATTTTACATTATAAAACTGGTTCAAATATGTTTTGGACGCACTGAGAACAGTGCCTCCCATGGCCAATGTTAAGGGGTCGGAAGCAGGGGGCGGGGGCAAGCGGAAGGCTGTAAAAGCCCATTAAAAAATGCACTGTATGCGGCACTAGAATAAATGCCTCTGTCACTGAGGCAAATATGATTGGAGATCTCCCTGTGGTCCAGCCCACTTTTTCTGTGACTGACTGACTCCTTTCCACCTCACCGGACCGTCACCCCTGTAGTATGAGTGTGTGTACAGGGGCTGTGTGTGCGTGTGCATCCGCCCTGCCACTCTCCCCGGCTCCTCACTCCCAGCGCTAACCCTGCACGGACTGTGCTCCTGCTCCGGGCCGGTGCTCTGTGACTCTGCTGCTGGCTGGAGGAGGCTACCCGATGCCAGACGTGCGCTCACCCATCCCCTCCATCCCCCGTGCACACAGTAAGTAGCCGGCGCTCCCACACTCTGCCCCTTGCAGACACTGAGCTGGTGCCACCCGCCCACACCTGGCAGCATGTGTGCTCTGCCCTGCTAGCCTCCTCAATAACGGGATACAACTTTCTCCCGTGGCTGGACGGCTGGTGCGGGGCAGCACTTATCCGGATAAGGTATAATGTCGCTGCTGCTGGTAAGCTACAGTATAGAGCCCCAGATACCGTAGCCAGTGTTACCAAAGCAGCATGTGTGTATAGTGCTGAGTAGCGAGTACTGGTATCCAAGGTGTGCAGGCTGTATGTGTGTGCTAGATGCGGCGATAGCTCCAGATGCCATCGCTCAGGTATGTGTGTGTGTCTTATCCGACTCTGCAACGCTTCATGTAGCCATTATACTGTGTGCAACTATAATGTGTAGCTGGTGAGGTGACTGTATATGAGTGTCTGTATGTGTGTATATATATACATGCCTATCAGGGACGTGCAGTCACGCTCCAAATCGGTGTCTTGCTCAGGGCCTCATGAGGTCTAAATTCACCTTTGGCGGCGGCCATAGCAGCGGCCTTAGTGGGCATGCCTCACCAGCCACTGACCTCACCGCACGCCACTGCACAGCAGTGACAGCAGATTAGTCCACTGGAGAATATTTGTATAAATCCACACAGGAGTAAATACGTATAAGTCCACAGAACACTGGTGATGCATTTCACAAGGTACCCTGGCAAAGTATCACCCCTTAGCCAGAGTCCTGCAATTAACATGAGGAGCTGACCTGCGCAACCTCTTTTAAAACCTTTCAAATGCCCATCATGCCGTGCTCACCTGGGGAGCACACAGGTTCCTGATTGGTGGGACCTCATTTCAGGTATTTCCCTACTCCCTCCCACAGCTGGCCTTCTCCTGCTGACAACATGCTGGGTCAGGCTCCAAGTTGTCTGTGAGAGCCCAAGATTTAACAAAGGAAAGTAAACAGAAATAACAATGACAGGGAAATTGGTTTAAGTCCTGATTGTCCCCTGTGGAGGAGCACCTTCAGAGAGAGGTTACCTGGCCCTCAAATGTATTTCCTGTGTGACCCTATAAGGATAATAGATGGGTTAAACGGGTGTGGTTCGTTTTATCGACAGTATCTAGGTCGACAATGTTTAGGTCGACCACTATAGGTCGACAGTCACTAGGTCGACATGGATGGAAGGTCGACAGGGTTTCTAGGTCGACATGTGCTAGGTCGACAGGTCTAAAGGTCGACATGAGGATTTTTTTTTTTTTTTGGTGTCGTTTTCTTCGTAAAGTGACCGGGATCCCAAATTAGTGCACCGCGTCCTCTCGCATAGCTCGCTTCGCTCGCCATGCTGCGGGCATGGTGCCTTCGCTACGCTACCACTTCGCTCGGCACACTTTACCGTTCCAATCGTAGTCCACGTGGACCGTTAAGTATGAAAAAATTAAAAAAAAAATGTGAAAAACTCATGTCGACCTTTAGACCTGTCGACCTAGCACATGTCGACCTAGAAACCCTGTCGACCTTCCATCCATGTCGACCTAGTGACTGTCGACTTATAGTGGTCGACCTAAACATTGTCGACCTAGACACTGTCGATCTTCAGACCGGATCCCGGGTTAAACAGGATTATCCATGATAACTTGTAACCTCATACAAAGAATGACATCCTCCTACAATAACATAACATGACAGCACTATGTGCCAGGGCACAGCACACCTGTATTTACCTGAGTAAGATTATAGTAAAGAATATATAGGCTAATGAATGAACACACACATGGGGTAATAGTGACACTAGCCAGATAGATAATGGAACAAAATGAATAAAAAGTACTTTAAACGCTATAAAGATTGAAATGCTATAAATACAGTTTTACGCTCTGCCTCATATCTTAACATTGACCTACTTCTAGATCATTTATGAAAATGTTGAACAAGAGTGGTCCAAGTACAGACCCTCGTGGCACACAACTTAGTACTTCAGTCCATTTAGAAAAAGTTCCATTTACCACCACTCACTGCTCCCTATTATCCAACCAATTTCTAACCCAAGTGCATATTGTGCTTCCTAGCCCCAGTTCTCTTAACTTATAGATAAGTCTCACGTGAGGTACTGTATCAAAAGCTTTAGCAAAGTCTAAAAAGATTACATCCACCTCTATTCCCTGATCTAATGTGTACTAAGGATTACGGTGTTTGGCATTATGTGTAAGGGGCATTACAGTGTGTGGCATAATGTGGCCATGCCCCTGATGTCGTGTAGCCACTCCCCTAGTTTCGTGGGACCATGCCCCCTCATGACCACACCCATTTTTACTATCAGTAGCACTAAGGCAAAAAATTCTACTTGCACCACTGGGGATGTGTCCGTGCATGGTGGGGTAACGTATAACAAGTCTACTGTGCGGGGAGGGGATGGGGGGCTGTGAGGTGTGACAAGACTGCTGCGTAGGGGGACACCGTGACAAATCAGATACTTAAACCCTCTTACTTTACTCAACACTGCCAATTTACTGGCTGGCACATGTCTGCTGGCCAGTCATGTCAAGATTCACCTGTAACTGCTGTTTGGCATAGCAAGGGTGCTGCCATCTTGTCTGAAGTCAGCTGAGACAGTTTCAGCCATTCATTATGCATCTCTATGCTGCGCATGACTTCCACATCCAAACTACACCCTGGTACATGTATATTGCCTTGCCAGTACATTTAGTCTCCTAGATCTCATGGACCGTTGTGACAGAAGCGGTTTCCAGTTCCTGTGATCCAGCATCTGTAACAGTTTCTCCGTTGTTTCACCTGAGTGCTCCCATTCTAATGGCTCAGCCTGTCATCAGCTCTTACCATTCGACAGTAAGGAGTTACCTTCTGCTTACCTTTTGTTATCAGCTTCTCCTATCCACTGTGCTGTCTGCCTCCTGCAGCTATACATGTGTATTATTACTAGAGATGAGTGGGTTCGGTTCTCAGAGAACCGAACCCCCCCAGACTTAACGTCACGAGCCCGGATCCGAGTCAGGCTCAGGTTTTCCCGCCTGACTCGGAAACCAGAACGAGGCAAAACGTCATCATCCTGCTTTCGGATTCTCACGGGGTTTGGATACCATATAAGGAGCCGCGCGACCCCACTATTTTCACTCCGGCATTGGAGAGTGTAGAGAGAGGACGTGTCTTCGTCCTCAGTGTCCTCAGTGGTGGTGTCTTGTGCTGCATCTGTCCAGTCACAGTGGTGGTGTCCTCTGCTGCTATATGTCCAGTGCTGCTGTACAAGTCCAGTCCAGTGGTGCTGTGTTGTGCTGCATCAGTCCAGTGGTGGTGTCTTGTGCTGCATCAGTCCAGTCACAGTGGTAGTGTCCTCTGCTGCCATATGTTCTGTGCTGCTGTCAGGGCCGATTCCGGTGCTTCTGGCGCCCCGGGCGGCATTAGGGGGTGTGGCTTCATACAGGGGGCGTGGTCATTTACGCCCCCTGTACAGTCTGAAATGATGTGCGGTGCGCGATGACGTCATCGCGCACCGCACAGTAAAGGACCTCTCCACGAAGGGAAACTAGACGCGTACGCGTCTAGTTTCCCTTCCCAGCGGCAGCGGGGGGGCAGCAGCCAGCGGCAGCAGGGGGCACACAGCAGCAGCGGATCTTGCCCTGGTGCGGCGCCCTCCGGATGGCGCCCTGCGCCCTCCAGAAGGCGGCGCCCCGGGCAAAAGTCCTGCTTGCCCGTGGCAAAATCCACTACTGGCTGCTGTATAAGTCCAGTCCATTGCAGTGGTGCTGTGCTGTCCTGCATCAGTCCAGTGGTGGTGTCCCTGTGCTGCTGTATATGTCCAGTGGTACTGCCGTATATGTACAGTGATACTGCCGTATATATGTCCATTGATACTGCCATATATGTCCAGCGGTACTGCCGTATAAATCCAGTGATCCTGCCTTATAATTCCAGTGATCTTGCCATATAATTCCATTGGTACTGGCGTATAAGTCCAGTGATCCTGCCATATAATTCCAGTGGTACTGCCATATAATTCCAGCGATTCTGCCGTATAATTCCAGTGGTATTGGCGTATAAGTCCAGTCAAGTGATACTGCCGTATATGTCCATTGACACTGCTGTATATGTCCAGCGGTACTGCCGTATAAATCCATTGACACTGCCGTATATGTCCAGCGGTACTGCCGTAAAAATCCAGTGATCCCGCCGTATAATTCCAGTGATCCTGCCATATAATTCCAGTGGTACTGGCGTATAAGTCTAGTCCAGTGATACTGACGTATACAGTATGTCCATTGATACTGCCGTATATGTCCAGTGGTACTGCTGTATAAATCCAGTGATCCTGACGTATAATTCCAGTGATCCTGCCATATAATTCCAGTGGTACTAGCGCATATGTCCAGTGATCCTGCCGTATATGTCCATTGATACTGCCGTATATGTCCAGCGGTACTGCCGTATAAATCCAGTGATCCTGACGTATAATTCCAGTGATCCTGCCATATAATTCCAGTGGTACTGGCGTATAAATCCAGTGATCCTGACGTATAATTCCAGTGATCCTGACATATAATTACAGTGGTACAAGCATATAAATCCAGTCCAGTGAAACTGCCGTATATGTCCATTGATACTGCCATATATGTCCAGGTGTACTGCCGTATAAATCCAGTGATCCGGCCGTATAATTCCAGTGGTACTGGCGTATAAATCCAGTGATCCTGCCATATAATTCCAGTGATCT
Organism: Pseudophryne corroboree; assembly: GCF_028390025.1. Lineage (NCBI taxonomy): Eukaryota > Metazoa > Chordata > Amphibia > Anura > Myobatrachidae > Pseudophryne > Pseudophryne corroboree. The sequence goes on along the minus strand of NC_086452.1, from coordinate 162,037,790 downwards.
TGCCGTATAATTCCAGTGGTACTGGCGTATAAATCCAGTCCAGTGATACTGCTGTATATGTCCAGTGGTACTGCCGTATATGTCCATTGATACTGCCGTATATATATATATATATATATATATATATATATATACCCTGTTGCAAAGCGGATTACTGAGACCATAACAACTATGCTGGTGTTAGACATGCGTCCGGTATCCGCCATTAGTGCAGTGGGACTGCAGTGCCAACTGTAGATGGGCCAGGTGTTTGTGCCGCACACTTGTGTCACTTAGCTTAGTCATACAGCTACCTCATTGTCCTCTTTTACTTCTTGGCATGATGTGGTGCTTGGGTACTATTTTTTTTAAGTGCCATCCTGTCTGACACTGCAGTGCCACTCCTAGATGGGCCAATTGTTTGTGTCGCTTAGCTTAGTCATACAGCTACCTCATTGCACCTTTTTTTCTTCTTTGCATGATGTGCTGTTTGGGGCCTAGTTTTTTTAAGTGCCATCCTATCTGCCACTGCAGTGCCACTCCTAGATGGGCCAGGTATTTGTGCAGCACACTTGTGTCGCTTAGCTTATGCTAGCCATACATCAGACCAACTTTCCTCTAACCATCCAACTGACCAACCGTCCAACATGTCTGTCCAACTAAAACACTGGCCCACACACCGAACCAACTTTTTCATCAGACCAGCCAACTTCTCTCCAACTTGTGATGTCACAGAAGTAGGTGGACAGTGTCTGCCTACTTCTGCATGTTTTGAATAAATGAATATTTGTGGGGGGTTTTAAAGAAAAAAAATTGCATGCCTATTTATTATGTTAAAATGTACATTTTGTACTACTTCTGGACAACAGAACCAGGTAAGTATTAAATAAATTAAAGCTTAAAGTATCACATGCACCGTTTGCGCCAATGGCTCAAACCAGGAAGCAGTGTGATAGCGTAAGCAATCATGCAGCTTCCAGCTCTTATCGGACTCCATCTCCTGGCAAGAACAGAATCGTAAATTCAAATGAAAATAATTATTTTCACATTGCGAATTTAAATGAAATATATCTATCACATCTGCATTAAAAATAAAAACATTGTGATAAATACTGGGAAGGGTGCTGGATTCCTTGCACTCAACTATTATGTTTCTTGTAACCAGTGTATAAATAATAAGATTTTACTTACCGGTTAATCTATTTCTCGTAGTCCGTAGAGGATGCTGGGACTCCGTAAGGACCATGGGGAATAGACGGGCTCAGCAGGAGATAGGGCACTTTAAGAAAGCTTTGGACTCTGGGTGTGCACTGGCTCCTCCCTCTATGCCCCTCCTCCAGACCTCAGTTAGGGAAACTGTGCCCAGAGGAGATGGACAGTACGAGGAAGGATTTTTGTAAATCTGAGGCCGAGATCCATACCAGCCACACCAATCACACCATATAACTTGTGATAAACTTACACAGTTAACAGTATGAACAACAACATAGCCACGGTTCAACCGAAAAACTATAACATAACCCTTATGTAAGCAATAACTATATACAAGTCTTGCAGAAAAAGTCCGCACTTGGGATGGGCGCCCAGCATCCTCTACGGACTATGAGAAACAGATTTACCGGTAAGTAAAATCTTATTTTCTCTAACGTCCTTGAGGATGCTGGGACTCCGTAAGGACCGTGGGGATTATACCAAAGCTCCCAAACGGGCGGGAGAGTGCGGATGACTCTGCAGCACCGATTGAGCAAACAGGTCCTCCTCAGCCAGGGTATCAAACTTATAGAACTTTGCAAAGGTGTTTGTCCCCGACCAAGTAGCTGCTCGGCACAACTGTAATGCTGAGACCCCTCGGGCAGCCGCCCAAGAAGAGCCCACTTTCCTAGTGGAGTGGGCCTTAACCGATTTCGGTAACGGCAATCCTGCCGTGGAATGCGCCTGCTGAATCGTGTTACAGATCCAGCGAGCAATAGTCTGCTTTGAAGCAGGAGCGCCAACCTTGTTGTCCGCATACAGAACGAACAAAGCTTCAGTCTTCCTGATTCTAGCCGTTCTGGTCACATAAATCTTCAAAGCCCTGACTACATCCAGGGACTCGGAATCCTCCAAGTCCCGTGTAGCCACAGGCACGACAATAGGTTGGTTCACATGAAAAGATGAGACCACTTTTGGCAGAAAGTGAGGGCGAGTCCTCAACTCTGCCCTATCCACGTGAAAAACCAAGTATGGGCTTTTATGTGATAAAGCCGCCAATTCGGAAACACGTCTTGCCGAAGCTAGCGCCAACAACATGACCGCTTTCCACGTGAGGTATTTCAACTCCACAGTTTTGAGTGGTTCAAACCAAGGTGACTTGAGGAAACGCAACACCACGTTAAGATCCCAAGGCGCCACCGGAGGCACAAAGGGAGGCTGAATATGCAGCACCCCCTTCACAAAGGTCTGTACTTCAGGAATAGAGGCCAATTCTCTTTGAAAGAAAATGGATAAGGCCGAAATCTGGACCTTTATGGACCCTAATTTTAGGCCCAAAGTCACTCCTGTTTGAAGGAAGTGAAGTAGATGGCCCAAATGGAACTCCTCCGTAGGAGCAGCTCTGGCCTCACACCAAGAAACATATTTCCGCCATATACGGTGATAATGTTTTAACGTCTTTCCTAGCCTTGATCAGGGTAGGAATGACTTCCTCCGGAATCCCTTTTTCCACTAGGATCCGGCGTTCAACCGCCATGCCGTCAAACGCAGCCGCGGTAAGTCTTGGAACAGACAGGGTCCCTGCCGCAGCAGGTCCTGCCTTAGAGGAAGAGGCCACGGATCCCCTGCAAGCAACTCTTGCAGCTCTGGATACCAAGTCCTCCGTGGCCAATCCGGAACAATGAGTATTGTTCTGACCCTGCTTCTTCGTATTATTCTCAACACCTTGGGTATGAGAGGAAGAGGAGGAAACACATAGACCGATCTGAACACCCAAGGTGTCACCAGAGCGTCTACCGCTACTGCCTGAGGGTCCCTTGACCTGGCGCAATACCGCTTTAGCTTTTTGTTGAGACGGGATGCCATCATGTCGATTTGAGGCAATCCCCAACGATCCGTGATCTGTGCGAAGACTTCTTGATGAAGTCCCCACTCTCCCGGATGCAGGTCGTGCCTGCTGAGGAAGTCCGCCTCCCAGTTGTCCACCACCGGGATGAACACCGCTGATATCGCGCTTACATGGCCTTCCGCCCAGCGTAGAATCCTGGTCGCTTCTGACATGGCCATTCTGCTCCTTGTTCCGCCTTGGCGGTTTATATGAGCCACTGCCGTGACATTGTCTGACTGAATCAGAACCGGTTTTCTCCGAAGCAATTCCTCCGCTTGACGCAGGGCGTTGTATATGGCCCTCAACTCCAGGACGTTGATGTGGAGACAAGACTCTAGGCTTGACCAGAGACCTTGGAAATTTCTTTCCAGTGTCACTGCTCCCCAGCCTCGGAGGCTTGCGTCCGTGGTCACCAGGACCCAGTCCTGAATGCCGAACCTGCGACCTTCTAGTAGGTGAGCACTGTTCAGCCACCACAGTAGAGATACCCTGGTCCTGGGAGACAGGGTGATCCTTTGATGCATTTGTAAATGGGACCCGGACCACTTGTCCAAGAGGTCCCATTGAAAAGTCCTCGCATGGAACCTGCCGAAAGGGATGGCCTCGTAGGAAGCCACCATCTTCCCCAGGACCCGCGTGCACTGATGCACTGAAACCTTTTTTGGTTTTAATAGGTTCCTGACCATGGCTATGAGTTCCTGAACCTTTTCGATCGGAAGAAAAACCTTTTTCCGGTCTGTGTCTAGAATCAGCCCCAAAAAGGTCAGACGCATTGTAGGGACTAGCTGGGATTTCGGTATATTGAGAATCCAGCCGTGTATCTGCAACGTCTTCATGGACAGAGACACGCTGTCCAGCAACCTCTCCCGAGATCTCGCCTTTATGAGGAGATCGTCCAAGTATGGGATAATTGTGACCCCCTGCCTGCGCAGGAGCACCTTCATTTCCGCCATTACCTTGGTGAAAATTCTCGGGGCCGTGGAAAGCCCAAACGGCAACGTCTGAAATTGGTAGTGACAGTCCTGCACTGCAAATCTCAGGAACGCCTGATGCGGGGGGAATATCGGAACATGAAGGTAAGCATCCTTTATGTCCAGGGACACCATCCAACCCCCCCCCCTCCAGGCTGGCGGTGACCGCCCTGAGTGATTCCATTTTGAACTTGAACCTCTTCAAGTACAGGTTCAGAGTTTTCAGGTTTAAAATGGGTCTGACCGAACCGTCCGGTTTCGGGACCACAAACAGGGTTGAGTAATATCCCTCTCCTTGCTGGAGATGAGGGACTGTGACAATCACCTGTTGAATACACAATTTTTGGATTGCTGCCAACACTAGCTCCCTCTCTGACGGGGAAGCCGGCAGAGCCGATTTGAAAAATCGGCGAGGAGGCAAGTCTTCGAATTCCAACCTGTATCCCTGAGAAACAATCTCTAACGCCCAGGGATCCACCTGCGAGTGAACCCAGACGTGGCTGAAAAACCGAAGACGAGCCCCCACCAGATCTGCCTCCCCTCGGGAAGCCCCAGCGTCATGCGGTGTACTTTGCAGACGCAGGGGAGGACTTCTGCTCTTGGGAACTAGCTGTGTGCAGCTTTTTTCCCCTGCCTTTCCCTCTGGCAACAAAGGATGATCCCCGTACCTTCTTGTTTTTATTGGAACGAAAGGACTGCATTTGATAATGAGGTGCCTTTTTTGTATGCTGCGGGGGGACATAAGGTCAGAAATTTGACTTACCAGCCGTAGCGACAAGATCCGAGAGGCCGTCTCCAAACAACTCCACCCCTTTGTAAGGCAAGGACTCCATATGCCGCTTTGAATCGGCATCTCCCGTCCACTGTCGGGTCCACAAGAGCCGCCTAGCAGAAATAGACATAGCATTTATTCTGGAGCTTAATAAACAAATGTCTCTCTGAGCATCCCTCATATACAAGGCAGCATCTCTGATATGCTCTATGGTCATATAAATGGCATCCCTATCTAAGGTGTAAATTTCCGTAGATAAGGAATCTGCCCATACCACATCCGCACTACAAACCCAGGCCGACGCCATAGCCGGTCGAGCAATAGTACCGGAATGATTGTAAATGTGCTTTAAGGTAATTTCCTGCCTGCGATCAGCAGGTTCCTTGAGGGAAGCCGTATCCTGAGAAGGCAGTGCCACCTTTTTGGACAAGCGTGTCAGCGCCTTGTCAACTTTTGGCGAAGATTCCCAGCGTATCCTATCAGTTTGTGGAAAAGGATACGCCATGAGAATCCTTTTGGGAACTTGTGGTCTCCTATCCGGAGATTCCCAAGCCTTTTCGCACAAGTCACTTAATTCAAATGAGGATGGAAAAGTGACTTCAGGCTTTTTCCCTTTATACATGTGTACCCTCGTGTCAGGGACAGGGGGTTCCTCAGTAATATGCAAAACCTCTTTAATGGCAATAATCATGTACCGTATACCCTTTGCCACCTTCGGCTGTAATTTTGCATCTTCATAGTCGACACTAGAGTCAGTATCTGTGTCGGTATCTGTGTCATCGATCTGGGATATGGTGCGCTTCTAAGACCCCGGAGGACCTGGCCCCCCAGGGACAGGCATGGACTGGCTACCTGACTGATCCCTAGCTTCTGCCTTGTCTAACCTTTTATGCAATAGATTGACATTTGCATTCACGACATTCAGCATATCCACCCATTCCGGTGTCGGCGTTGCCGACGGCGACCTGACATTCAAGCACTCCCCCTCCACATTAAGCGAGCCTTCCTCGTCAAACATGTCGACACACGCGTACCGACACACTTCCCACACACACACACAGGGAACCCCTTTCCTGAAGACAGTATCCCTGTCAAGGCGCTTTGGAGAGACAGAGAGAGAGTATGCCAGCACACACCCCAGCGCAATGACCCTGGAGACCAACACAAAATGTTTTTCCCCAGCAGCACTGTATAATATGTAAACCGCCAATTATGTGCCCCCCCCCCCCCTCTCTTTTAAGCACCCTTTCACCGTGTGTAAGCAGGGGAGAGTCCGGGGAGCTTCCTCTCAGCAGTGCTGTGGAGAGAAAATGGCGCTGGTGAGTGCTGAGGGTGAAGCCCCGCCCCCTCGGCGGCTGGCTTCTGTCCAGCTCAAACTTAGTAAAATATGGCGGGGGCTCTTTTATATAAATGTACAGAGCCCACCTGTACATGTATATTGTCTTTTTGCCATGCAGAGGTTTATATTGCTGCCCAGGGCGCCCCCCCCCCCCCCCCCCCCCTGCACCCTTACAGTGACCGGAGTATGTGAGGTGTATGGGAGCAATGACGCACAGCTGCAGTGCTGTGCGTTACCTCAGTGAAGCTGAAGGCTTCTGCCGCCTGACGACTTCTGTCTTCTGTACTTCTAGCTCTGTGAGGAGAACGGTGGCGCGGCTCCGGGGGTGGACGCCCAGTAAGAACCTGCGTTCACCCCCTCTGGAGCTAATGGTGTCCAGTAGCCGAGGAAGCAGAGCCTATCTTTGACAAGAAGGTCTGCTCCTCTCTCCTCAGTCCCTCGATGCAGGGAGCCTGTTGCCAGCAGTGCTCCCTGTGAAAAAGTAGTAAAAGGTAGAAAAAAATCCAAACAAAAATGCTTCTAGGCAGAGAACTCTGGAGAGCTCTCTGCAGTGCACCCATCTTGCTCTGGGCACAGTGTAAAACTGAGGTCTGGAGGAGGGGCATAGAGGGAGGAGCCAGTGCACACCCAGAGTCCAAAGCTTTCTTAAAGTGCCCTATCTCCTGCGGAGCCCGTCTATTCCCCATGGTCCTTACGGAGTCCCAGCATCCTCAAGGACGTTAGAGAAAAGAATAATATGTTGCAAAATGCCTAAGTGTAGTAAGAAACAGTAAGGAGATGTATCTAATGTTGATGCTGTGTTGTATTTGTTATGGGCCCTACACACTGGCTGATTACACTGAAAGACATGAACGATCTCGTTCATTAATGAATGAGATATCATTCATACCTTTCAGTGTGTATGCATCAACGATGAACGATGTGCGGCCCCGCGCTCGATCATCGCTAGTGCCGGGTCGTTTATACATGCATGCCAATATGGACAATCTCGTCCATATTAGCATGCAGGGCTATGGGGTCGGGTGATGGCGGGAGTGATGAAACTTCACTCCCCCCCCTTCACCCCCCCCCCTTTCCCCGCTGCCGGGTCACCCGTCGACCGTATCGCCCGCCGGGCACCTCTGCGGTCAATCGCGCAGTGTGTAGGGCCCATTACTGTTCATGTCATGTCACTGGTGCCGGGCTGGGTGGGCACTGTATGATGTACTGTAAGTGATACTGAGGTTAGTGAGATAGTGACAGGGGCGGCCAGGCAGCAGTGATAGATGGCCACAGCTGCCACTGAACCTGCTCCCGCTCCGTCGCCACCACTGCTGGGGGTCCCGATGTGACAGGCTGGTAAAAGAGGCAGTGTGTAAGGGTCCAATGCCGGGTTGCACTCGGGAAGGACCTGTTTCCAATTTCCGGGTGCGACCCGGCATTGCGATGTGAAATGGGTATTAGTCACCATGTACCCCCATCCACCATATACTACTCCATCCTCTATTGGTAATGCCATTCTTAACCTGTACTGCATATTCACCATACCCCATAGCATACCACCATTTTCTCACTGTATTCCCAACCCCATTCAGACCCTGAATGCATACATCCTACTCCCTTATACCCAATGCTCCTCTTGTACCCCACATGTTCCACCCTCCCCTTGTAACTACATACACTATGCTCTCCAAGGACCCACATATAATCCATCCTCCCCATTCCCTCATACAATACCCCCCTACATCCACCATCCTCCCCCTGTACCCACACAAGATACCGGTAGCCATGCCAGCCTCTAGTCTCTCACCCCATATGCTGTGCTCTCAGGCTGCCTATCCGCAGTGGATGCTGCCTCCCCACCTGACTGCAACCAACTGTAGCACTGCCCCACTACGCTCTGCACCTCCCACACCACGCACACTTCATTCAAAAGTGCCTGCCCAGCAGCCACACCGCTTGTGCCCCGACACACTCGGGGCTCACTCTGGACACTACAGTGCCTTAGGACCAGTCTCTGCGCCTCCAGCTGCACCGCCGCCACCTTTATACAGCTGCAGCAGCATCAATCCTACTCCCCACTGTAATGCTGTCACTGCCGGGAATCTCGGGCTGACAGAGGGAGACCAGCAGGAAACACAGGGGCACAGTGCCAGCTGACAGGGGGAGACCAGCAGGAAACACAGGGGCACAGTGCCGGCTGACAGGGGGAGACCAGCAGGAAACACAGGGGTACAGTGCCACCTGACAGGGGCAATCCAGCAGCAGTGATGGATTGCACGGCTGCCCCTGGTCCTCCTCCCAACTCCTGCACTATCAATGCCACCAACACGGATCCATGGAGGCAGGTGAATGTGATCGCCGGTGGGGGTTGCGGGGGCGCGGTGATCGCTGGTGGTACAGTGCAGAATTACCGCGATCGCGGGTGTGGGAATGCCGCAATCATGGGTAGCGGGTTGCCCTGCTCGCGGATGCAGTGTGGAGGTGCCACATTAGCTAGTGGGGCTGCAAAGAATGTTCCCCCAGCACTGATCCCCTCTGGACCTGCTGCTGACAGGCATCCCGGGCAGTGAAGACGTAGGCGGACACTGCGGCCAGTGTCCGCCTACTTATCGTTCAGTTGGGGGGAAAGATCTCCCTACACCTGAACGATTAGTTGGGAAAATCAAACAGGTTTGATTTTCCCAACTAGTTGGACAGACCGTTTCTGGCCGTTTTTCAGCGTGTGGGAGCAAACGGCTGATAATCGTTTCCTCCCACACACTGCCAGATTATCGTTCCAACCAGCCAACTAGTTGGCTGGTTGGAACAATATCGCCCTGATGTATGGCTAGCATTAGTAATACAGCAACCTCGGCGCACCTCTTTTTCATCTTTGCATCATGTGCTGTTTGGGGCCTATTTTTTAAATCTGCTATCCTGTCTGCCACTGCAGTGCCACTCCTAGATGGGCCAGGTGTTTGTGCCGCACACTTGTGTCGCTTAGCTTATTCATACAGCCACCTTGGTGCAACCTTTTGGCCTAAAACAGTATTGTGAGGTGTTCAGAATAGACTGGAAATGAGTGGAAATGAATGTTATTGAGGTTAATAACACCGTAGAATCAAAATTACCCCCAAATTCTGTGATTTTAGCCGTTTTTATGGGTTTTTAAAAAAAAAATCATCCAGATCCAAAACCAAAACACGAAAGGGTGGTTTTAGCAAAACCAATTCCAAAACCAAAACACGAGCGGGGAATTAGAACCAAAACCAAAACACAAAAAGTACCTGCCGAACATCTCTAATTATTACAGCCTACTATACCTTGCCCTGTGTATACCGTCTCCTTCACCACATGTCATCTGTGTTTGGAGCTGCTCTTTACCAAGTTATACAGCTGCAATTGCAGATTCACATGCCCTAGTGTGATACAGACTGATCCATCCGGTATCCATACTAGGTTGTTAGAGTATAGCTACCACAGCCAGATAGCTAACTCAGTTAACCTAGATTTACTTTCATTCCCTATATTCCATATAGGTGATACTGAATTGGGAGAAGTATCATTCATTCTCCTCTTTTTCACTCACTCTTTTGTAAGCCAGTACGGCCCTGCAGCCCCAGTTCAGGGTACATTACAAACTCAGGAGGAGTTTTATCAAACTTTGGACAGAGATAACATTGAGAATGATTTACTAAAGGCCAGTACTCACTGGCAGATGTGGGGAGAGATGTGTGCACACATCTCTCCCCCCGCTCAGCACAGAGCGATGTGTGCCGAGCGTGCGGGGGGAGCGCGGGGGGGGGGGGGGGGGGCGCTCATTTCACCCAGCGGGTGAAGTGAGCGACCCGCTAGATTGGCCTGCATGCAGGCCAATCTAGCACCAGCAACAGCGATGCGCGGGGCTGCGCATCGCTATCGCTGTGATGGGTACACAAGAAGAGATCACTGCTTAAAATCTAAGCAATATAGTCAGATTGCTTAGATTTTAAGCAGCGATCACTCCGTGAGTACCCCCCTTAAGGGGCAGATGTACTAAGCCTTGGAGAGAGATGAAGTGGAGAGAGATAAAGAGCCAGTGAATCAGCTGTTTGAAAAATGACAATTAGGAGCTGATTGGCTGGTACTTTATCTCTATCCACTTTATCACTCTCCAAGGCTTAGTACATTATTTATTTATTACCAGTTATTTACATAGAGCACACACATGTTCTGCAGCGCTTTACAGGGAATATTTGGCCATTCACATCAGTCCCTGCCCTAGTGAAGCTTGCAATCTACGTATATCCCCTATCACATGTACATGCAGATACATTCACGCTAGGGTTAATTTTGTCAGGAGCCAATTAACCTACCAGTATATTTTTGGATTGTGGGAGGAAACCCACGCAAGTACACAGAGAATATACAAACGTCACACAGTTAGGGCCACGGTGGGAATTGAACCCATGACCTCAGAGCTGGGCAGTATTGCTAACAATTACATTATCCATACTGCCCATCCGCCCCAAAGTACCAATCAATCAGCTCCTAACTGTCATTTAGCAAACACAGTCTGTAAAATGACAGCTAGGGGCTGATTGGTTGGCACTTTATATCTCTCCACTTTGATAAGTGTAATGCTGTGGATGGCATATGTGAAACACATTTTTGTATTATTTTACTTCTTTTGATACAAGCAGATATAGGCATGCAGTGTCTGTCTAATTCTGTAATATCACAAGTTGGAGAGACGTTAACTACAGTATCTGCTAAAAATGTTGGCTCACTGTGCGGAGTACTGTTTTAGTTGGACAGACAAGTTGAATAAAAGTTGGTCAGTGTATGGCCACAATAGGATCGACAGGATGCTCTGGGCAGGCTGTGGAGCTATGAGTTTTCTTAGGATGCTCTGGGCAGTACTCTCCTTACCAAAAGCGCCAGTCCTACCCCTTAGGTGTGATGTCATGATGTCACAGGTTTAGGGAGTGCGTGCCGCACAGGGCCCACTGTTGCCCTGTTATGGCACTTTCCATACCCCTACCAGACCAGACAGCTGTAACAGATACTAGCAATTACTGTAGGTTAATGTACAAAAAAAGGGTAGTTCAGTGTCAATATCTAAGAAAATATAAGAATTAAAATAGGAATTTAGGGGGTCATTCTGACCCGATTGCACGCTGTGCTTCTTCACAGCCGTGTGATCGGGTTGGAACTGCGCATGCACAGTGGCCGCATTGCGCAGGCGCACCGTTGCCCGGTGACGGCAGTCGCTGGGCAGCGACGCCGCTAACAAAGAAATCGGTCGCAGCGGCAACCGCAAGAAGATTGACAGGAGGAAGGCGGAACCGGGTGTCAACTGGGCGTTGAGATCCAAATGCAGGCGTGTCCAGGCGTTTGGAGGGCAGATGTCTGACGTCAATTCCGGGACCTGCAACGCTGGATTGATCACACAGGGTAAGTAACTCTTACCCTGGTCTTATTCCACACAAAACTTTTTTTGCATAGCAGGGCTGCACAAGCGATCACAGCCTTGCTATGCAAAAATACACTCCCCCATAGGCGGCGTCTAGTTGATCGCACGGGCTGCAAAAAGTTGCAGCGTGCGATCAACTCAGAATGACCCCCTTAATACCTACTTTTAATTCATTTTCTCCTAGTCCGTAGTGGATACTGGGGTCTTGTACCTTAGTACCATGGGGTATAGATCGGGTCCACTGGAGCCTGGCACTTTAAAACTTTTAGTGTGTGTATGTGTGTGCTGGCTCCTCCCCTCTATGCCCCTCCTACCAGACTCAGTCTAGGAAAACTGTGCCCGATGAGACGGACATAACATGAGAGAAGAACAATACAACAGCGATGAGGCAACAAGCCAACACACAACCATGAATGAAAGAAGGGCGCTAACCAGAACAGAGGATAGCAACACCAACCAAACCCGGATAGCACGGCTATCCCAACAACACAACGGGACCGCAACGTCGGTCCAACCCAATACTTACACAGGTAAGCAGGAAGGAAACACTGAGGCGGGCGCCCAGTATCCACTATGGACTAGGAGAAAAGGAATTACCGGTAGGTATTAAATTTCTGTTTTCTCTTACGTCCTAGTGGATACTGGGGTCTTGTACTTTAGTACCATGGGGAAGTCCCAAAGCTCCCAAACGGATGGGAGAGTGCTGAGACCCCTGCAAAACCACCTGACCAAACTGAAGGTCATCCTTGGCCAAGGTATCGAACCTATAGAATTTAACAAACATGTTTGAACCAGACCAAGTTGCAGCTCAGCACAATTGTAGGGCTGAGACACCCCGGGCAGCCGCCTAGGAGGACCCCACTGACCTCGTCGAGTGGGCCTGAATAGACTTCGGCAAGGGCAAAGCCGCCAAAGTTTAGGCCTGATGAATGGTCAACCTGAACCAACGAGCAATAGATTGCTTAGAAGCTGGACGACCAATCTTGGAGGCATCATAAAGGACAAACAGTGAGTCAGATTTTCAATGACGCGCCGTCCTTTTGACATAAATCTTCAGAGCCCGGACCACATCCAAGGACTCAGGGCCCACAGAAGCGTCAGACACACTGGAACCACAATAGGCTGGTTCACATGAAAAGCTGACACCACGTTCGGCAAAAACTGAGGACGGGTCCTAAGTTCCGCCCTGTCTTCATGAAAAATCAAATAAGGACTCTTGCAGGACACCAATGCCAATAACATCACCGTCTTCCAGGTAAGAAATTTCAACTCCAACCTATGTAAGGGTTCAAACCAATCCGATTGGAGAAAAAACAGAACCAGATATGAAGAACACCCTTCAGGAAAGTCTGCACTTCAGGCAACATAGCAAGCTGTTTCTGGAAGAAAATAGAGAGCGAAGAAATCTGGACTTTGATGGAGCCTAAGCATAGGCCCATATCCACTCCCACTTGCTGGAAAAGTAGAAAACGACCAATTCTAAATTCCACAGGAGGAACCTTTCTACTTTCACACCAGGAAACATACTTTTTCCAGATACAATGATAATGTTTCGACGTTACCATCTTCCTAGCCTGGACCATGGTGGAAATAACCCGGGGGGGAAGACCTTTTCTTGCTAGAATCTCCCTCTCAACACTTCCAAGCCATCAAAAGTAGCCGCTGTAAGTCTGGATAGACAAATGGACCTTGCTGAAGAAGACTGTCTTGGAGCGGCAGAGGCCAGGGATCCTCCAGAGCCAAGGCCCGGAGATCCGAGTACCGGACGAGGCCAATCTGGGGCAACGAGAATTGCCAGAACGCTTTCCCTTCTTAGCCTTTTTAGCATCCTTGGGATTAGCGGTAGAGGAGGGAACAGGTACATGAACCGGTACGTCCACGGTGTTGTCAGCGCATCCACTGCTACGGCCTGCAGATCCCTCGTCCTGGAGCAATAACAGCAGAGCTTCTTGTTGAGATGAGAAGCCATCAAATCTATCTGCGGACAGCCCCACCGGAGGATCAACTGTTGAAACACCTGGAGATACAAGCCCCATTCGCCTGGATGAAGGTCGTTCGTGCTGAGGAAGTCCGCTTCCCAGTTGTCCACTCCTGGAATGAATATGGCTGAGATAACCCTTGCGTTGGCTTCTGCCCAGAGGAGGATTTTTGACACCTCTCACATCGCCACTCTGCTTCTTGTTCCTCCTTGTCAGTTTATGTACGCCACCGCCGTGGCATTGTCCGACTGAACCTGGACCGCCTGACCCTTTAGGAGATAGGAGGCTTGTAGAAGAGCATTGTAAACTGCCCTGAGTTCCAGGATGTTTACTGATAAAGTCGATTCCTGAACTGACCACAACCCTTGGAACTGGGCCCCTTGGGTCACCGCTCCCCCTACCTGGAGGCTGGCATCCGTTGTCAGTAGAATCCACGGGTGGATATTGAAACATCTGCCCTCTAGTAGGTGAGGAAGTTGAAGCCATCATAATAGAGAAATCCGGCTTTTGTTTGGAGGGTCACTTCCTGATGCATATGCAGCTGAGAACCCGACCACGTGTCCAGAAGATCCAGTTGAAAAGGCAAGGCAAGAAACCTGCCGTATTGGATTGCCTCGTAAGCAGCCACCATCCTGCCCAGTAACCTGATGCAAAGATGGATAGACACCCTGCAAGGACTGAGTACCGAGCGGACCGAAGCCTGGATAGCCAGGGCCTAGTCCATTGGGAGAAACACCTTTTGAGATACCGTGCCCAGTATCATCCCCAAGAACTGAAGACGCTGGGTTGGCTCCAGGTGAGATTTATGGAAATTCAGGATCCACCCATGATCCATGAGAAGGCGAGTTGTCAGATCAATGCTGTGTAGCAGACGTTCCCTGGACACATCTTTTTAGTAGGAGATTGTCCAAGTAGGGGACTATGTTGACTCCCATCATGCGCAGTTGCAGCATCATCTCCGCCATGACCTTGGTGAAGACCCTAGGAGCTGTGGATAAACCGAAGGGTAAGGCCTAAAATTGGAAATGGTCATCCAAAATGGCGAACCTGAGGTAAGCCTGATGAGGAGGCCACACCAGAATGTGAAGGTAAGCATCCTTGACATCCAGAGACACCAGGAACTCCTCCAGAGCAGACACCACCGCCCTCAGGGACTCAATCCTGAATTTGAACACCCACAGATACGAGTTAAGAGACTTCAGATTCAAGAAAGGGCGCACCGAACCGTCTGGTTTGGTAGCGACAAAATGACTGGAGTAAAAACCTCTGTCGCGTAACAGAGGAGGTACAGGAACAACCACCCCTGCCTGCAAGAGTTTTTGAATAGCCTCTTGCAAGGTAACTTTTGCTGCGGGCAAAGCTGGTAAGCCCGACTTGAAAAACCTGTGAGGAGGTAGAGTTTGGAATTCCAGCCAGTATCCATGGAAAATGAGGTCCCTCATCCAAGGATTCCGGCAGGACTCCGCCCACACGTGGGCAAAGTGTTGAAGGCAAGCACCTACCTGAAAGTTGCCTCGTCGCTGGGGCCAACCGTCACGTGGAAGGCTTTGCCGCAGGGGATCCGGTGGTCTGATCCAGGGAGACAGCAGGTGCAGTTTTACGGGACTTATCACGAGATCCTTTGGAAGTGGTGGAGACCCCTCGGCCCCTGCCTCTGAACCTTGCCACACGAAAGGACTGCAAGGAGGGTCCGGTGTAAGAACTTCTGGCAGGTGGTGCAGCTGACGGCAGGTAGGTAGACTTACTTGCCGTTGCCTGGGAGATCCACTTATTCAATTCATCTCCAAACAAGGCATCACCTGCAAAGGGAAGATTTTCCACACCCTTTTTGGAATCAGCGTCCGCCGCCCATTGCCGTAACCACAGAGCTCTGCACGCTGAGACCACCATAGCAGTAGTGCGGCCATTAATCTTACACAACTCCTTTATAGTCTCGCTCATAAAATTTGCAGCATCCTGTATATGTTGCAGCAGGGCAACTACCTCATCCCGGGGCAGACCGTCTAAACCATCAATAACATTATCAGACCACTTTACCACAGCCCTGGAGATCCACCCGCAAACTATTGTGGGGTGCTGGGCTGCACCGGCTGCCATATAAATGGCCTTGAGCGTTGTCTCAATTTACGGTCAGCAGGTTCCTTTAGGGATACAGCCCCAGGGACAGGCAGAACCAATTTTTTTTGACAGTCTGGATACAGATATATTGACCGACGGGGAATTTTCCCAGACCTTCCTATCCTCAGCCAGAAGGGGAAAGGTAGATAAAAACCTCTGATGAATTTTAAATTTTTTCTCAGGGTTTAACCAAGCCTCCCTGGCCAGGGAGTTTAACTTCATAGACACCGGAAAGGTAGCTGAACTTTTGGGTCTTACATTAAAGTATAACTCCTCATCTGGTTCCGCCTCCGGGTCCGGTATGTGAAGGACCTCTCTTATGGCAAAAATGAGGGCCTCCACCCCAGGGGACAGAGAGGTGTCCTCGTCCATATCATCATCCACATCTGGCTGATCAGAATCAGACTGTAAAACCTGTGGTAGTGAGCGTTTATGTGAAGCCACTAGATGGGGCTGAAAAGCCTTCCTGGAATCTGCTGCCTTAGCTACACAGTCAATTGAGTGTTTTAACACCTGTCTCTCCCTTTTAGCTGCAGCTAATTCAGAACTGACATTTTGAATCATGCTCTTAAAACTATCCAACCAGTAAGGTGCCTGTGAGCTAGATCCTTGAGGAGACAAGGAACACTGCTCACACATGAGAGACCCCGCTGAAGACGGGGTAGAATTACAAGCAGCACACATAACCAAATCTACAGACATTGGCAATCATTCCGAGTTGTTCGCTCGCTAGCTGCTTTTAGCAGCATTGCAAACGCTAGGCCGCCGCCCTCTGGGATTGTATTTTAGCTTAGCAGAATAGCGAACGAAAGGTTAGCAGAACTGCTAATAAATAATTCCTTGCAGTTTCTTAGTAGCTCCAGACCTACTCCTAGATTGCGATCACCTCAGCCCGTTTAGTTCCTGGTTTGACATCATAAACACGCCCTGCGTTCAGCCAGCCACTCCGCTGTTTTCCAAGCCACTCCTGCGTTTTTACCTGGCACGCCTGCGTTTTTTAGCACACTCCCTGAAAACGTCCAGTTTCCGCCCAGAAACACCCACTTCCTGTCAATCACACTACGATCACTCGAGCGATGAGAAAACGTCGCTCGAGCTTGTGTAAATCTCCAAAGTTTTGAGTTAAATTACTTAACGCATGCGCGCTGCATACCATGTGCATGCGCATTTTCCACCTAATCGCTCCGTTGCAAAAAACGGCAACGAGCAAACAACTCGGAATGACCCCCATTAGCCAGTAAAAAAAACAGTGCAGCCAAATGTCCCACATACCCCACACAGACCGTAGAGAGCCCTTTGGAGTGACACAGAGGAATGGACCCAGCACACAGAACACAGCAGCACAATGTGTGTAAATGAGTGTATGCAATAACAGTGCAGCGGTGCTACCGCTGGCGTGCTCCTCCCTGGCTATGACCCCTGGTACCGGTTCAGACAGACTGTAACAGCGTGGGTCCTGGAGGAGCAGTGTGCATGCAGCCTTGATGATCCGCAGCAGCAAGGAAATGATGACTTCCCGACGCTGGTCCCGCTCCGGAAAGCCCCATCCCTCATAATGGCGAGCGGTCCCTCACAGTTTATACTGGTCACAATTGTAAAAAAAAAACTTAAATATTGCCTGTAGCAGTTCACACAAGCCTTCAGTGTAGCCCAGAGACAGTTTGTTTGCGGCGGGCATCACAGCTCTGGCCCCGTGACCGCCGCTGACTTGCCACCAACACTGCACTGGGGACCCGTTAACCGGGACCCCGGCGTAACACTCACCGTACCTGGTCTTCGCCATCTGTTAGAAGGTGGCGGCTAACTGCTGGTGTGGGCACACATACTAACAATGTGTCTTCAGTGCCTCAGGAGCTCAGTGTCCTGTCAGCTGGGATTACGAACCATTAACCCTCAGGAGGTTGGTTCGGTCCTCCCTCTAAGTCCCACGAAGCAGATAGTCTGTTTGCACACAGAGCTACCTGAAAATAAGAAACTAAATCAAAAGTAAAGAAAAAATCTCTGGAGCTCCAAAGAAGTTCACCTGGCTCCTTGGGCACATTTTTCTAAACTGAGTCTGGTAGGAAGGGCATAGAGGGGAGGAGCCAGCACACACATACACACACTAAAAGTTTTAAAGTGCCAGGCTCCAGTGGACCCAATCTATACCCCATGGTACTAAAGTACAAGACGCCAGTATCCACAAGGACGTAAGAGAAATTAAAGTACCACCTACAACCCATAGTATTTCCTGTGGAGCACTATGGAACCCGGAGAAGAAAGGATATTTAACAATTGGTCATTCAATGTCAATGTGACATATGTGAAAACATACCATAATGAGATGGATTCTTCAGAGCTCTGATATACAAAAAAGTTGATCTTATCCACTCCAGAGCAATGTTAACATCTGTGATGGTATGCAGGGCAATTTCTGCATTCAGATGTTCCACAAGATGTCTGTGCAGGCTGAGAATAGATAAGATATACAGGATAGATAAGCTATACAGCACTTTACACTAGCATTGGCAGTTTTCCAGGACCCTCTGTTTACAAAATACAGCTCTAAATATATTAATTGAATAATTACTTATTTTGCTCAAAAGTCCATTTTAAGTAAATGCAGTATATTTGCTGGAATTGTTTTTATTTGGATACAAATATTAGTCTGTTTTTATATTAAATTTCGTAATGCTAAGCTAGCATAATACAGCTACAGAAGCTAAGCTCTAAACTACTGCAAATTCAGTTCCCCCCTTGTATGCCAGTTACTGATTAACTCCAGCACTGGATATGGGCCCTCATTCCGAGTTGCTCGCTCGCTAGCTGCTATTAGCAGCCGTGCAAACACTAAGACGCCGCCCTCTGGGAGTGTATCTTAGCGTAGCATAAGTGCGAACGAAAGGATCGCAGCGTGGCTACAAAAAAAAGATTGTGTAGTTTCTGAGCAGCTCCAGACCTACTCCTGCCTTGCGATCAGTTCAGACTATTTAGTTCCTGTTTTGACGTCAGGAACACGCCCTGCGTTCGGCCAGCCACGCCTGCGTTTCCCCCGGCACGCCTGCGTTTGTATCTGACACACCTTTGTTTTTCCACACACTCCCCGAAAACGGTCAGTTACCTCCCTGAAACGCCCACTTCATGTCAATCACTCTGCGGCGAGCAGTGCGACTGAAAAACGTCGCTAGACCTTGTGTGAAACTACTACGGCTGTTGTGAAAGTACATCGCGCATGCGCAGAAGTGCCGTTTTTTTGCCTGATCGCTGCACAGTGACCGAAAACAGCTAGCGAACAACTTGAAATGACCACCATGGTTGTAAATCATAGCACAAGCCATGAATGGTTTCTAACTATCAATAGTAAGCCATTGATGCCTGGCCACCACTCATACTGCTGCCAACGGACATCTATCACCATTGTACCTCCACACATTGATTGTAAAATCATTTACCATTGGCAGCAAACCATCAATGGTTATTAACCATTGATGATCAACAGCGGTACCTCTTTCTGGAGTATGGTTAAAAAAAGCTGAATGCCTCTTCTCTGACTCACAAACTGAAAACTGTTCCTAGCTCTGGGACAGGGGCGTAGTTTAACCTTACTTTACACACGGTGGCCCCTTTAGAGTTTGACACATTTTGCACTGCAAATGTACATATTAAGGCCCTCATTCAGCTTGGATCACTGATTACTGAAAACTGCAAAAGGGTGATTTTCGCCAATATGCGTATGCGCAGAGGCCGAAAAGCGCATGCGGGGACCTATACAGTGTAATTAAATGCCTGAAGGATGACAGGGGCAGTCGTTTGCTTTTTAGCAGAATTTGCAACTGAACCTGAATAGGGTCCTAATTGTGTATATCAGCTTCAGTCATACATCAGACTGTGGGGGTCATTCAGACACGATTGCTGCTGTTTGTTTTCGCACAGCAGCGATCGGGTCAGAACTGCGCTGCTCCGCAATGCGCAGTTGCGAGGCCCCGCCAGCGTCGGGGAACGCTGGACAGCTATAGGAAGGACGACGAAAGCGATCGCACGGTGATCGCAAGAAGATTGACAGGAGGAGGCCGTTTGTGGGAGTCAACTGACCGTTTCCAGGGAGTGCCCAGGAAAATGCAGGCGTGTCCAGGTGTTTGATGGGAGGGTTCCTGACGTCAGCTCCGGAACGGATCGTCGCAGTGGAAGAATAAGTCCTGAGCTATGCAGAGACTGCACAAACTTTTGTTTGTGCATCTCTCTGCAACAGCGATCGCAGCCCTGTACATTGACTACCCCCTCCCCCGTAGGTGGCGACTACCTGATCGCAGGGATGCAAAAAAACGCAACCTAGCGATCAGGTCTGAATTAGGCCAAAAAGTCTGCCACAATGGGGCAGAGATGTATCTTGACAGTGTTAGCATGCAAATAAATGTGAAAGCTGCATTTCTCACAGAAAATGTAATGAAATACCAACAACGCTGATATCAATCGTTTACCACAAAATTCAATGAGAATTTTCTTTCCTGTAGTAGTCCAAATGGAAAATACAAATAGGTAATCCGAATAGACATCTGAACATCAATATAATATGATTTTAATGAAATAAGTAATATTAGCTGGAGGATCAATAAGCAAGAAGTGACCAAACAGTACTGCTAGTGTCATAATCATGTTTATATCAGGCATCTAGTACCTATAAAATACACACCTCCTAAGAAGAGTGCCCGGGCAGGCTTTAGGTGGCTTCTCCAGGGGCTTATGTGAACATACTCCATAAAAGCTTATGCATGCTCATACCCCATTCTACTTCTCTATGCATAAGTTATGCACTGCCTTCTCAATGACAGGAGCCGAGTACTGCAGGATAATGTCACAATGCAACCCCCAGCTGCTGTCACTACTGAGTTACCGGCATTTTAGTGTCATTTCCCGGAAGAGTGACACCCTGCACCCCCCTTAGGACACCTCTGGGATATGCACTTACCTGCTTTCAATAGTATCTGCACCACCTAGCATATGTACATACTTCTCTCTAGTACTTATCCTTGTCATGATAACTGCTGTGGCTGTAGTATCAAACTGGAGACAAATAATAATTTTAAACTTACTGTACTCTATATTTACAGGCTGATATTAGAATGACATAATTAATCAGTAATGCATGTACAGGGCATATAAGAAACATGTAAACTGGCAGACGGATAGTTGATTACTGGTCCATCTTCTCCACTGAGAGTGAAACAATCAGTTTTTCCTCACATATTATCATTAGTAGTGTTTATGGTGCACAGAAAACATTACCAATTTACTTAATCTTCAGTTGAGCAGCCACTCCCTAAACCCTTCATCCACAAATAGCTTTTAAGATCTAGGGCTGGATGTAATGAAGACCGAGTTGATCGGAGGTGCGGTTTCCTGGCCGAACTCGGATGTTTTTTTAAAGCTGCAATCATTTACAAGGCATGGCCGCTTTAAAAAAACGTCCGAGTTTTGCTGGGAGCCCGCACCTCCGGCCAACTCCGACTTCATTACATCTGTTCCCTTGTGTTAGCCTACACACATCACTACTTAAGAGATCAAAAGTCACAGAAGCTCACACTACAACATTTCTATCTAGCAGTTCTTAATTATATAGGACCCTATTCAGGTTGGATTGCAAAATTAGAGAAAATGCAATCCGACTGATTATCAAACGACAGCATTTGCATTGCACGTTCGTGCCCGCACTTAGCTATTATTTCTGTGAACGCACTGTGCTTAAACGCAATCACATTTTGATTGACAGGAAGCGAGCGTTTAAGGTAGGAAACATGGCGTTTTGTGGTGTGTTTATAAAAATGCAGGCACAGCAAGGTGTTTTTCGGGTGGGTCTCTGATGTCAGCGCTGACCACTTCCAGCCTCTTGCATATGCCGTATTGTGGACGACCTTGCCTGGCACAGATGGAAAAACTCTTAGATGTTCCGGTATTTGCATATGGTTATGCGATCACATTACGCATTGCGATGCATTCACAATTTCTGCAATGGACGTTTTTTCTCTGAATCTGGGCGGCAATTATTTGATCACAGCAATTGCTTTTTAGCAAGATTAGCGATCCAACCTGAATAGGGTCCTTAGTGAACACAATCATATCCATACCCTCCAACTGCCTTTTTGGCCGGTACAGTACCGCTTTTTTTATGGTCTGTACCGGCCAAAAGGAGCCTTGTATCGATTTCAGCGTCCACATTGTCCTGTAGATTCCTATGGCAGCGCCGCATGGCCATGCTCCCTTTGCTCGTGGCCATGACCCTTTCTGATTTTGTACCGGTTTTTTGTTTTAGAATGTTGGAGTGGGTGCAAATCTTGAACTACAAATACTTGAAAAGGGTATATTTTGAGTACATACAGTATGTGGTTATATTGTAAGATGTTGTGTAAATACTAGTTATATTGTATATACAAAACATTTTCACCTGTGGTCTACCAGCTCTTCCAATCATCTGCAAAATGTCTGTCTCGCTATATTCCTGGAACATTCCTGCAGCATAATGCATGGTTGATTTTATAACAACCAAATGAGCTGGGAGGTTAACGCCCATAGCCAAAGTACTGGTGGTAACTACATAGGAATGAAACAAATCTAGTAATACAGTTTTTTGTAACAGAAAATGATTAACTACATTGAAAAAGTAAACTGCATTCAACTGATAGTTAACCATTATGTCAAGTAAAACAAACATAGCTCTATATTACCCACAAATAACAAGTTTTATGGTAAGAACTTACCCTTGTTAAAACTCTTTCTCTTACGTCCTAGAGGATGCTGGGGACTCCGTAATGACCATGGGGATAAACGGGCTCCGCAGGAGACATGGGCACTTTAAGAAAGACTTTAGGTATGGGTGTGCACTGGCTCCTCCCTCTATGCCCTTCCTCCAGACCTCAGTTTACTACTGTGCCCAGAGGAGACTGGGTGCACTACAGGGAGCTCTCCTGAGTTTCCTGTCAGAAAGTATATTTGTTAGGTTTTTTATTTTCAGGGAGCCTGCTGGCAACAGACTCCCTGCATCGAGGGACTGAGGAGAGAGAAGCGGGATCCGGTCTGAAGATCGACAGTGTCTAGGTCGACAATGTTTAGGTCGACCACTATAGGTCGACATGGATGGAAGGTCGACAGGGTTTCTAGGTCGACATGTGCTAGGTCGACAGGTCTAAAGGTCGACACGAGTTTTTCACATTTTATTTTTTTGGGGGGATTTTTTCATACTTAACGATCCACGTGGACTACGATTGGAACGGTAAAGTGTGCCGAGCGAAGCGGTAACGGAGCAAAGGCACCATGCCCGAAGCATGGCGAGCGAAGCGAGCCATGCGAGGGGACGCGGTGCACTAATTTGGGATCCCGGTCACTTTACGAAGAAAACGACACCAAAAATAAATAAAAAAATCCTCATGTCGACCTTTAGACCTGTCGACCTAGCACATGTCGACCTATAAACCCTGTCGACCTTCCATCCATGTCGACCTAGTGACTGTCGACCTATAGTGGTCGACCTAAACATTGTTGGCCTAGATACTGTCGATAAAACAAACCACACCCAGAGAAGCAGACCTACTTCTGTGAGTTTCAAGGCTCTGCTTCTTAGGCTACTGGACACCATTAGCTCCAGAGGGATCGGTACGCAGGTCTCACCCTCGCCGTCCGTCCCAGAGCCGCGCCGCTGTCCTCCTCACAGAGCCGGAAGGTAGAAGCCGGGTGAGTATGAGAAGAAAAGAAGACTTCAGAGGCGGCAGAAGACTTCATGATCTTCACTGAGGTAACGCACAGCGGTGAAGCTGTGCGCCATTGCTCCCATACACCTCACACACGGCAGTCACTGTAAGGGTGCAGGGCGCAGGGGGGGGGGGCGCCCTGGGCAGCATATAAACCTCTCTCTGGCAAAAATATATATATATATACAGCAGGGCACTGTATATATATAAAGAGCTCCCGCCAGTTTTTAGTATATTTGAGCGGGATAGAAGCCCGCCGCCGAGGGGGCGGGGCTTCTCCCTCAGCACTCACCAGCGCTATTTTCTCCACAGCACAGCGCTGAGAGGAAGCTCCCCGGACTCTCCCCTGCTTATTCCACAGTGAAAGAGGGTTTTGAAGAAGGGGGCACATAATTTGGCGCATATATATATATATATATATGTACAAACAGCGCTACTGGGTAACATATATTTATATGGTGTTTTTTCCTGGGTCATATAGCGCTGGGTGTGTGCTGGCATACTCTCTCTCTGTCTCTCCAAAGGGCCTTGTGGGGGAACAGTTTTCAGATAAGAGGATTCCCTGAGTGTGTGGTGTGTCGGTACGCATGTGTCGATATGTCTGAGGTAGAAGGCTTTCAGGGGGAGGAGGAGGAGGAGAAAATGAATGTGGTGTCTCCGTCAACAATGCTGACACCTGACTGGATGGATATGTGGAATGTTTTAAGTGCTAATGTAAATTTATTGCACAAAAGATTAGACAAAGCTGAAGCTAAAGAACAGCCAGGGAGTCAACCCATGTCTGTCCCTATGTCGCAGGGACCTTCGGGGTCTCAAAAGCGCCCACTATCCCAAATAGTAGACACAGATACCGACAAGGATTCTGACTCCAGTGTCGACTATGATGATGCAAAGTTACAGCCAAGATTGGCTAAATGTATTCGATATATGATTATTGCAATAAAAGATGTTTTGCATATCACAGAGGAACCCCCTGTCCCTGACACGAGGGTACACATGTATAAGGGAAAGAAACCTGAGGTAACCTTTCCCCCCTCACATGAGTTGAACGAATTATGTGAAAAAGCTTGGGAATCTCCAGACAAAAAACTGCAGATTCCCAAAAGGATTCTTATGGCGTATCCTTTCCCGCCAACGGACAGGATACGGTGGAAATCCTCCCCTAGGGTGGACAAAGCATTGACACGCTTATCCAAAAAGGTAGCGCTGCCATCCGAAGGTACGGCTACCCTCAGGGATCCTGCTGACCGCAAGCAGGAGGTTACCTTGAAGTCCATTTACACACATTCTGGTACCTTACTCAGACCGGCGATTGCGTCGGCCTGGGTTTGTAGTGCTGTAGCAGCATGGACAGATACCTTATCAGCGGAAATGGAGACCCTAGATAAGGATACCATTTTATTGACCCTAGGGCATATAAAAGATGCTGTCTTATATATGAGAGATGCTCAAAGAGACATTAGTCTACTGGGTTCTAGAATCAACGCTATGTCGATTTCTGCTAGACGAGTCCTATGGACCCGGCAATGGGCAGGTGATGCCGACTCAAAGAGGCATATGGAGGGCGAGGAATTGTTTGGGGAAGGTCTCTCGGACCTGGTCTTCACAGCTACAGCTGGTAAATCAAATTTTTTGCCTTATATTCCCTCACAGCCTAAGAAAGCGCCACATTATCAAATGCAGTCCTTTCGATCACAAAGAAACAAGAAAGTACAAGGTGCGTCCTTTCTTGCCAGAGGTAAGGGCAGAGGAAAAAAGCTGCACAACACAGCTAGTTCCCAGGAACAGAAGTCCTCCCCGGCCTCTACAAAATCCACCACATGACGCTGGGGCTCTGCTACAGGAGTCCGCCCCAGTGGGGGCACGTCTTCGAGTTTTCAGCCACATCTGGGTTCACTCACAGGTGGATCCCTGGGCAATAGAAATTGTTTCCCAGGGTTACAAGCTGGAATTCGAAGAGGTGCCTCCTCGCCGGTTTTTCAAATCGGCCCTACCAGCTTCTCCCCCGGAAAGGGAGATAGAGTTAAATGCAATTCACAAATTGTATCTTCAACAGGTGGTGGTCAAGGTTCCCCTGCTTCAACAAGGGAGGGGATATTACTCAACCTTGTTTGTAGTCCCGAAACCGGACGGTTCGGTCAGACCCATTTTAAATTTAAAATCCCTGAACCTATACTTGAAAAGGTTCAAGTTCAAGATGGAATCGCTAAGAGCGGTCATCGCCAGCCTGGAAGGGGGGGGATTTTATGGTATCTCTGGACATAAAGGATGCATAACTTCTTGTTCCCATTTATCCACCTCATCAGGCATACCTGAGATTTGCGGTACAGGATTGTCGTTACCAATTTCAGACGTTGCCGTTTGGGCTTTCCACGGCCCCGAGGATTTTCACCAAGGTAATGGCGGAAATGATGGTGCTCCTGCGCAAGCAAGGTGTCACAATTATCCCGTACTTGGACGATCTCCTCATAAAAGCGAGATCAAGAAAGCAGTTGCTGAACAGCGTCTCACTTTCACTGAAGGTGTTACAGCAACACGACTGGATTCTCAATATCCCGAAGTCGCAGTTGGTTCCTACGACTCGTCTGACCTTCTTGGGCATGATTCTGGATACAGACCAGAAAAGGGTTTATCTTCCGATAGAAAAAGCTCAGGAACTCATGACTCTGGGCAGGAACCTATTGAAGCCAAAACAGGTGTCAGTGCATCACTGCACTTGAGTCCTGGGAAAGATGGTGGCATCATACGAAGCCATTCCCTTCGGCAGGTTCCATGCAAGGACTTTCCAATGGGACCTACTGGACAAGTGGTCCGGGTCACATCTACAAATTCATCAGTTGATCACTCTGTCCCCCAGAGCCAGGGTATCTCTCCTGTGGTGGCTGCAGAGTGCTCACCTTCTAAAAGGGCGCAGGTTCGGCATTCAGGACTGGATCCTGGTGACCACAGACGCGAGCCTCCGAGGTTGGGGAGCAGTCACACAGGGAAGAAACTTCCAGGGTCTTTGGTCAAGTCAAGAGACTTGTCTTCACATCAACATCCTGGAACTGAGGGCCATATACAACGCCCTACGTCAAGCGGAGAGACCTTACTTCGCGACCAACCAGTTCTGATCCAGTCAGCCAACATCATCGCAGTAGCTCATGTAAACCGCCAAGGCGGCACAAGGAGCAGAGTGGCAATGGCGGAAGCCACCAGGATTCTTCGCTGGGCGGAAAATCATGTAAGCGCACTGTCAGCAGTGTTCATTCCGGGAGTGGACAACTGGGAAGCAGACTTCCTCAGCAGACACGACCTGCATCCAGGAGAGTGGGGACTTCATCAGGAAGTCTTCGCACAGATTGCAAGTCAGTGGGGACTGCCCCAGATAGACATGATGGCGTCCCGCCTCAACAAAAAGCTACAGAGGTATTGCGCCAGATCAAAAGACCCTCAGGCGGTAGCTGTAGACGCCCTAGTGACACCGTGGGTGTTCCAGTCGGTCTATGTGTTTCCTCCTCTTCCTCTCATACCCAAGGTGTTGAGAATAATAAGAAAAAGAGGAGTGAGAACAATCCTCATTGTTCCAGATTGGCCACGAAGGATCTGGTATCCGGATCTGCTGGAAATGCTCACAGAAGATCCGTGGCCTCTTCCTCTACGACAGGACCTGTTGCAACAGGGGCCCTGTCTGTTCCAAGACTTACCGCGGCTGGGTTTGACGGCATGGCGGTTGAACGCAGAATCCTAGCGGAAAAATACATTCCGGATGAGGTCATTCCTACGCTGATAAAGGCTAGGAAGGACGTGACAGCTAAACATTATCACAGTATATGG
The DNA here is from genome assembly GCF_028390025.1 of Pseudophryne corroboree. Classification (NCBI taxonomy): domain Eukaryota; kingdom Metazoa; phylum Chordata; class Amphibia; order Anura; family Myobatrachidae; genus Pseudophryne; species Pseudophryne corroboree. Next base: position 162,010,603 of record NC_086452.1, on the reverse strand, counting down.
CAAAAATATGTTTCTTGGTGTGAGGCCAGGAATGCTCCTACGGAAGAATTCCATCTGGGCCGTTTCCTTCACTTCCTACAGACTGGAGTGAATTTGGGCATAAAATTAGGCTCCATTAAGGTTCAGATTTCGGCCTTATCCATTTTCTTTCAAAAACAATTCGTTTCTCTACTAGAAGTACAGACTTTTGTGAAGGGAGTGCTGCATATTCAATCTCCTTTTGTACCTCCGGTGGCGCCTTGGGACCTTAACGTGGTGTTGAGTTTCCTTAAGTCGCACTGGTTTGAACCACTTCAAACGGTGGAGTTAAAATATCTCACTTGGAAGGTGGTCATGTTATTAGCCTTGACTTCGGCTAGGCGAGTGTCGGAATTGGCGGCTTTGTCTCATAAGAGCCCCTATCTGGTTTTCCATAAGGATAGAGCGGAATTGCGGACCCGTCCTCAATTCTTACCTAAGGTGGTGTCATTTTTTCATATGAACCAACCTATTGTGGTGCCTGTGGCTACGCGAGACTTGGAGGATTCCGAGTCCCTTGATGTAGTCAGGGCTTTGAAAATTTACGTGGCCAGAGCGGCTAGAGTCAGAAAAACAGAAGCACTGTTTGTCCTATATGCAGCCAACAAGGTTGGCACCCCTACTTCAAAGCAGACTATTGCTCGCTGGATCTGTAACACGATTCAGCAGGCGCATTCTACGGCTGGATTGCCGTTACCAAAATCGGTTAAGGCCCATTCCACTAGGAAGGTGGGCTCGTCTTGGGCGGCTGCCCGAGGAGTCTCGGCACTACAACTATGCAGAGCTGATACTTGGTCGGGTTCAAACACCTTTGCAAAGTTCTATAAGTTTGATACCCTGGCTGAGGAGGACCTCCTGTTTGCTCAGTCGGTGCTGCAAAGTCATCCGCACTCTCCCGCCCGTTTGGGAGCTTTGGTACAATCCCCATGGTCCTTACGGAGTCCCCAGCATCCTCTAGGACGTAAGAGAAAATAAGATTTTAAACCTACCGGTAAATCTTTTTCTCGTAGTCCATAGAGGATGCTGGGCGCCCGTCCCAAGTGCGGACTACTTCTGCAAGACTTGTATATAGTTTTGCTTACATAAGGGTTATGTTATAGTTTTCATCGGTCTTGGACTGATGCTATGTTGTTTTCATACTGTTAACTGGTTAGTATATCACAAGTTATATGGTGTGATTGGTGTGGCTGGTATGAATCTTGCCCTTAGATTAACAAAAATCCTTTCCTCGTACTGTCCGTCTCCTCTGGGCACAGTTTATCTACCTGAGGTCTGGAGGAGGGGCATAGAGGGAGGAGCCAGTGCACACCCATACCTAAAGTCTTTCTTAAAGTGCCCATGTCTCCTGCGGAGCCCGTCTATCCCCATGGTCCTTACGGAGTCCCCAGCATCCTCTACGGACTACGAGAAAAAGATTTACCGGTAGGTTTAAAATCTTATTTTCTGCGAGGTACACTGTGCTCCACAAGTCTGGACAATGGGGTGTAGAGTAGGATCTTGACCCGAGGCACCAACAGGCTCAAAGTTTTGACTGTTCCCAGAATGCACAGCGCCGCCTCCTCTATAACCCTGCCTCCCAGCACAGGAGCTCAGTTTAGTTAACCAGCCCAATGCAGTAGCAGGAAAAGAGACGACAACGGTTAGTAGCCACATACACCACACTCTCACGACAAGAGAAGTGTCAGCGGCTAATGCCATATCAACCCATAGAAGCTAAGTGCGTCAGGGTGGGCGCCTTGTGGAGCCCAGTGTACCTCGCAGAAAGAGTTTTAACAAGGGTAAGTTCTTACCATAAAATTTGTTTTCTGCTGCGGGGTACACTGGGCTCCACAAGTCTGGACAATGGGGATGTCCTAAAGCAGTTCCTTATGGGAGGGGACGCACTGTAGCGGGCACAAGAACCCGGCGTCCAAAGGAAGCATCCTGGGAAGCGGCAGTATCGAAGGCATAGAACCTTATGAACGTGTTCCCGGAGGACCACGTAGCCGTCTTGCACAATTGGTCAAGGGTCGCACCACGTTGGGCCGCCCAAGAAGGTCCAACAGACTGAGTAGAATGGGCCGTAATGTGAACAGGAGCTGACAAACCAGCCTTCACATAAGCATGCACAATCACCATTCTAATCCACCTGGCCAGGGTCTGCTTGTGAGCTGGCCAGCCACGTTTGTGAAATCCAAACAAAACAAAGAGAGAATCAGATTTTCGAATAGAAGCAGTTCTCTTCACATAGGTATGGAGAGCCCGTACCGCATCCAAAGGCAGCTCTTTGGGAGACAAATCAGGAGAGACAAAAGCTGGAACCACAATCTCCTGATTAAGGTGGAACGAAGAAACCACCTTAGGTAAATATCCGGGACGAGTCCTAAGAACCGCCCGGTCACGGTGAAAAATCAGATATGGGGAACTACAAGACAAGGCACCCAAATCCGACACTCTTCTAGCAGAGGCAATAGCCAGCAAGAACACCACCTTAAGGGAAAGCCAATTAAGGTCAGCTTGAACCAAGAGGTTCAAATGGAGGCTCCTGCAACGCCTCCAAAACCACCGACAAGTCCCAAGGAGCCACAGGCGGGACATAGGGAGGTTGGATACGCAACACACCCTGAGTGAAAGTATGAACATCAGGTAAAGTCGCAATTTTTCTCTGAAACCACACCGACAAGGCAGAAATATGAACCTTAAGGGAGGCCAGACGCAGGCCTAAATCTAGGCACTGCTGTAGAAAAGCCAAAAGTTTGGCTGTACTAAACTTGGAAGCGTCATAATGGTTAGATGCGCACCAAACAAAGTAGGAATGCCAGACCCGATGGTAAGTCCGAGCAGAGGCCGGTTTCCGGGCCCGCAAAATAGTTTTAATGAGCTCTTCAGAAAAACCATTAGCTCTTAAGACGAAAGCTTCAAGAGCCACGCCGTCAAAGACAGCCGGGCTAGGTCCTGGTAGACACAGGGGCCCTGAACGAGGAGGTCTGGGCGTTGTGGAAGTAGAAGTGGACGCTCTGACGATAGGCCTTGCAGGTCTGAGAACCAGTGCCGTCTGGGCCACGCCGGAGCTATGAGAAGCAGATTTCCTTTTTCTTGCTTGAACTTCCGAATTACCCTGGGCAGGAGTGACACCGGAGGGAACACGTACGGCAGCCGAAACCTCCACGGCACTGCCAGCGCATCCACGAATGCTGCTTGAGGATCCCTTGTCCTTGCTCCGAAGACCGGAACCTTGTGATTGTGTCCAGATGCCATTAGATCCACATCTGGAAGACCCCACCTTTCCACGAGGAGTTGAAACACTTCTGGATGGAGGCCCCACTCGCCGGCATGCACGCCCTGATGACTGAGAAAGTCCGCTTCCCAATTCAGGACTCCCGGAATGAATATTGCCGATATTGCCGGTAGATGGCGTTCTGCCCAACGTAGAATCCGTGAGGCTTCCTTCATTGCCAAACGGCTTTGAGTGCCGCCTTGATGATTTATGTAAGCCACTGTGGTGGCGTTGTCCGACTGTACTTGAACAGGACGGTTCTGAATCAAATGCTGGGCTAGGTTCAACGCATTGAAGACCGCCCGCAATTCCAGAATGTTGATCGAGAGGAGAGATTCCTCCTTGGTCCACCGACCCTGCAAGGAGTGCTGCACCAGCACCGCGCCCCAACCTCTTAGACTGGCATCTGTCGTCAACAAGACCCAGTTGGATATCCAGAAGGGACGGCCTCTGCACAATTGTCGGTCCAGGAGCCACCAGAGCAGCGACAGACGGACCTCCAGAGTCAAAGAGATCATGTGAGACCTGATCCGGTGAGGCAGGCCGTCCCACTTGGCTAGAATCAGCTTCTGGAGGGGGCGAGAATGGAATTGAGCATACTCCACCCTGTCGAATGCTGACACCATGAGGCCCAGCACCTGCATTGCCGAATGTATCGACACTTGCGGACGAGAAAGGAAGCAACGAATCCTGTCCTGAAGTTTCAGGACTTTCTCCTGAGACAAGAACAACCGCTGGTTGTGAGTGTCCAACAGCGCTCCCAGATGCACCATGCTCTGAGCAGGGACCAGGGAGGATTTCTTCCAGTTGATGAGCGACCCGTGGGCTTGTAGAAACCGGACCGTCATATCCAGATGACGCAGGAGAAGATCTGGGGAATTTGCCAGGATTAACAAGTCGTCCAGATACGGCAGTATCCTGACCCCTTAACGGCGGAGTACCACCGTCATCACCGCCATAACTTTGGTGAAGACTCGCGGAGCCGTTGTTAAACCAAAAGGTAACACCCGAAACTGGTAATGGAGGTTGCCAATAGCGAACCTCAGGTATTGTTGATGTGAGACTGCTATAGGAATATGCAGGTAAGCATCCTGTATGTCCAGCGAGATCATGTAGTCCCCAGGTTCCAAGGCCAGAACTATAGAGCGAAGGGTTTCCATACGGAACTTGGAAACCTTCACAAATTTGTTCAGTGCCTTGAGGTTGAGAATGGGCCGGGAGGACCCATTCGGTTTCGGGACTAGAAACAGCGGAGAATAGTACCCCTGGCCCCTCTGAGCAAGAGGCACCTGTACTACAACTCCTGTATCCAGGAGGGTCTGTACCACCGAATGCAGAGTGTTTGCCTTTGTCTGGTCCGACGGGACAGTCTATCTGGCAAAATCGATGAGGGGGGCGGTTTTTGAAGGCTATGGCGTAACCTCGAGTGATGACTTCCCGTACCCAGGGATCTGAAGGGGTCTTCAACCATTCCTGGGTATACCCTAGAAGCCGGCCCCCCACCCTGGGATCCCCCAGGGGGAGGCCCGCCCCGTCATGCGGCAGGCTTATCGGTCTTGGCTGCTGGGCAGCCCAGGCTCTTTTGGGCTTCGGCTTACCAGGTTTGGAAGTGCGGGCCTGCTTATGGTACACCTGACCTTTTGCTTTACCTGAAGGAAGAAAGGGGCGAAAGGACATGCCTTTGGCCTTCGACACAGAAGGAGCTGTATTAGGCAGACAGGCAGTTTTGGCAGTAGCCAAGTCAGCCACTATCTTATTTAAGTCCTCCCCAAACAGAATATCCCCCTTGAAAGGGAGTACCTCCAGGGTTTTTCTAGAGTCCAGATCCACAGACCAGGATCTCAGCCATAATATCCTGCGAGCCAGGACTGACGTAGTAGAGGCCTTGGCTGCTAGGATACCGGCATCAAAAGCCGCCTCTTTAATATAGCGAGAAGCTGTGACAATATATGACAAGCATTGTCTAGCATGGTCAGAGGAGATTTCAGCCTCTAACTCCAAGGCCTATGCTTCAATGGCCTCTGCTGCCCATGTAGCTGCAATAGTGGGCCTTTGTGCAGCACCTGTGAGGGTGTAAATCGCTTTTAGACAACCCTCGACACGTTTATCCGTAGGCTCTTTTAGAGACGTGACGGTAGTGACAGGTAGAGCTGAGGAAACCACCATCCTAGCCACATGTGAGTCTACTGGAGGAGGCGTTTCCCAATTCTTAGACAGCTCTGGCGCGAGGGGATAGCGAGCCAGCATCTTCTTTTGAAGCACAAACTTCGTACCCGGGCTTTGCCAGGGTTCCTGACGTATATCCACTAGGTGGTCAGAGTGAGGTAAAACTTGTTTAATCACCTTCTGACGCTTGAACCTATCTGGTTTCTTAGGAGGAGCGGATGGCTCGGGATCATCCGTAATCTGCAGAATTAACTTAATAGCCTCCAAAAGATCAGGAACATCCACATGTGAACTACCCTCCCCATCAGCCGTATCTGAGTCAGAACCTGTGGGGTCAGTGTATGTGCTGTCTTCATCAGAGGAGGTGTCAGTGACAGCAGTGGATTGTGAGGAGACGAGCGCTCGCTTAGAGGACCTCTTGAACTTAGGCGAGCGTTGGTCAGACTTTTTAGTAGTCAGGGACTGGTTCAACTTCTTTAAGTATAGTATAGGACGTCAGGCCTATAAGGACGTTGCAGTGGCTAGTGTATAAAGTGGCTAGTTATTAAGTGGCAGCTAATATCAATAGCAGTGTTATACCTGTGTTTCATTGGTTGCATCTTCAACTGATATTTGGAATTGACTCCTGTCTCTCCTTTTCACCAACAGGTAACTACAGCAGAGAGCTGATCACTGTGTGTTTATTGCTAAAAAGATATATTTGGTAACTACAGCAGAGAGCTGATCACTGTGTGTTTATTGCTAAAAAGATATATTTGGTAACTACAGCAGAGAGCTGATCACTGTGTGTTTATTGCTAAAAAGATATATTTGGTAACTACAGCAGAGAGCTGATCACTGTGTGTTTATTGCTAAAAAGATATATTTGGTAACTACAGCAGAGAGCTGATCACTGTGTGTTTATTGCTAAAAAGATATATTTGGTAACTACAGCAGAGAGCTGATCACTGTGTGTTTATTGCTAAAAAGATATATTTGGTAACTACAGCAGAGAGCTGATCACTGTGTTTATTGCTAAAAAGATATATTTGGTAACTACAGCAGAGAGCTGATCACTGTGTGTTTATTGCTAAAAAGATATATTTGGTAACTACAGCAGAGAGCTGATCACTGTGTGTTTATTGCTAAAAAGATATATTTGGTAAATTGTTAAGTGGATTAATATCTGTAGTCAGCAAAAACTTTGTGATTGACTGGGGCTTAGATTTCACATTTGGTAGTTGATTATCACCTTTTGGTGGAGGGTTGCTGTGTGGGGGAGGGGGTTTTAATCACAAAGAGCATGTGTTTGTAGACTTACTTAACCAGTATAGTATAGGACGTCAGGCCTATAAGGACGTTGCAGTGGCTAGTGTATAAAGTGGCTAGTTATTAAGTGGCAGCTAATATCAATAGCAGTGTTATACCTGTGTTTCATTGGTTGCATCTTCAACTGATATTTGGAATTGACTCCTGTCTCTCCTTTTCACCAACAGGTAACTACAGCAGAGAGCTGATCACTGTGTGTTTATTGCTAAAAAGATATATTTGGTAACTACAGCAGAGAGCTGATCACTGTGTGTTTATTGCTAAAAAGATATATTTGGTAACTACAGCAGAGAGCTGATCACTGTGTGTTTATTGCTAAAAAGATATATTTGGTAACTACAGCAGAGAGCTGATCACTGTGTGTTTATTGCTAAAAAGATATATTTGGTAACTACAGCAGAGAGCTGATCACTGTGTGTTTATTGCTAAAAAGATATATTTGGTAACTACAGCAGAGAGCTGATCACTGTGTGTTTATTGCTAAAAAGATATATTTGGTAAATTGTTAAGTGGATTAATATCTGTAGTCAGCAAAAACTTTGTGATTGACTGGGGCTTAGATTTCACATTTGGTAGTTGATTATCACCTTTTGGTGGAGGGTTGCTGTGTGGGGGAGGGGGTTTTAATCACAAAGAGCATGTGTTTGTAGACTTACTTAACCAGTATAGTATAGGACGTCAGGCCTATAAGGACGTTGCAGTGGCTAGTGTATAAAGTGGCTAGTTATTAAGTGGCAGCTAATATCAATAGCAGTGTTATACCTGTGTTTCATTGGTTGCATCTTCAACTGATATTTGGAATTGACTCCTGTCTCTCCTTTTCACCAACAGGTAACTACAGCAGAGAGCTGATCACTGTGTGTTTATTGCTAAAAAGATATATTTGGTAACTACAGCAGAGAGCTGATCACTGTGTGTTTATTGCTAAAAAGATATATTTGGTAACTACAGCAGAGAGCTGATCACTGTGTGTTTATTGCTAAAAAGATATATTTGGTAACTACAGCAGAGAGCTGATCACTGTGTGTTTATTGCTAAAAAGATATATTTGGTAAATTGTTAAGTGGATTAATATCTGTAGTCAGCAAAAACTTTGTGATTGACTGGGGCTTAGATTTCACATTTGGTAGTTGATTATCACCTTTTGGTGGAGGGTTGCTGTGTGGGGGAGGGGGTTTTAATCACAAAGAGCATGTGTTTGTAGACTTACTTAACCAGTATAGTATAGGACGTCAGGCCTATAAGGACGTTGCAGTGGCTAGTGTATAAAGTGGCTAGTTATTAAGTGGCAGCTAATATCAATAGCAGTGTTATACCTGTGTTTCATTGGTTGCATCTTCAACTGATATTTGGAATTGACTCCTGTCTCTCCTTTTCACCAACAGGTAACTACAGCAGAGAGCTGATCACTGTGTGTTTATTGCTAAAAAGATATATTTGGTAACTACAGCAGAGAGCTGATCACTGTGTGTTTATTGCTAAAAAGATATATTTGGTAACTACAGCAGAGAGCTGATCACTGTGTGTTTATTGCTAAAAAGATATATTTGGTAACTACAGCAGAGAGCTGATCACTGTGTGTTTATTGCTAAAAAGATATATTTGGTAACTACAGCAGAGAGCTGATCACTGTGTGTTTATTGCTAAAAAGATATATTTGGTAACTACAGCAGAGAGCTGATCACTGTGTGTTTATTGCTAAAAAGATATATTTGGTAACTACAGCAGAGAGCTGATCACTGTGTGTTTATTGCTAAAAAGATATATTTGGTAAATTGTTAAGTGGATTAATATCTGTAGTCAGCAAAAACTTTGTGATTGACTGGGGCTTAGATTTCACATTTGGTAGTTGATTATCACCTTTTGGTGGAGGGTTGCTGTGTGGGGGAGGGGGTTTTAATCACAAAGAGCATGTGTTTGTAGACTTACTTAACCAGTATAGTATAGGACGTCAGGCCTATAAGGACGTTGCAGTGGCTAGTGTATAAAGTGGCTAGTTATTAAGTGGCAGCTAATATCAATAGCAGTGTTATACCTGTGTTTCATTGGTTGCATCTTCAACTGATATTTGGAATTGACTCCTGTCTCTCCTTTTCACCAACAGGTAACTACAGCAGAGAGCTGATCACTGTGTGTTTATTGCTAAAAAGATATATTTGGTAACTACAGCAGAGAGCTGATCACTGTGTGTTTATTGCTAAAAAGATATATTTGGTAACTACAGCAGAGAGCTGATCACTGTGTGTTTATTGCTAAAAAGATATATTTGGTAACTACAGCAGAGAGCTGATCACTGTGTGTTTATTGCTAAAAAGATATATTTGGTAACTACAGCAGAGAGCTGATCACTGTGTGTTTATTGCTAAAAAGATATATTTGGTAACTACAGCAGAGAGCTGATCACTGTGTGTTTATTGCTAAAAAGATATATTTGGTAACTACAGCAGAGAGCTGATCACTGTGTGTTTATTGCTAAAAAGATATATTTGGTAAATTGTTAAGTGGATTAATATCTGTAGTCAGCAAAAACTTTGTGATTGACTGGGGCTTAGATTTCACATTTGGTAGTTGATTATCACCTTTTGGTGGAGGGTTGCTGTGTGGGGGAGGGGGTTTTAATCACAAAGAGCATGTGTTTGTAGACTTACTTAACCAGTATAGTATAGGACGTCAGGCCTATAAGGACGTTGCAGTGGCTAGTGTATAAAGTGGCTAGTTATTAAGTGGCAGCTAATATCAATAGCAGTGTTATACCTGTGTTTCATTGGTTGCATCTTCAACTGATATTTGGAATTGACTCCTGTCTCTCCTTTTCACCAACAGGTAACTACAGCAGAGAGCTGATCACTGTGTGTTTATTGCTAAAAAGATATATTTGGTAAATTGTTAAGTGGATTAATATCTGTAGTCAGCAAAAACTTTGTGATTGACTGGGGCTTAGATTTCACATTTGGTAGTTGATTATCACCTTTTGGTGGAGGGTTGCTGTGTGGGGGAGGGGGTTTTAATCACAAAGAGCATGTGTTTGTAGACTTACTTAACCAGTATAGTATAGGACGTCAGGCCTATAAGGACGTTGCAGTGGCTAGTGTATAAAGTGGCTAGTTATTAAGTGGCAGCTAATATCAATAGCAGTGTTATACCTGTGTTTCATTGGTTGCATCTTCAACTGATATTTGGAATTGACTCCTGTCTCTCCTTTTCACCAACAGGTAACTACAGCAGAGAGCTGATCACTGTGTGTTTATTGCTAAAAAGATATATTTGGTAAATTGTTAAGTGGATTAATATCTGTAGTCAGCAAAAACTTTGTGATTGACTGGGGCTTAGATTTCACATTTGGTAGTTGATTATCACCTTTTGGTGGAGGGTTGCTGTGTGGGGGAGGGGGTTTTAATCACAAAGAGCATGTGTTTGTAGACTTACTTAACCAGTATAGTATAGGACGTCAGGCCTATAAGGACGTTGCAGTGGCTAGTGTATAAAGTGGCTAGTTATTAAGTGGCAGCTAATATCAATAGCAGTGTTATACCTGTGTTTCATTGGTTGCATCTTCAACTGATATTTGGAATTGACTCCTGTCTCTCCTTTTCACCAACAGGTAACTACAGCAGAGAGCTGATCACTGTGTGTTTATTGCTAAAAAGATATATTTGGTAAATTGTTAAGTGGATTAATATCTGTAGTCAGCAAAAACTTTGTGATTGACTGGGGCTTAGATTTCACATTTGGTAGTTGATTATCACCTTTTGGTGGAGGGTTGCTGTGTGGGGGAGGGGGTTTTAATCACAAAGAGCATGTGTTTGTAGACTTACTTAACCAGTATAGTATAGGACGTCAGGCCTATAAGGACGTTGCAGTGGCTAGTGTATAAAGTGGCTAGTTATTAAGTGGCAGCTAATATCAATAGCAGTGTTATACCTGTGTTTCATTGGTTGCATCTTCAACTGATATTTGGAATTGACTCCTGTCTCTCCTTTTCACCAACAGGTAACTACAGCAGAGAGCTGATCACTGTGTGTTTATTGCTAAAAAGATATATTTGGTAAATTGTTAAGTGGATTAATATCTGTAGTCAGCAAAAACTTTGTGATTGACTGGGGCTTAGATTTCACATTTGGTAGTTGATTATCACCTTTTGGTGGAGGGTTGCTGTGTGGGGGAGGGGGTTTTAATCACAAAGAGCATGTGTTTGTAGACTTACTTAACCAGTATAGTATAGGACGTCAGGCCTATAAGGACGTTGCAGTGGCTAGTGTATAAAGTGGCTAGTTATTAAGTGGCAGCTAATATCAATAGCAGTGTTATACCTGTGTTAAACCGAAGGAAAACAGAAGTCAAACAAACTTACAAATTAACAGAAGGACTGCATTACAACCTAAAAACTCTGGAACTTTATGTGGCCTCTCCTCGCCTCAAACATGAGAACACCAAGACCAGGCTTACCACCTCTCTGGCTGAGAACATCAAGTCTGCCCCTGGGCCTAACCATCAAGATGAACAGGGAACTGTGGGGGCAGAGCACCAGGACCAGGATCAGCAGGGACATCCCCATTGCGTCTGAGTATGCCCCCCCCTCATTCTCCTACCCACCCGAACTAAGATCTGATCAAAATGTTATCCCACTCCTACTTCTGCCACTAGTTACCTGCTATTATGTTTTTTTTTTCTTTCCATTGCTCGCTTCACCCCACCATGTGTTTTTCCTGTAATGTTTACCTCCACTGATTGCACACTTTGCCATTGTGCCCTACATGCAGGGTACATCATACTACTACATAAGCATCAGTTTTCCCATATATGAACTTGGCCCTTGTATGGCTCACCTCCCACAGTGTAACCTTCAAAGTGCGCCCAACATGGCTGCCCCATATGGTACACTTGTGGATGGGATGAAAAATACATGGACCTTGTGGTTTTGTTGGAACCCTACTCTAAACTGTAGGACTCTGAAATCACCCCCATTTTGTGTCATCTCTTCTAGGGGTGGACTATTCCACCCTGGGTAATCCTACGCTTAGCGCCCAAGACGGCTGCTGCACTTGGTACCTATAAGGGTGGAATACACAACCCTTGGAAGTTATTACCCAAAATGCCTGCACCAATCCTGCGTTATGCTTTCTGTGGGCTTAAGGTTTTCTTTTATGTCTGTGTTGCTTGTCTATTGTTGTATTACTCAAATCCTCTGTATTATGTGCATTGTTTTTGATGTCTGTAAAGCGCCTTGAGTCCTGTTGGAGAAAGAGCGCTATATAAATAAAAATTATTATTATAATTATTATTATTAATTGAGCAGATAAATCGTCCGCCCATGGCGGGTTAGCTGCAGGGACCACATACGGTTGTACCGGCATTGGGGGTCCCGTAGGGGGTGTTAGTTTATGAACTAGCGTATGCAGAAGCGTGGAAAAAAGCGGCCCACGGAGGGTCAGTATGTGCCTCCGTTGCCACAGTCCCACTGGGGGGCAAGGAGCCCCCAGAACCAGAGCCCACAGCTGCTATATTCTCCCCATATGTGCCTGTGGCTTCAGCAACACCAGCAGTGTGTTCCGCCCCAGAACCGTTACCCTCAGAAGCAGACATGATATAACTTGCAGTATGAGGTAACAGTACAATTATTAGCAGCACTATATCCCTAAACCCAAACCCCTGCGCAGTGTAGTCAGCACCAGCAGAGATAAAGGAGAGATATGGTGACTAAATCACAGAGAAAAATACGTAATACAGTATATATCTTTGTGAAAATCCTATATTAAATAACACTTTACGCACCAAGCCCCCTCAGGTTATAGAATATAGGGATAGCAAGTTGAGTGAAAGACACGAGATGGACACCACTCAGCTATCAATGCACACACAAATAGTCAGTTTGTACAATGCAGATGTTATTACAGACAATAATACTGCACTGGACTAGCTTACACAGCTATATAGTCAATAGATATAACACTACACAGTAAGAAACTGGATGTATATCACAGGGTAATTGTGCTATAAACCCCTGACTAAATGCACTCTTTCTTACTAACACTGACTAAAAAGGCAGGTAGAATACTTAAGTGTCATGTAAAGGCACAGCGCTGACAACCAGGCGGCTTTACATAGGAGGATTTGCCCAAGCAGTCCCAGGAACAGTGAGCTGTGGAGTAACGGCGCCGCAGACACTGACAGGGAGTGAGGAAAAGACAGAGATGCAGCTCCAGGGCGGGAACACTTGCTGGAAATGGCGCCCTGGGGCTGGGGGAGGGGCTTCAGGTCTAAGCCTTATCCCCCTTGCTGGCAAAACCACCGGGTACTGTGGGCGATATTAAAATCGGTTTTAAGAGAAAACCTGACCTGCGCCCATGCCCTGGTGATCTAGTGGGATCGCCTGTATCCACCGCCAGCGCGCGCGGCCCGCCTCCCACTGACCGTGCCGGATCGCGATAAAGACCGGGTCCCGCGAGCGGGACCCACTTACCACCTCCCGAAGTGCGGCCACGCGATCCTGGAGAGCCCCAGCCGTGTGTGTCTAACATGAAGAAAACCGGAGCCTCCGCTGTAGGTACCCGGCGACCAGGGCTCGGGAGTGTACAGCGCCGCTGGGGAGAGCTGGAGCTGCAGCAGAGAATGTCGGAAGACATTTACCCCTGCTGCTGCCCTTGGAGTCTTCACTTTTTACCTCATAAAAAGCTTTTCTTAGGGCTGCCTGGAGCAGCCCCTCTGTTCAGTGCCTGCTTACTGCAGCACCAACTGACATACTGAGCTCCTGTGCTGAGAGGCGGGGTTATAGAGGAGGCGGCGCTGTGCATTCTGGGAACAGTCAAAGCTTTGAGCCTGTTGGTGCCTCGGATCAAGATCCTACTCTACACCCCATTGTCCAGACTTGTGGAGCCCAGTGTACCCCGCAGCAGAAAAATTAAGTTTATAATTTCAACATTATGTTTTTAGAAGCCTAAATACAAAAGCAAGTCATTTTCTCAGGGTATATACTGCAACCGTACACAGTACTGGCAGATCTCCCACTGTAAAAGCTCCTTCAACTATTTTCCTATCAGATACGTCCACACCAGCATGGTGATATCCAACACCATAAAGCAGCAGATCTGTAATGGAAGCATTAGACAAATAAAAAATAACATTAAACCTTTATAAATCAAAGGTGGACAATCTGCAGCAGTCGTAGCACTATGAATTCCCAAATTTCCTTTTATTCATTGTCCGCTAGTTTGTGGAGAAAATTAGGACTTTTGGGCCTAATTCAGACCTGATCGCAGCAGCAAAATCTTTCTCTAATGGGCAAAACCATGTGCACTGCATGTAGGGCAGATATATCATGTGCACAGAGTTAGATTTGGGTAGGTTATAGTGTTTCTGTGCAGGGTAAATACTGGCTGCTTTATTTTGACACTGCAATTTAGATTTCAGTTCGAACACACCGCACACAAATATAACTCTCTCTGCACATGTTATATCAACCCCACCTGCAGTGCACATAGGGGGTCATTCCGACCCATTCACATGCAGCGGTTTTTCTCTGGCTGGGTCCACAGGATTATCCACAGGATAACATTGGGATATGGTTGAGCGACAGCGGAAATGGCACCAACACGGTCACGAGCTTTCTGGCATCCCAGGATGCATCGGGACCTCACCATATAGTCCCGCCCACTGACTCAGTCAAATCAGTTTTTTTGCTTGGTGCGGCAGGAAGCCGCATGGTCACGGCTGCTGTAGATAAAGCAGCCTAAAGCTTTGATTGTTTTATTTTTATAGACTTACTATGTTTTTTTGAGCACCTTTTCTTAACAGCGTCTTAAACGCATACTGGAAAGAGTCGCTCCAACAACTCCCCACCGGGTCGCAACAACGCTTACCTTCGCGGTACAGTGCTGTCTCGAAGGGCGTCTGTGTCGGATGTTCTAGCAGGTCCAGCAGACGTAACCAGGCTGTAGCCGGAGCATGGGGGGAAGGTAAGTCTATGGATTTCCTCTTACTAGAGGGGTCCGGACACAGCTACATTGATTTGGTGGAGACTACAAACAGTGTGTTGATGCGCCGAACATCTCGAGTGCGACAGCGCTACGCTCTCGGGATCATAGGCGCCAGGACTAGGTAGAGGCCGCGATCCTTAGGGTTTAAGTCAACAGGGGGATTCAGACGCTCTCCTGGCCGCCCCTCCTCCGAGTTCATGACCAGTTTCCGTGAGTCTCCCGTCCATGAACTGAATGACCTCACTTCCGTCTCAGACGCTACCATGAGGGTACTCGGTCGCAGCTTAGACGCTGTGGTTGTGTACACTAGAGATCCCGCCTAGACCGAGTTGCAGGCCTTAGCGTCTGCATACACGTGGAAGTCACTGAGCATCCGTGTCCGCAGGGAGCGACTGTGTCCGTTATCAGTTATACAAGAGCGGTAGTGTACATCAGTAGCGTCTGAATCCACTTAGCGGCTTACGAGCGTATTTGCTTGGATATGGAAGTGTGGTGAGTCTCCCTGTATCCCGCTCTACAGAGGAAGGGTATACAGTACTAAAAATTCTCTCTACTTGTTAGTATGAATTGTTAATTTTTAGTACATATTGCATATGGGATCTGTGTATTACTGTGTTTTCTGCATGTTATGTTGAAAAAGAACCAGTTAAAAACAGAAGTACAAGTTTCCTACTTACTTGTAAGTTGTTATGGGGGTTGTATTCTCATATGACAATGTCTAATGCCTTAACATGTGACTGACTGCTAGTATGTGTGCTGACTTTTCTATGTAACGTCAGTCCTGTTCTGACCCTCAATTAAGGTGCACGGCTGTGGTCAGATTGATCTCACTTCTATATACTCATATATAGGTGATTTTCAGTCACAAATTGTGTAGTCATTTACAGATTATTACCATGTCTGTGAGCGGCAAAAGTGACAAGGAGAATTTATCAAGCACTCCTACATCCCTAACATGCTTATCTTGTAAGACAGGGTTAATTGGTATGGACCAATTATCACTTATGAGGGGTTGTGTGCGAACTGTTTTGCTTTTTCAGCAAAGTAAAAAACAGGAGTTGGTTCAACCACCAACAGAGCCACCATGGAATATGTTCGCAAAGACTTTATCCTCAATAGCGGACAGGTTAACTCCGGTAGCACCACCTCAAGGGTTAGGTTACACTATTAACCCATACATGCAGATCCCTTCCTACGGCTTGGTTCCAGTAGCCTCTACAAGCAACCAAGGGACAGGTAAGACTAAGACAGATACGTCTATGTGGCAGACTACACAAGATGATACAACAGATGATGATACAGTATATTCAAATACTCCGTATGATGATCAGTCGCAGAATTTTAGTTCAGAGGATGTAGCTGAACTTATTGATGCTGTGAAGGCTGTTCTCTCTTTGGAAGAGCCAGCCAAGACAGTGTTAAATTCTAAAGCACCTGTGTTTAAACGAACAAAATCAGTGAGAACTGAATTCCCAGCGTCAGATGAGCTGACGGAAATGATGGATGAGTCTTCGGCGACGCCCAGAAAAATTATAAGATTCCGAAAAGATGGAATTCTTATTATCCATTTCCAGCTGCGGATTGTTCGAAAAGAGAAGTTCCTCCAAAAGTCGATGCACATGTACTGCGACTTGTGCATAAATCTGCTTTACCACTGTCATCTACCTCACTAAATGATGTCACAGACAGAAGGGTAGATAGTTTCTTGAAAAATTTATTTTCTCTAGTAGGAGCAGTGGTAAGACCTGCTATGGCTTCGGCCTGGGTAGCAAAGGCAATGGGCGAATGGATAGAGGAACTTGAGAATTACATCTCTTCTCCTAATAGGGAGCAAGAGTATCATTTAAGCCGTTTAAGACAATCTGCCCAATACTTAGAAGAAGCAGCAATTGATATGGGTACAGTTGCTTATAAAGCTTCAGCCTTGACAGTAGCCGCTCGCAGAGCAGTTTGGCTACGTACCTGGAAGGCAGATGCGGAATCCAAGAAGGAATTGGAAGCATTGCCTTTCATCGGTAATATATTGTTTGGGAAACCATTATCTGATATCCTAGAATCAGAGGCTGAATCAAAGAAGGTCAGATTTCTGGCTACTTACAACCCTAAGTCTAAGGGTTCAAAGTTTCGCTCATTTCGTTGGCAAAGCAAAGCGAAAGCTAAAGAGGAGTCTAAGCAACCCCAGTTTAAAACCAGGGGTAGGAAGCAGTGGGTTAGCAAAAAGCCAGCTTCCAAGCCTGAACAGAAACCATCAGCCTGAAGAGACGGGCCTCCGCCTGGAGGATTCCAGGGTTGGGGGCCGACTCCTTCATTTTGCACACATATGGCAGCAGTCAACAACAGATGCTTGGGTGCAGAAGGTGGTATCTCAGGGGTATGGGTTCCCATTCAGGAGGCAGCCTTCTCAAAGATTTTTTTGCACCAGCCCATCTCGTATAGAGTCGAAGGCCAATGCCCTGCAAGAAGCAGTCCAAAAATTACTGCATTCAGGTGTGATTGTCCCAGTACCTCCATCACAAAGGGGACAGGGGTTTTACTCCAATCTGTTTCTGATCCAGAAACCAAATGGGTCATATCGACCAATTCTCAATCTGAAAATGTTGAACAAATACATTTGGATTCCAAGGTTCGACATGGAGACGTTACGCTCCATAATGTTGGCTATGGAACCGTGAGATTACATGGTATCTCTGGATGTACGGGATGCTTACCTACATGTGCCTATAGCACTGTCTCATCAGTGTTACCTCAGGTTTGCCATCCTCCAGGAACATTTTCAGTTCCAAGCTTTGCCCTTCGGGCTAGCAACAGCACCCAGGGTGTTTACCAAAATTATGGTGGTTATGGCAGCTTGTCTGCGCAAACAGGGGATAAGAATATTCCCATACCTCGACGACCTGTTAATCTTAGTGTCACAACTGAGGGCCTGAGCTGACGGGAGGCAGCCTCAGTTGTAGGGGCTGAGATGTACCGGAACCTGGGAGGTTGTATCAGACCCCTGGACATGTAAGTAACATGAATAATAACTGCCCGAAGGCGTGACCACGACAACTTGGATAAAAGTCAATGATGTTTATTATGACAACTCCGCAACACAGCAGCAGTAAAAGAAAACGTAAAAGTCAGCAAAGAATAAATACAGTTCCTGGGTACTACAGGATGGCAGGAGCCACAGGGCACTGGTAGTGTGAGATAGTTCTTATGATCTTCTAGATGGAAAGTCCTTACCAGGCCCGACTGTAGCAATGGAGATAACCCAGGATTGTGCCAGCTGGTGTTCCAGGAAAAGCTGGGTTGCTGAAGATAAAACAGCTGCTGTGGATACTGGCTGGAACCAGACTGTTGTTAGCACGGAGTGGATACTGGCTGGAACCAGTTAAATAATAAATGAACTTGGGAGCGATGAAATATGAACTGAAATGTAGAACTTGAGAGCGGAGAAATAATAATACCGGTGGAGAGTGGTAAAGTGTAGAAAGGACACCGGCCCTTTAAGGGAAGCTGTACTCTGCTGGAAGCTGAGCTGGAAGCAGGTAATGTTGTAGCTGGAAACAGATGAATCCACAATGGATTGGAGAGTCAGGCTACACCGCAGGTGGAATGCTGGTGCGGGTCTCTATGGTGGAAGTCTTGAGACAGGAGCTGGAACCTGGAAGACAATCACAGGAGAGAGACAAACAGGAACTAGGTTTGACAACCAAAGCACTGACGCCTTCCTTGCTCAGGCACAGTGTATTTATACCTGCAGCAAGGAAGGGATTGGCTAGGCAATTATGCAGATTATCAATACTGAGAACAGATTGGTGGAAATGATCAGCTGACAGAATCCAAGATGGCTGCGCCCATGCAGACACTTGGAGGGAAGTTTGGTTTGTAATCCATGTGGTAATGAAAACAGTAGTGGCGGCGCCGGCCACCGGAGACAGGAGGCGCCAGGCTGACAGATGCACATCCAACCACGCGGACACAGCGGAGGCCGCGGCTGACGTAATCGCCACTCAGACACTCTGCATGCAGAAGTTCAGGGACGGCGGCGGAGGCCGCGGGAGACGCCATGCCAGCTGTAATATGGCGTTTACTGTGACAGCGTCCCAGAGTGACAGGAGAGGATACAGGAATGTACACATCAGGATAACAGATGGAATCCGGTCCTGGAGCGCTGAGCCAGCCTTAGGAGGCATCTGATGGGTAAGAAATGGCGTCCAGATACCCGGATCGTGACAGCACCCCCCCCTTTAGGAGTGGCCCCAGGACACTTCTTTGGCTTTTGAGGAAACTTGGAATGGAATCTCCGGACCAAGGCAGGAGCATGGACATCAGAAGCATTGGTCCATGAACGTTCCTCAGGACCATAACCTTTCCAGTCAATAAGATATTGTAGTTGACCGTAACGGTGACGTGAGTCCAGGATCTTGGCCACTTCATACTCAACGCCTCGTTGAGTTTGGACTTTCGGAGTTGGAGGAAGTGAGGAATGAAACCAATTCAAGATCAGCGGTTTCAACAGGGAAACATGGAATGTCCTGGGTATTTTTAAGAAGGGAGGCAACTGGAGTCTGTAAGCAACAGGATTGATGACTTGTTCAATCTTGAAAGGACCGATATAGCGAGGTGCAAACTTCATACTGGGAACTCTTAACCTCAAATTCTTTGTGGATAACCATACCCGATCACCCACCTTGAGAGCAGGAACTGCTCGACGCTTCTTATCCGCAAACTTCTTGTACCTGAACGATGCCTTGAGCAGAGCTGATCGTACGCTCTTCCAGATATTGGCAAACTGATGCAAGGTGATATCCACTGCGGGGACAGAAGTTGCTGGAAGCGGTTGGAACTCAGGGACTTTAGGGTGGAATCCAAAGTTAGTGAAGAATGGTGTTGAAGCAGATGAAGAATGATACTGGTTGTTATGACAGAACTCGGCCCAGGGAAGTAATTGAACCCAGTCATCTTGAGAGGAGGACACATAGATGCGGAGGAAGGCCTCCAAGTCCTGATTCACCCTCTCGGTTTGACCATTGGTCTGAGGATGGTAAGCCGTGGAAAACTTTAGCTTGACTTGGAGGACTTGACATAAACTTCGCCAGAATTTGGCTGTGAATTGAACTCCTCGATCTGAGATAATTTCTTCAGGAAGACCGTGGAGTCGGAAGATCTCTTGTATGAATACTTGAGCCAACTTGGAAGCTGACGGAAGACCGGTGAGAGGAATGAAGTGTGCCATCTTGGTGAACCGGTCAACTACCACCCAGATGGTATTGAACTTGTTGCACATGGGTAAGTCTGTAATGAAATCCATCGACAAGTGGGTCCATGGTCGACGGGGAACGGATAGTGGAACCAGTTGCCCCGCAGGCGACTGGCGGGATACTTTATGTTGGGCACACTTTGGGCAAGATGCAATAAACTCCAAGACGTCCTTTTTCAGAGTTGGCCACCAATAGGACCTAGAGATAAACTCCAGGGTTTTTTGGATACCTGTATGTCCGGCAAAACGGGAAGCATGGGCCCAATGCATGAGCTTCTTCCTTAGCATCGGCTTCACAAAACTTTTCCCTGATGGGGGCGTAGAGTCCATCCCTACCGTGGAGAATGCCAACGGATTTATAATAGGATGCTTGTCTGAAGACTCTGACTCATTTTCTTGCTCCCATGAGCGGGAAAGGGCATCGGCCTTGCGATTCTGAGAGCCCGGACAGAACTGGAGTTTAAAGTCGAACCTGGAAAAGAAAAGTGCCCATCTGGCCTGACGAGGGTTGAGACATTGTGCGCCCTTCAGGTATAAAAGGTTCTTGTGGTCTGTAAGTATGGTGATTGAATGAGAAGCTCCCTCCAACAGATACCTCCACTCTTCTAGAGCGAGCTTGATGGCTAGCAACTCCTGGTCGCCAATGGCATAGTTGCGCTCAGCTGGGGAGAACTTCCGGGAGAAGAAACTGCAAGGGTGTAAATGGCCATCTTTAGCCCTCTGAGATAACACCGCTCCCACTCCAACGGAGGAGGCATCCACCTCTAAGATGAAAGGAGAGTCGATGTCAGGCTGTTTCAGAACAGGCGCAGAGATGAACCTTTGTTTTAAAAGATGAAATGCTTGCATGGCTTCTTCAGACCACTTGGACGGGTTAGCAGCCTTCTTAGTGAAAGCAGTAATAGGCGCCACAATGGTGGAAAAGTCTCGTATAAACTTTCGGTAATAGTTGGCGAACCCTAAGAACCTCTGGACCCCTTTGAGGGTTAAGGGTACCGGCCAATTTTGGATTGCTTGTAGTTTCTCAGGATCCATCTCTAGTCCGGAACCGGACACAATGTACCCTAGAAACGGAATGGACTTGACTTCAAAGACGCATTTTTCTAATTTGCAATAGAGATGATTGACACGGAGACGGGACAGAACCTCTTTAACCCAAAAACGATGTACCTCTAAATCGTTGGCAAAAATGAGGATATCGTCTAGATAGACCACGACATGACGGTATAGAATGTCTCTGAAGATCTCATTGACAAAATGCTGGAAGACAGCTGGAGCATTGCTCAATCCGAAGGGCATGACGAGGTACTCATAATGTCCGTCACGGGTGTTAAAGGCGGTCTTCCACTCGTCACCCTCACGGATCCGGATGAGATTGTATGCACCTCGCAAGTCCAGCTTTGTAAAGATGGTAGCTCCGCTAACTCTGTCAAAGAGCTCAGTAATCAGGGGTAAAGGATAACGGTTCTTGATGGTAATGTCGTTCAAACCTCTGTAGTCGATGCACGGCCGCAGACCACCATCTTTCTTTTTTACAAAAAAGAAGCCTGCGCCGGCTGGAGAAGAAGAAGGTCGAATGAACCCCTTTGCTAGGTTCTCTTTAATATATTCCTCCATAGAATGCGTCTCAGGCAGAGACAACGGATAAGTTCGGCCTCGAGGTGGAACCTTCCCTGGAACGAGATCAATCGGACAGTCCCATTCTCTATGAGGAGGAAGGATATCAGCAGAAGCTTTACTGAACACATCCGTGAAATCTTGATATGGAGGAGGTGGAACATCAGACGACCTGGGGGAGGAAGAACAGACAGGTAATACTTTAAACAAACATGTCTCAGCACAGGAGGAACCCCATGCCAGGATTTGCGTAGTCGTCCAATCAATTGTAGGATTGTGAAGACGGAGCCATGGAAGGCCCAGGACCACAGGATGTGTGGCTCTTGGAATCACTAAAAAAGAAATAAGTTCGGAATGAAGAACTCCCACTCTCAGACGAACTGGTAGAGTCCTTAAAGAAATAACTGCATCAAAAATTTTGCTGCCATCCACGGCAGTTAAAGAAATGGACGAAGGAAGTCTCTCGGTGGGTAGGGACCACCGTTTAACATAGGCTTCGGTAATAAAGTTCCCAGCTGCTCCGGAATCAAGGAGGGCAATGACGTTCCGATAACGTTGAGCAACTTGAAGCGAGACTGGGAGATTACAATCTTGAGGAGATGGAGAGGAGATCATTACTCCTAGCCGGCCCTCTCCTTGGCGAGCTAGGATTTGGAGTTTCCCGGACGTTTGGGACAGGCATTAATGGTGTGAGACGGAGCTGCACAATAGAGACAGAGAAACTCGGAGAGACATCTTCGGCGCTCAGCAGGAGTTAAACGGGAACGGCCAAGTTGCATGGGCTCATCTTTAGATGGTGACAGTTGACGAGGAGGAGGAGCAGAAGATTTTGGAGCAGATGATCTTCCACGCTCAGTTGCTCTCTCTCTGAAACGTAAATCAACTTTCGTGCAGAGTGAGATTAGCTCATCTAACTTAGAAGGTAAGTCTCTGGTAGCTAACTCATCTTTAATACGCTCAGATAAGCCATGCCAGAATGCAGCATACAGGGCCTCGTCGTTCCATGCCAGTTCGGATGCCAGGATCTGGAACTGTATCAGATATTGTCCTACAGTACGTGACCCCTGGCGTAAACGGAGAATCTCGGATGAAGCTGAGGTTACCCGGCCTGGCTCGTCGAAGATGCGCCTGAATGTTGACACGAAGGCAGTGTAGGAAGATAGCAGGGTGTCGGACCTCTCCCATAACTGTGATGCCCAATCAAGGGCTGAGCCACTGAGAAGAGAAATAATGTAGGCAATTTTTGTACGGTCACTGGGAAAATTGCCAGGTTGTAGCTCAAACTGAATCTCACACTGGTTGAGAAATCCCCTGCAGAATCTTGGAGATCCGTCAAATTTTGCTGGCGTTGGAAGATGAAGACGTGGAGCAGAAATGGGTAAGGTGGGTGGGGTTATAGCTGGAGTCACTGTGGTTGACGCACCAGACGCGCCTGATCCACGGAGAGTTGTCTGAATCCCATCCAGCCGAGTAGAGAGATCCTGGAGACAGCGGATGATGTGGCCCTGTGCAGCCTCCTGATGTTCTAGTCGGGCTGCCAGTTCTTGCATCGGCCTGGCCGCTTGATCCTGGTCTCCGGCTGGATTCATTAGGTCAGTGCTTACTGTCACAACTGAGGGCCTGAGCTGACGGGAGGCAGCCTCAGTTGTAGGGGCTGAGATGTACCGGAACCTGGGAGGTTGTATCAGACCCCTGGACATGTAAGTAACATGAATAATAACTGCCCGAAGGCGTGACCACGACAACTTGGATAAAAGTCAATGATGTTTATTATGACAACTCCGCAACACAGCAGCAGTAAAAGAAAACGTAAAAGTCAGCAAAGAATAAATACAGTTCCTGGGTACTACAGGATGGCAGGAGCCACAGGGCACTGGTAGTGTGAGATAGTTCTTATGATCTTCTAGATGGAAAGTCCTTACCAGGCCCGACTGTAGCAATGGAGATAACCCAGGATTGTGCCAGCTGGTGTTCCAGGAAAAGCTGGGTTGCTGAAGATAAAACAGCTGCTGTGGATACTGGCTGGAACCAGACTGTTGTTAGCACGGAGTGGATACTGGCTGGAACCAGTTAAATAATAAATGAACTTGGGAGCGATGAAATATGAACTGAAATGTAGAACTTGAGAGCGGAGAAATAATAATACCGGTGGAGAGTGGTAAAGTGTAGAAAGGACACCGGCCCTTTAAGGGAAGCTGTACTCTGCTGGAAGCTGAGCTGGAAGCAGGTAATGTTGTAGCTGGAAACAGATGAATCCACAATGGATTGGAGAGTCAGGCTACACCGCAGGTGGAATGCTGGTGCGGGTCTCTATGGTGGAAGTCTTGAGACAGGAGCTGGAACCTGGAAGACAATCACAGGAGAGAGACAAACAGGAACTAGGTTTGACAACCAAAGCACTGACGCCTTCCTTGCTCAGGCACAGTGTATTTATACCTGCAGCAAGGAAGGGATTGGCTAGGCAATTATGCAGATTATCAATACTGAGAACAGATTGGTGGAAATGATCAGCTGACAGAATCCAAGATGGCTGCGCCCATGCAGACACTTGGAGGGAAGTTTGGTTTGTAATCCATGTGGTAATGAAAACAGTAGTGGCGGCGCCGGCCACCGGAGACAGGAGGCGCCAGGCTGACAGATGCACATCCAACCACGCGGACACAGCGGAGGCCGCGGCTGACGTAATCGCCACTCAGACACTCTGCATGCAGAAGTTCAGGGACGGCGGCGGAGGCCGCGGGAGACGCCATGCCAGCTGTAATATGGCGTTTACTGTGACAGCGTCCCAGAGTGACAGGAGAGGATACAGGAATGTACACATCAGGATAACAGATGGAATCCGGTCCTGGAGCGCTGAGCCAGCCTTAGGAGGCATCTGATGGGTAAGAAATGGCGTCCAGATACCCGGATCGTGACACTTAGCACATTCGAAAGATTTAATTTTGAGCCATCTTCAACAGACAATAGTTTGTTTACATAGACACGGGTGGCTCATAAATTGGGAAAAGTCGTCTCTGAATCCGTCACAGCGGATGGTTCATTTGGGGGCCATATTGGATTCAGACCTACAGAAAGTTCTCTTACCAGAGAAAAAGATAGTCAAGGTGCAGGTCATGGCTCAGGAAGCGTTGCACGCCCAGACAATGTCAGTCCATGCAGCAATGCGACTGTTGGGTCTGATGGTATCAACCTTCGACATGGTGGAATATGCGCAATTCCACTCCAGACCATTGCAGCACCTTATTCTGACCAAATGGAACGGAAATCATCAGACGATAAAAAAGCAGATGATAAAGTTTCCAGCAAACTTAAAAACAGGATTTTAATACCTACCGTTAAATCCTTTTCTCTTAGTCCGTAGAGGATGCTGGGGACTCCGTAAGGACCATGGGGTATAGACGGGATCCGCAGGAGACATGGGCATACTATAAGATTTTGAATGGGTGTGAACTGTGCCCAGGGAGACGGACATTTCGAGGAAAGAATTTATTGTTTAAACACGGTGAGTGTCATACCAGCTCACACCACGAACATACCGCAGAACATAGCATTCAATAGAATACCAGCCAACAGCATGAACAATACACAGCCACATGCTGAGAGAATAAGTAACACAACCAGTGTGTCAACACAACCAAAACTAAGACACCGCATGTCATGGCATGCACAACGTCAACAACAGCCTGACAGAAAAGAAACACCACAAGAGTGTAACCATAAGCAATAACTGCAGACACAGTACGCACTGGGACGGGCGCCCAGCATCCTCTACGGACTTCGAGAAAAGGATTTACCGGTAGGCATTAAAATCCTATTTTCTCATACGTCCTAGAGGATGCTGGGGGCTCCGTAAGGACCGTGGGGTTTATACCAAAGCTCCAGACCGGGCGGGAGAGTGCGGACGACTCTGCAGCACCGATTGAGCAAACATGAGGTCCCTATCAGCCAGGGTATCAACTTGAATAGCTTAGCCAAAGTGTTTGGACCCGACCAAGTATCCGCTCGGCAACGTTGAACCGGCGAGACTCCTGGGGCATCCGCCCAAGAAGAGCCCATCTGCCTAGTAGAATGGGTCTCCCCCGACTTCGGTAACGGCAATCCAGCTGTAGAATGAGTACGCCGAATCGTATCACAGATCTAGCGTGTAACAGACTGCAGAGACGCAGGCGCCTCAATCACGCTGGGGCATACCAGACAAACAGAGCCTCAGTTTCCCCAATCCGAGCCAAATTGTTGACATAAATATTCAAAGCCCTGACTACATCGAGAGACCTTGAATCAGTCAATGCTTAAGCAACCACAGGCATCAAATAGGCAGGTTTCTGCGAACACCAAAACCACTTTTGGCAGAACTATTATCCGAGTTCTTAATTCCGCTCTATCCACCTGGAAGATCAAACAGGGGCTCTTGTGAGACCCAGCCGCTACTTCCGACATCCGCCCTGCGGACGCCAAAGCATGACCACTCTCCAAGAGAGAAATTTTAACACAACCTTTCATAAAGGTTCCAAACATTTTGACACAAGAAAACGCAACACCACGTCAAGGTCCCACGGTACCAATGGGGGCACAATGGAGGTTGGATGTGCAGTACACATTCCACGAAGGACCGAACTTCCGGAAAGGTTTCCAATTTCTTTTTGAAAGAAAATTTATAAGACCAAAACCGCACTGAAATGGAGCCTAACTTTAGGCCTGCACCCACACCGGCTTGCAAAGAATGGAGAAGAACGACCAAGCTGAAATTTCCATAGTAGCCTTCTTGGATTCACAACAACACACACATTTTCTCCAAACACGGTGGTAAGGCTTTGCCGTTACTTCTTTTCTAGCCCGAAGAAGTGTGGAAACGACTTCACTGGGCATATCCTTTCTGGTTAGGATATGGCGTTCAACCGTCACGCCGTCAAACGCAGCCGCGGTAAGTTTTGATACATGCCCGGATCTTGTTTCAACAGTTCCTCACGTAGAGGAAGAGACCAGGGATCTTCTATGATTAAATCCTGAAGAACTGGATACCAAGCCCTCCTCGTTTAGACCGGAACAATGAGGATCCCTGAACCTTTGTTCTTCTTACGTTTATCACCTTCAGAAGAGTCAACTGAAAACACCCAAGGTGTGCCGAGGACGTCCACTGCTATATCTTGAGTGTCCACTGACCTAGAACAATATCACTGAGATCTCTCATTGAGGCGAGACGCCAACATGTCCAATTGAGGTACTCCTCAAAGACTTGTCGCTTCAGTGAAAACTTCTCGATGACGACCGTATTTCTCCCGGATGGAGATCGCGTCTACAGAGGAATCTAATTCTCCATCGTTCACATCCGTAACGAAGACTGCTAATATAGCTTTTACCAGTCTTTCCACCCAGCGGAAAACTTTTACGGCATCTGCCATTGTCTCTTTGCTCCTTATTCTGCCCTATCAGCCTACTTACACCACTGCTGTCAAGTCGTCCGACAGAATGAACACGGGCAGATCACGAAGCATATGTTCATTGAAAATAGCTCTTAATTCACGAAAGCTTATTGCAGACAAGCTTCCCAGCTTGACCCTTTCCTCTGGAAATACTTCCCTTGCACGGACTGCTCCCCAGTCTCGGAGATCTGCATGCATGGACACCAGGATCTCATCCTGTATTCCGAACCTTCGTCCCTCTAGGAGGTGAGAACTGAGCCGACCCCACAGAAGCGAAAACCTGGCCATTAGGATTATATTCCCGCGCATGCGCAGGTGAGACCTGGACTACATTTCCAACTGGCCCGTGAAAACCACTCTGGCATTTGACCTGCTCACCGAAAAGGCCTCTTAGGCCGCACCGATCTTCTTCATCAACGGAACATATTGATGGATTGTCACTGCAAATCTGATCCGACTCCGGATCCTCAGATCTCTTTCCACAGGAACACATAGTACTTCAACAGTTCCGCATCTACTCTGATACCCACCTCCGACGCCTGCGTTGTTGGGAATAACAGCCTTCTCCTGTGTTGACGAACAGTCAGAGAGAAAACAACGATTTGCACCACTTGTGTCTTGACCTCGCCTTAATCAGGAGAGTGTCCTAGTACAGAACAAGAGAAAGGGAGAAAAAATCGGCTGCGCTTGCAGTGTTGTTAGTATACCATAATTGTGGAGAGCTGACAACCGAAATAAATAGAATATATTTATTTAGAATGATGACACACCAATAAAAACTGGTACACAATATATAAAAAAAATTTTTTTATAAAATTTGTATACACTCTGAAAGAACCGTGTTTATATTTGATAGACAGTGTCCACAGATTAAAATAGTTACAGCAATATATAGAGTATTGACTAAATGCAAATATAAATTTGAAACACTGTTTAAAAGTTGTATCATTACTATTGCATGCTTAATAGAATTGTATCGCTTCAAAAGTTTAACTTGGTAACAAATATTACTACAGGTGCAGAGGCAACATACACACTGTAGCTAGTCTATCATAGAAGTCCCGGCAATAAAATATCAGTTATTAGTAGTGTGTAATTACCTCTCCTGGGGCTATGAACACCGAGCGTCCTCGGTGGAGTCCACTATAGCCCTAATTGATTGAGCAAGGAGAGGGATTAAACTGATTTGTTATAACGGACCTTGTTTACTATGGCCGTTACATAGATGACCTTTTCTTTATTTTTGATGGAGATATAAACCTTTTTTCTGATTTCACTTCTTTTTTAAATGATAATGAGTTTAATTTACAATTCACATGCACGTTAGGAAAGTTTTCCATTTCATTCCTTGATTTCTCCCTCATAATAATAGACGGAACTATATCCACAAAAACTTTTAGGAAGGAGGTAGATAAATATAACTTTTTACATTATGAGAGTTCACATCACAAGCCTTGGATTAGAAACATCCCATATGGTCAACTAAGACGCATTAGGCGTAATTGTAGTGAACAACACAACTACATGGTACAAGCGGATGAACTATCTCAATCCTTATGTGATAAAGGTTATCCCTCAGAATTAATCCAAGGAGCCCGGGCACGAGTTGACCAGATTGATAGGAAGGATCTTCTACAATATAAATCGGCTGACTCCAAATTTAAACAAGATCAACCGCACTTTTTTTCACAATATAATAACTCATCTACAAAAATTAGGAACATCATTGCCACTAATTTTCCTATTTTACTTACTGATCATATTCTCAAAACAGAAATTGGTGAGAAACCTTCCATTATTTTTAAACGTTCAACAAATCTGCAACAACATCTTGCCCCTAGCTTTTTTGTAGATAGAAGAACCTCAGGACAGTCAAGTGCCTCTCTAAATTCCTCACAGTGGTTAACAAAAACAAAAGGGTGCTTCAAGTGTGGTTCTAACCATTGTACAACATGCTCCTAAATACAAAATAAAACTAAAATATTTTCTTCCACAGATAATACACAATTCACTATTAATTCCTTTATTAATTGTAACAGTGTTTTTGTCATACATATATTAGTTTGCAGTTGCAAGCTGATCTATGTGGGACGCACTACACGGAAACTTAGAATTCGCTTTTGAGCACAGGCGTAATATCCTTAAGGGACACCTTTTTCACAGTGTCTCTAGACACTTTGCACAATTTCATCATAAAGATCCACAAGACATTCACCTTATAGGTATCGAAACGATTCCATCAACCCCAAGGGGGGGTGATAGATACAGGAAACTTTGTCTACGAGAAAACTTTTGGATTCATAAATTGAGGACCCTCGTTCCCGATGGCCTCAATGAAACCATAGAATTTGATCCCTAATATTGGGAAATTATACCATTTTTCCAGATAAGATTCCTAGTGGTCCTTAGCCCCTAGTTCTCTCCTTCTCTTTTTCCTCTATGCGACTAATTTTTCCCTTCCTACCTCTGCTTTCATTTACCAACACATATGCAGCAACATATCTTATATTACCTCTCATTTATATCAATTTTTATATAATTTTATCATAATGCAATTTTTTTCTTTTTACTATCAGTCTCTAATTATGGTATCCTCATCACTGGGGAGTTGATCCTTGGCCCGATGGTTGTATTGATACAATTGAATATGCATATATATATATATATATATATATATATATATATATATATATATGTATATTCAATCTAGTAGATTAGCCAATCCAAGTGAATTTATTAGTGAATGTAGTTATTAATTATTTTAGATATTTTTTTTATTGTTTATTATCTATTTCCTATATTTTTTTATTTTTATCTTTTTATTTATTTTTTCATTTCTTATTTTTTTTTTATTTCTTATTATTATTTTTATTTTTATATTTATTTTTTATTCATCACTTTTTATCTAATTATTCTATTTCTAATATATATGCCCGTGACCTACTTTTAGTGTAAGTATATAAGTCCTGACCCATTCTTTGTGTTACGAAAAAATCCTGTCTTTTCTCCTGAGAATTGTAAAAAAAAAAAAAAAAAATTCCCAGTTCGTTTAATCTATTAGTGGGGATATACTTAATTAAATTAAATTTGTTAGCTCATATAATCTCAAAGTTGTCTTATGTCTTATCATGTCCTAAAATCCGATTATAATAGACTATAAACCACATACAACATATTATAAGGAAAATAGTGCCAAATGTGTGTTTCTGTCATGCATTCATTACAGCTGTTTGCACTTTGGATATTTGTCTGATATATATATTTTTTAATTTATACATGTTCCTCAGGTTAACCATGCATTGCAGTTGTGTACAGTTTAGTTAATTATTATTTTTTATTTTATACTTTTTTTCTATACAAAAAAGTTTTCTTATTTTTAATTATTTATATTTGATTAATGACCTATCTTGTGGACACCTTGTGGAGAGCTGACCTTATCTTTACTGTGTATTCATTGTTTATTAGCCCCACCTGGCCTGATCTACACACATGCTATAAATATGGTCAAGTGTTTTAGAGGAGGTATTCGTTTGATAAAGTCACGTGATTCGTGACGAAACGCGTTAGGCTCCTCCCCTATACTCTGATCACCGATCACCGAATTTACTCCATTGGTATCGCTTCTCTATGGGGACGCTCCACGCTACTCAAATAGAAGATTCCCTCTATTAACACGAGGCTGCTCCGGCTAACGCTACTGCTCAGCGTCTATTCTTACATCTCCTGTGGCTGCTCCCACCTCGTTGGAACCTCTGCAATAACGGCGGCTCCAGCCAGCGCCACTGCACGGCGCTTCCAGCTAACAGAGGCTCATTCTTGCTATTAAAGGCGGCTACGGCCAGCGCTAAGATACGGCGCGCACAGCCATCAGAGGATCCTCTCTGTAATCAACGACGGCCCCGGCTAGTGTGCATTCAACTAACAGCAGCAGCTCTGACTTGAAATACCGGACATCACACGTTTTCATCTAAGTGGGCATCAAAGGACTTCCTCTAGCCCTTGGCAGATCATATGAACATTCTGGTAATTATACTAAAGATGCCGTTAAATACACAGTAACAGCCTCTGTTATAACAAATCAGTTTAATCCCTCTCCTTGCTCAATCAATTAGGGCTATAGTGGACTCCACCGAGGACGCTCGGTGTTCATAGCCCCAGGAGAGGTAATTACACACTACTAATAACTGATATTTTATTGCCGGGACTTCTATGATATACTAGCTACAGTGTGTATGTTGCCTCTGCACCTGTAGTAATATTTGTTACCAAGTTAAACTTTTGAAGCGATACAATTCTATTAAGCATGCAATAGTAATGATACAACTTTTAAACAGTGTTTCAAATTTATATTTGCATTGAGTCAATACTCTATATATTGCTGTAACTATTTTAATCTGTGGACACTGTCTATCAAATATAAACACGGTTCTTTCAGAGTATATACAAATTTTATAAAAAATTTTTTTTATATATTGTGTACCAGTTTTTATTGGTGTGTCATCATTCTAAATAAATATATTCTATTTATTTCGGTTGTCAGCTCTCCACAATTATGGTATACTAACAACACTGCAAGTGCAGCCAATTTTTTCTCCCTTTCTCTTGCACAAATTACCAAAGGCACTTACACAGTGCTTTTTTGGCAGGGCTTTATTGTTGTTTGAACCAGCTATCAGTATCTTTAGGCGCTTGTAGCAGATTTGTTTTTGTATTCTTCCAGTACAGAACAACAATGGCTCTTACTATTGAAAGAACACCATCCCTCTGCCATCACACCGGTGAAGTGGCAAAGACAATCCTGGATATCCACCCAGGAAATCTGAATGCGGAGAACAACGCATTTTAAACTCTTAATTTTTTTTTTGTTTTTTTTTTACTACAGGGACAGCAGGACAATGCCCTGAACCTTACGCACCTCTGGTATGGCGTTGCGTACTACCTCCCCTTCCATAGGGGAAATGGCAAGATCTATTAGAAAAATCAGTGAGGGGAAACATCTGTAACGCCAGAATGTCCCCCCTTTAGATTCTATAATTAACTCACAGGTCCTAGTCTATTCCCGTACTGACTGAAAAGTAGTAGACGAGTTCACACCGGAGTGGGCCCCAGCCAGATAGACTCAGCGACATGTGGTGGATGTGGTAGAAACGAAAAATGACATCCGCTTCTGCGAACCTCACAAGGCTGCAGAACTCTTACCTTTTCACCTTCCACTGACTGCACAGAAAAGGAAAAAAGAACGGTATCGAACCGGTTAAAACGACTGCATCCCACAAAAGAATGCGTCACCAACCGTTGTGAAGGAGAATAACTCACAAAGTTAGACTTACCAGCAGTATCCGCTGAGATTGACTGAACTGAGGCATCCCCAAACAGCGGAATACCGTCACAGGGAAAAACTGCAGTATCTCTCGGAATCAGTCTCTGCTCCTGTATACGCACGGCAGCGTGCCGCAATGTTATAGAGAAGAATCAACATAAGAAACATCCCCTCTCTCTTTAGGGTAATTCTATCGGATGCCTTTCCGAATATAAACACTCCCTCATGTGCATGTAATGCAAATAAGCCCAAAGCATAGAAATAAAATATCACTTAGCTTCCTGTATACGATCCTTCCCGTGTCAACCAGGAGTTGACCCTCACAGTATTCTACCCGCGGCGGGAAACGAATAAACCTTCGGTCTCCTTGAGAGGATCTGAGACCAACTCGTCACGGCCGACCAGATGTTTATCAACAGAGCGACCAGCACATGAGAAGGAATACTTTTAATTCAGCATTCAATATAATTCATAATAATATAATTATAATTAATAATAATAATTTTATTTATATAGCGCTCTTTCTCCAACAGGACTCAAGGCGCTTATATACATAATGTAATACACCATTACACACGTATCACATATATATAGATATATATATATATATATATATATATAGATATACATATACACAACATACATAGAAGCGGATTGTCCGGAACCGTCAGGTCCTTAGTGACATTAACGTGTTCGGAATGTGTATGACCATGTACTGTATGCCCCAGCTGTGGATCTAACAGGAAACCTTATGGTCGACAGAAAATGTAGAATTCGTCGACAGCAGGGAGTAGTAACCAGGCAAAGTAACATTCTTGCGACCCCGAGGGGTCTGAGGGAAGTATACATATATAATTTCAATAACACTCCCCCCCCACAAACTACCATGTCTGTGCTCGAGCTACAGGCCCATTGAACCGTACCATACATATACATATAAATATATACACAGGTATAAGGCAGTTACAGCATGTTAATTTACACCCAGTAAAAACAGTCGGTGCCAACAGGGTCACCCACATACTACTGTGTCTCCCCTATAGTGTTTACTTTTAACAAGTATACAACCGACCTGCTGACACTGCATTTACAGAATCAAGCGCCAACAGGCGTCGGCGATGCCGACAGTGATCCCCATAAGTGACAGAGCACTCACACCTGTCGACACACGTCGACTAAGCTATAGTGGGAATCCAACAGGGAACACACAGATATATAAGCACAACACAGAGCACCTGCCCATTTATCTCAAATAGTGCTATATTGTCCTCTATATAGCACTAAACACTGTGCCCCCTCACATATGCACTGTTATACATTGTTTTGGCGGGTCATGGAGAAAATGGCGCTGACTTCTGCAATGAGGGCTAAGCCCCGCCCCTTCTCGGCGTGCTTCAGCCCGCTAATAATATAGTTCTTTTTATGCTATCGGGGGTCCTTATACAGTGTCTACACACTGTATAACGTGTTGTCACCCTCCAAAAGGTATATACATTGCTGCCCAGGGCGCCCCCCCCCCCAGCGCCCTGCACCCTTGTAAAAACTGTTGGTGTGTGGGAGCAATGGCGCGCAGCGTGACCT
This sequence comes from Pseudophryne corroboree, assembly GCF_028390025.1. Lineage (NCBI taxonomy): Eukaryota > Metazoa > Chordata > Amphibia > Anura > Myobatrachidae > Pseudophryne > Pseudophryne corroboree. Next base: position 161,976,699 of record NC_086452.1, on the reverse strand, counting down.
CTGCCTTATACTGGCGGGGGTATCGGAAACGGTGCCCAGGCCCGAATAACAAACTTATGCCAGCGTTAAGACTATCAGTAACTTTGCTGCCCAGGGCGCTCCCCCCCAGCGCCCTGCACCCTGTGAGTGCCGTTGGTGTGTGGGAGCATGGAGCGCAGTGCGACTGCTGCACTGTACCTCCGTTACTGAAGTCTTCTGCCGTCACTGAAGTCTTCTTTTCTTCTCATACTCACCCGGCTTCTTTCTTCTGGCTTCTGTGAGGGGGGTGACGGCGCGGCTCTGGGAACAAGCAGCTAGGCGCACCAAGTGATCGAACCCTCTGGAGCTAATGGTGTCCAGTAGCCTAAGAAGCAGAGCCTTTAACTAAGAAGAAGTAGGTCTGCTTCTCTCCCCTCAGTCCCACGATGCAGGGAGCCTGTAGCCAGCAGGTTTCTCTGAAAATAAAAAACCTAACAGTAAAGTCTTTTAGAGAAACTCAGTAGAGCTCCCCTAGTGTGTGTCCAGTCACTCCTGGGCACAAAGTCTAACTGGAGGAGGAGGGGCATAGAGGGAGGAGCCAGTTCACACTCATTCAAAGTCTTATAGTGTGCCCATGTCTCCTGCGATCCCGTCTGTTCCCCATGGTCCTTACGGAGTCCCCAGCATCCTCTAGGACGTATGAGAAAAGGTCTCTAGCGTGGTGGCTACAGACAGACCATTTAAACAAGGGGAGACCCTTTTGGATAAAAGAATGGCAAGCCCTGACGACAGATGCCAGCCTGCAAGGCTGGGGTGCGGTACTCGGAAGCCTTTGGTTCCAGGGAAAATGGACCGCAAGGGAAAGTCGCCTGCCGATAAATCTGTTGGAAAAAATTTACTTGACTCTAGTTCAGGCAAAGGACAGTCTGAAAGGAAGACCGGTCCAGATTCGCTCAGACAATGCGACAGCAGTAGCGTACCTCAATCATCAAGGAGGAACTCACAGCAAAAGATTGATGGAGGAAGTGACTCCCATACTAAGTTGGGTAGAACTTCATCTCCCAGCATTGTCGGCAGTGTTTGTCCTAGGTGTACTGAACTGGGAAGCGGATTTTCTCAGTCGACACACCATTCAGGAAACCGAATGGGCCTTACACCCAGAAGTGTTTCAGACACCAGTGAACAGATGGGGTCTACCAGAGATAGATCTCATGGCGTCTCATCTAAACAACAAAGTTCCGAGGTATGGATCGAGAACAGAGGATCCAGGAGCGGTCCTTGTAGACGCACTGTCAGTAGAATGGAAATTTCATCTGGCGTATCTGTTCCCTCCAATATCTCTGTTACCCAGAGTAGTGAGAAAAAATAAGATTTTAAACCTACCGGTAAATCTTTTTCTCCTAGTCCGTAGAGGATGCTGGGGACTCCGTAAGGACTATGGGGTATAGACGGGCTCCGCAGGAGATATGGGCACTCTAAAGAACTTTTAGTATGGGTGTGCACTGGCTCCTCCCTCTATGCCCCTCCTCCAGACCTCAGTTAGAGAAACTGTGCCTAGAGGAGATGGACAATGGGGGTCATTCCGAGTTGTTCGCTCGCAAGCTGCTTTTAGCATCTTTGCACACGCTAAGCCGCCGCCTACTGGGAGTGAATCTTAGCTTATCAAAATTGCGAACGAAAGATTCGCAATATTGCGAAAATACTTCTCTGTGCAGTTTCTGAGTAGCTCGAGACTTACTCTGCCAGTGCGATCAGTTCAGTGCTTGTCGTTCCTGGTTTGACGTCACAAACACACCCAGCGTTCGCCCAGACACTCCTCCGTTTCTCCTGCCACTCCCGCGTTTTTCCCAGAAACGGTAGCGTTTTTTCACACACTCCCATTAAACGGCCAGTTTCCGCCCAGAAACACCCACTTCCTGTCAATCACATTACGATCACCAGAACGAAGAAAAAACCTCGTAATGCCGTGAGTAAAATTCCTAACTGCATAGCAAATTTACTTGGCGCAGTCGCACTGCGGACATTGCGCATGCGCATTCGCGACTAATCGCTCCGTTGCGAGAAAAAAATAACGAGCGAACAACTCGGAATGACCCCCAATATGAGGAAAGGATTTTGTAAATCTAAGGGCAAGATTCATACCAGCCCACACCAATCATACCATATAACTTAGAATATACGCCACTAGTTAACAGTATGAACGAAAAAAACAGTATCAGTCAAAGACCGATTCCAACTGTAACATAACTCTTATGTAAGCAACAACTATATACAAGTCTTGCAGATTTAGTCCGCACTGGGGTGGTCATTCCGAGTTGTTAGCTCGTTATTTTTTTGTCGCAACGGAGCGATTAGTCGCTAATGCGCATGCGCAATGTCCGCAGTGCGACTGCGCCAAGTAAATTTGCTATGCAGATATCTATTTTACTCACGGCATTACAAGGTTTTTTCTTCGTTCTGGTGATCGTAATGTGATTGACAGGAAGTGGGTGTTTCTGGGCGGAAACTGGCCGTTTTATGGGTGTGTGCGAAAAAACGCTACCGTTTCTGGGAAAAACGCGGGAGTGGCTGGAGAAACGGAGGAGTGTCTGGCCGAACGCTGGGTGTGTTTGTGACGTCAAACCAGGAACGAAACTGACTGAACTGATCGCAGTTGCCGAGTAATTGTGGAGCTACTCAGAAACTGCTAAGAAGTGTCTATTCGCAATTTTGCTAATCTTTCGTTCGCAATTTTACTATGCTAAGATTCACTCCCAGTAGGCGGCGGCTTAGCGTGTGCAAAGCTGCTAAAAGCAGCTTGCGAGCGAACAACTCGGAATGAGGGCCTGGGACGGGCGCCCAGCATCCTCTACGGACTAGGAGAAAAAGATTTACCGGAAGGTTTAAAATCTTATTTTCTCTTACGTCCTAGAGGATGCTGGGGACTCCGTAAGGACCATGGGGTTTATACCAAAGCTTCAAACCGGGCGGGAGAGTGCGGATGACTCTGCAGCACCGATTGAGCAAACGCGAGGTCGTCATCAGCCAGGGTATCAAACTTGTAGAATTTTGCAAAAGTGTTTGAAGCAGCTCGGCACAACTGTAATGCCGAGACGCCTCGGGTAGCCGCCCAAGAAGAGCCCACCTTCCTAGTGGAATGGGCCTTTACCGAATTTGGTACCGGCAATCCAGCCGTAGAATGAGCCTGCTGAATCGTGTTACAGATCCAGCGAGCAATAGTCTGTTTAGAAGCAGGCGCGCCAATCTTGTTGGCTGCATACAGGACAAACAGAGCCTTTGTTTTCCTAACCCTAGCCGTCCTGGCTACGTAGATTTTTAAGGCCCTGACCACATCCAGGGACTTAGAATCCTCCAAGTCACCCGTAGCCACAGGCACCACAATAGGTTGGTTCAAATGAAAAGAAGAGACCACCTTAGGCAGAAATTGAGGACGAGTCCTCAATTCTGCTCTATCCACATGAAAAATCAAGTAGGGGCTCTTGTGAGATAAGGCCGCCAACTCCGACACCCGCCGTGCAGATGCCAAGGCTAATAACATAACCACCTTCCAGGTGAGAAATTTTAATTCCACCGTTTGAAGAGGTTCAAACCATTGTGATTTAAGGAACTGTAACACCACGTTAAGGTCCCATGGTGCCACTGGTGGCACAAAAGGAGGCTGGATGTGCAGCACTCCCTTCACGAAAGTTTGGACTTCAGGGAGAGAAGCCAATTCCTTTTGAAAAAATAAAGATAGGGACGAAATCTGTACCTTAATGGAGCCTAATTTTAGGCCCATATCCACTCCAGTCTGTAGGAAGTGGAGAAAACGGCCCAGATGGAAACCTTCCGCAGGAGCATTCTTGGCTTCACACCAAGATACATACTTCCTCCAAATACGGTGATAATGCTTCGCCGTTACCTCCTTTCTAGCCTTTATCAGAGTAGGGATAACTTCCTCCGGAATACCTCTCTCTGCTAGGATTCGGTGTTCAACCGCCATGCAGTCAAACGCAACCGCGGTAAGTCTTGGAACATGCAAGGCCCCTGCTGTAACAGGTCCTCCCTGAGAGGAAGAGGCCACGGATCTTCTGTGAGCATTTCCTGAATATCCGAATACCAGGACCTTCGAGGCCAATCTGGAACCACGAGTATTGCTTGTACTCTGTTTCGTCTTATGACTCTCAACACTTTTGAGATGAGAGGTAGAGGAGGGCACACATAGACCGTCTGAAACACCCATGGTGTCACTAGGGCGTCTAGTGCTACTGCCTGAGGGTCCCTTGACCTGGTACAATACCTCCGAAGCTTTTTGTTGAAGCGTGACGCCATCATGTCTATTTGAGGAAGTCCCCAAAGACTTGCTATCTCTGCAAAGACCTTTTGATGAAGTCCCCACTCCCCTGAATGGAGATCGTGTCTGCTGAGGAAGTCTGCTTCCCAGTTGTCTACTCCCGGTATGAAGACTGCTGACAGAACGCTTATGTGATTTTCTGCCCAGCGCAGAATTCTGGTGGCTTCCGCCATCGTCACTCTGCTCCTTGTCCCGCCTTGGCGGTTTACATGAGCCACTGCTGTGATGTTGTCTGATTGGATCAGAACCGGTAGGTCGCGAAGAAGATACTCCGCCTGTCGTAGGCCATTGTATATGGCCCTCAATTCCAGTACGTTGATGTGTAGACAAGCCTCCTGGCTTGACCATACCCCCTGAAAATTTCTTCCTTTTGTGACTGCTCCCCATCCTCGGAGGCTCGCGTCCGTGATCACCAGAACCCAGTCTTGAATGCCGAACCTGCGACCCTCTAGAAGGTGAGTACTCTGCAGCCACCACAGGAGAGACACACTGGCCCTGGGGGACAGGCTTATCTTTCGATGAAGGTGTAAATGGGACCCCGACCATTTGCCGAGAAGGTCCCACTGAAACGTCCTCGCATGGAACCTGCCGAAGGGAATGGCCTCGTAGGCTGCCACCATTTTTCCCAGAACTCAAGTGCATTGATGAACAGACACTCTTTTTGGTTTTAGCAGGTCCCTGACCATGTTCTGGATGTCCTGGGCTTTTTCTATTGGTAGAAAAACCCTCTTTTGTTCCGTGTCCAGAATCTTGCCTAGGAATGATAGTCGAGTCGTTGGAAGCAACTGTGACTTTGGCAGATTGAGAATCCAACCGTGTTGATGTAACACTCTCCGGGAGAGTGACACACTTTTTAGCAATTGATCCCTTGATCTCGCTTTTATCAGGAGATCGTCCAAGTATGGGATAATTGTGACACCCTGCTTGCGCAGGAGCACCATCATTTCCGCCATTACCTTGGTGAAAATCCTCGGGGCCGTGGAAAGCCCAAACGGCAACGTCTGAAACTGGTAATGACAGTCCTGTACCACGAAACGCAGGTATTCTTGATGAAGAGGAAATATGGGGGCATGAAGGTAGGCATCCTTCACGTCCAGCGACACCATGAAATCCCCTGCTTCCAGACTGGATATCACAGTCCGGAGTGATTCCATCTTGAATTTGAACTTTTTCAAGTATAGGTTTAGTGATTTTAGATTCAAAATTGGTCTGACCGAACCATCCGGCTTCGGGACCACAAACATTGTTGAATAGTACCCTTTTCCCTGTTGGCCTAGGGGAACCTTGACAATCACTTGCTGTTGACACAGCTTTTGAATTGCATCTAATACCACTTCCCTCTCCGGGGGAGAGGTTGGCAAGGCCGACTTGAGAAATCGGTGAGCACCTCTTCGAACTCCAGTTTGTAACCTTGGGATACAATTTCCAACGCCCAAGGATCCACGCCTGATAGGACCCAGACCTGGCTGAAGAGTCGAAGACGTGCCCCCACCGGTGCAGACTCCCTCCGTGGAGCCCCAGCGTCATGCGGTGGATTTAGCAGAAGCCGGGGAGGACTTCTGCTCCTGGGAACTAGCCGAAGCAGGTGTTCTCTTACCTCTACCCTTACCTCTGGCGAGGAAAGAGGAGCCCCGACCTCTTCTGGACTTATGTGACCGAAAGGACTGCATCTGATATTGTGGGGTTTTCTTTTGCTGTGGGGGAACAAAAGGCAAAAAAGTAGATTTACCCGCGGTAGCTGTGGAAACCAGGTCCGCGAGACCGTCCCCAAACAAAACTTCACCCTTGTAAGGTAAAACCTCCATATGCTTTTTTGAGTCGGCATCACCTGACCATTGGCTGGTCCACAGAGCTCGCCTTGCCGAAACTGCCATGACGTTGGCTCTGGAGCCAAGCAGTCCCACATCTCTTTGAGCGTCTCTCATATACAAGACTGCGTCCTTAATGTGGCCCAAAGTCAGGACAACGGTATCCTTGTCCAGGGTATCCATATCAGCCAACAAGATATCTGTCCATGCTGCAACAGCGCTACAGACCCATGCCGATGCTACTGCCGGTCTGAGTAAAGCCCCTGTATGTGCATAAATAGACTTTAAAGTAGTCTCCTGTCTACGATCCGCAGGATCCTTAAGGGCCGTGGTGTCAGGAGACGGTAGTGCCACCTTCTTGGACAGACGCGTTAATGCCTTGTCCACCCTGGGCGAGGATTCCCAACGTAGCCTGTCCTTTGCAGGGAAAGGATACGCCATAAGGATCCTCTTGGGAATCTGCAGTTTTTTGTCTGGAGTTTCCCAAGCTTTTTCAAATAATTCGTTCAGTTCATGAGATGGAGGAAACATTACCTGAGGTTTCTTTTCCTTATACATGCGCACCATCGTGTCAGGGACAGATATCTGTGATATGTAAAACATCTTTTATTGCCATAATCATATAATGAATAGTTTTGGCCACCTTAGGGTGCAACCATGCCTCATCGTAGTCGACACTGGAGTCAGAATCCGTGTCGGTATCAGTGTCTACTATTTGTGATAAGGGACGCTTCTGAGACCCTGACGGGCCCTGTGACCCAACCACATCCGCGGATTGACTCCCTGCTGTTTCCTTGGACTCAGCTTTGTCCATTCTCTTATGTAATAAGGTCACATTAGCATTTAAAATATTCCACATATCATACAAATCATGAGTCTGCGTTGCCGACGGAGACACCACAATCATCTGCTCCACCTCCTCCTTGGATGAGCCTTCCGCTTCAGACATGTCGACACACGCGTACCGACACCCTCACAAACACAGGGATATATCTATAAGGGGACAGTTCCCCAACAAGGCCCTATGGAGAGACAGAGAGAGAGTATGCCAGCACACACCCAGCGCCAACTGACACTGGAAACAATTCCCAGATTTAGCGCTTTTATATTAAGTCAATCATGTAATACACTCACTGCGCCAAAATGTGCCCTCCCCCCCTCTTTTTCAGCCCTGTATCACCGTTCTGCAGGGGAGAGTCCGGGGAGACAGCTTCTCATCAGCACACTGTGGAGAAAATGGCGCTGGTTAGTGCTGTAAGACCAAGCTCCGCCCCCTCTAGTGACGGGCTTCGGTCCCGCTCAAATTCACAACAATGGCGGGGGATGAACATATTCACTGACATCGCAGCCCATATGTATCTAACATGCAAAAAATAGAAGTATATATTGCTGCCCAGGGCGCCCCCCCTGCGCCCTGCACCCATCAGTGCCTGCCGTGTGTGTAACTTGTGGGAGCAATGGCGCGCAGCGTTACCTCAGTGAAGATCTGAAGTCTTCTGCCGCGTTAGAAGTCTTCTTTCTTCGTTATACTCACCCGGCTTCTATCTTCCGGCTCTGCGAGGAGGACGGCGGCGCGGCTCTGAGACGAACGGCAGGGGGAGACCTGCGTTCCGATCCCTCTGGAGCTAATGGTGTCCAGTAGCCTAAGAAACAGAGCCTATCAATTAAGTAGGTCTGCTTCTCTCCCCTCAGTCCCATGATGCAGGGAGCCTGTTGCCAGCAGTGCTCCCTGAAAATAAAAAACCTAACAAAATTCTTTTATCAGAGAAACTCAGTAGAGCTCCCCTGTAGAGCACCCATTCTCCTCTGTGGCACAGAATCTAACTCAGGTCTGGAGGAGGGGCATAGAGGGAGGAGCCAGTGCACACCCATACTTAAAGTTCTTTAGAGTGCCCATATCTCCTGCGGAGCCCGTCTATACCCCATGGTCCTTACGGAGTCCCCAGCATCCTCTAGGACGTAAGAGAAATAAAGCAAGCAAAGGGAGCAATAATTCTAATAGCTCCAGCTTGGCCAAGAAGGCATTGGTACACAGATCTGTTAAGAATGTCCGTGGAAGCACTGATACTGCTCCCTCAACGTCCAGATCTGTTAATACAGGGTCCTTGTTGTCACAGCCATCTTGATCGCCTGTCTTTGACGGCGTGGCTGTTGAAACCTCTATCTTAGAAGCTAGAGGATTTTCAAAACAAGTAATCCAAACTATGCTTAGAGCAAGAAAGCCTTCTTCAGCTCGTGTGTATCATAGAATATGGCAAGCCTATATTCATTGGTGTACTGGAATAAAGTTTGAATCCAAGGTCTTTTAAAGTATCCAGGATTTTGGATTTCCTTCAAGCAGGATTGGATAAAGGTTTGAAAGTTGCTTCCTTGAGAGTTCAAGTATCAGCATTAACTGTATGGTTTCAGCGGAAGATTGCTGATTTACAGGATGTACGTACTTACTTTCAGGGAGTGGTACATATTCAACCTCCATTTGTTCCTCCTGCAGCTCCCTGGGATTTGAATTTAGTTCTTAGATTCCTTCAGGGACCTCCGTTCGAACCACTTAAGAGAGCAGATCTTAAATGGTTAACGGCTAAAGTACTTTTTCTACTGGCAATGGCGTCAGCCAGAAGAGTGTCAGATTTAGGAGCTTATCGTGTAAGTCTCCTTTCCTAAGTTTTTTCCAGACTGAGCAGTTCTCAGAACGAGATCTGGTTATCTTCCAAAGGTGGTGTCAAAGTTTCACCTGAATGAAGAGATTGTAGTCCCAGCTTTTCAGGTATCGGGACTATCTGCGGGAGAAGCGTCGCTGGACGTAGTCCGAGCTTTAAGAATCTACATAGATCGTACTAGTGCCATCAGGAAAACAGATTCTCTCTTCATCCTCTACGGATTCCATAGAAGAGGATGGCCTGCTAGTAAACAGACGCTGGCGAGATGGCCTCCGAATGGTAATATCAGAAGCTTATTCTCATGCAGATCTCCCTACTCTGGCTAATGTCTCTGCTCACTCTACACGTAAGGTAGATCCTTCATGGGCAGCACAACAGGGTGCTTCAGCAGAACAGATTTGTAAGGCAGCCACATGGTCTTCCATAAACACATTCATTAGACATTATGCCTTGGATACTTTTGCCTCTCATGACGCAGACTTCGGGCGAAAGGTCCTTCTGTGTAATCAGAAGCGTCCCCACCACTAAAATTGGCTTTGGGAATCCCAATGTTATCCTGTGGATAATCCTGTGGACCCAGCCAGAGAAATAGACGTTATGGCAAGAACTTACCGTTGATAACGTGATTTCTCTTATGTCCACAGGTATCCACAGGGATCCCACCCTGATGCACCTGATTTGAGGATCTTGACAATCACTAAACCTCTTCCCTCTTGTATGGCAGGGTGTGCATGTGTGTTCTTATCGCCTAAATAGGTCTCTACCTGATGCTCCTGCCTAAATCGCTGTGGAAAGAACTGATTTGACTGAGTCAGTGGGCGGGACTATATGGTGAGGCCCCGATGCATCCTGGGAGGCCAGAAAGCTCGTGACCGTGTTAGTGCCATTTCCGCTGTCGCTCAACCATATCCCAATGTTATCCTCTGGATACCTGTGGACATAAGAGAAATCACGTTATCAACGGTAAGTTCTTACCATAACGTCTATATTGCTGCGGTGCGAACGGGTCCGGAATGCGCATGCACGGCGGCCACAATGCGCATGCGCAACGTTGTCCAGCGACAGGAGTCACCGGGTTACGTCGCGTCCTACGATGGAAGTGGTCGCAGAGCCGACCGCAAAGAAGATTGACAAGAAGAAGGCGTACCTGGGTGGATCCGGACCATTGGAGACCGTTTTCGGGGAGTAGTAAGGAAAACGCAGGCATATCCTGCAGAACGGAGGGCGGATGTCTAACGTCAAAGCCGGCTTCAGCACCGCAGAGATCGTCGCACAGGGTAAGTAGGTATAGGGCTGGTCTTCTTCTGCTTGAAGTTTTTTTAGCTTAGCAGGGCTGCACAAGCGATTGCAGCCCTGCTAAGCTAAAATACACTCCCCCATAGGCGTGGACTAGTTGATCGCAGCAGCATCAAAACGTTGCTGGCTGCGATCAACTCGGAATGACCACCATGGTTTTGCCCATTAGAGAAAATTCTGCTGCTGCGATCAGGTCTGAATTAGGCCCTTTGTTTTACAACAATTGGAGATCCACCAAAGGCTCATTTCTGTAAGTTTACAACTAAAAAATATAACGCAGTGATAAATGTACCTCGAAGCTTTGCATCTTTTATACCATTAGCAGATTTCTGAAGCCTGGTGGAACAAGAAACACATTATTCAACTTGTTACAGTTATAAGAAGCAATGTTCTCTACCATAACTATAGTGTAGAAAAGCACTTCACAAGACAGTTTACAAAAGTGCCTGCCAGTTGTATACACACACATGGTTGTCAATATTTTAAAATGATTTCTATTTTGCAGCTGAGATGGTGCAGCTGCTCACGCCTTGTGTGATACCTTTCTTAGTACACCATGAAGCGCTATAATCCTCAACATGTGGGGGCTGATTCAGAAATGCATGCAAGTCCATTCTGCGCATGTTCTGTTGTATTACATACGCAACTTTGAGCAACTATGAGCTGTCGCACTGCTTCAGAACAGGCAGCCAAATCTCAATCTGCCATTCTTCTTAGAAGCAGCTGACTCTACAGTTGGAGATGAACTGTTTTCTCACAAAAAGCAGGGAAGTGGTACTACTGTGGTTTCTTTCCTGCAAATGTTCGATTCCCGAAAGCATTTATGCTGTCAGACCTAAAGAGCTTTTAGCAATTAACCCCTTGCCTGGCTTGGTTGCATATGATGCGACTGAAGCCAGGAGTACATTACCTGGCTTGGTCACATCACATGCGACCCGCTGCCCCAGCAATCCACAGCCCCAGCATCCACTGCCCCCTCTATGCTTTCCTGGACCCCACAGTGATGCAGCAAACATCACTGCCGGAATTGCTCCCCATTCTGAAGTGCATGCTCTGGAGAAGCACAGTGCAGGGAGGGGAATGTCATTTATCTCCCTGCACAACTTAACTGATCTCTGCGTGTGCAGAGTTCAGCTGCAGCAGGGTGGACTGAACATCAGTTCCCCTGAAACATGCTCTCCTGCGCTCTGCATGGGAAAGGAAGATGGGGTGGGAGTATATGCCCATGGGGGTGGGTGAAATCAACAGTTAAGTGGCTCTACATGAGTGGCACCACTTATTAGAAGGAACAAAAGTTCCTGTGATGTTATTTACTGACCATAAAAACACAGCACATTGTTACATATAAATTGACGGCAAATAAGAACCACTTGGCCCATGAAGTCTGCCCCTTTTTTGCCTTTTGGTAACCTCAACCCTATTTGATCCTTAGTTTTTTCTAAGGATATTCATATGTCTATCCCAAACTTTGTTTATATTGCTTAACTGTCTTAGAGTTAACCACCTCTCATGGGAGACTAATCCACTACCCTTTCTGTAAAATCATTTTCTTCAAACTTCCTCTGAACCTATCTCCCTCCAGTTTCAGTGCATGTCCTCATATTCTAGTACTTCTCTTCCTTTGAAAAATGTTACCCTCCTGTACCTTATAAAAAGCCCTTGCTATATTTAAATGTCTGTATCATGTCCCGCCTTTCCCTGCACTGCTCCAAACTATACATATTAAGATCCTTTAGTTTTTCCAGGTAAGTTTTGTGGTGTATACTATGCCTTCCTTGTATAGTCTGTAATGTATTTATACGCTTCTGAAGATAAGGCATACAGAATTTAACACAGTATTCCAGATGAGGCCGTACTAATGACCTTTACATTGGCATTATAACTTTTTTTTCCAACTACTGATTTCTCTCCCTTTGCAACCAAGCCTCTGACTTGTCTTCCTCAATGCTTTATTACATTTCTTCAAGTAAATCTTAAACACTTATTCAAGTAATCTGAAATGTTGACTCCTAGATCCCTTTCATCCTCAGTAGTTTCCATTATAGTGCCATTATAGTGCCATTAATACTATATTTTGCCTTTGGGGGTTTAGGGATTGTTTGAATTATCGTCTGTCTTTGGGATTGTTTGAATTATTGTCAAGCTAAGTGATCGTTGTTCTTTGACCAATTTAAACTAATCATCACATATCGCCACACTCATTCTGTACGACAGATAAAGAGGTTCCCTGTGAAACTAAACCCATTTTGAAAACAACTTGCTTAATTTTTGCAGCTAATAAAGTAAAAATTTCCCCTGGTAAATTGTTTGTATCACCTGAGCTTTGTTCAAAACTACTCCTATGAGCACATGCTTCAAGTTTCACTGAGCATGCGGAGGTGAAGAAAATATTAGACCTGATTCTCAGGATCTTCTTTGGCCATCAGTGTGTTGGAATGTAAAACAATTTGTGGCCAATACAAGATTCAGCCTTGTGTTCCTATACCGGTCCCTGATCGTCCATGAACCAATATTTATGTGGACTTTATTAACCACTTAACTGACAATTGTTTTTTCTCCAAAAATCGCTCAGAAGTTGTCTTTTTTCATGAGTGAATTAGGTGAAGAACCCGTATTTAACCTTCTGCAAAATTATTTTAGTGGGGGGAAAAAAGTGTTTTTTTTAATATTTGAAACAAAAACTTTTTTTCAAACATCGGAACAGAACATTGCGACCATCAGAAACATCGCGACCATTGCGGATGTTATTTTGGGTAGGTTAATTAACACTTTCCCAGTGCCTGCTATTGTCTGCAACCGCTGGGTGGGGGGTCCTGCCATGCTGACCGATCAGCAGTGATCGTCAGCATGGCAAACACTAGGGGAGGGTGCAGGGAAGCAGAGGGACCTTCCGGTCCCTCTGAGGGCAGCAGCAGAAGGAAGTTTCCTTTCCCTGCAGTTGCATACGCTCTTTATCTGACTGGTCGCATTCTGTGTGACCAGGTCAGATAAAGCACTTGCTAGCATGGTCGCATCTGATGCAAACATTCCAGGCAAGTGGTTAAAGAACTACCCCTTTGTCAAGGGTTCAATGCCATATGGGTGTTGATGAACAAGTTCTCTAAAGCAGCCCATTTTGTTTCCTTAAAAGGATTTCCTCTGGTCCCAATGCTAGCTGACATATTCATGAAAGAAAACTTCAGGTTGCACAGATTGTATAAAAACATAATTTCAGATCGAGGAGTACAATTCACATATAAGTTCTGGAGAGCTCTTTGCAGGTGCATTAATAACAGCTAAGCTTGTCCTGCCCTACCATCCTCAAAGTAATGGGCAAACAGAAATGGTGAACCAAGACTTAGAAAATGTAGGAGAATCTACGTCTCTGCCAATCAAGATAAATGGATCTCTCTTTTGCCATGGCCAGAAATTGCCCAGTATAATCTCTTTCACGCTTCTAAATCCAAAATGTTATTCACCCTACCTTTCCAGAATTGCTTTACTCTTATTTGGTTCCTCTTTTGCTTGTTCGTGACATCATTAAACATTTAACAGAGATTTGGAATACATTGAAAAAGAATCAAAGTCTCTTCTCGCTACAAGTCAGGCGAAGAAGGAAGGTTCCTTTGTTAAAGCCAGGAGAAAGAGTCTGGCTTTCAACAAGACACTTGTGCCTGAAATGCACCTAGATTCATTGGACCTTTTTAGATCTTACAGGTTATTAACCCTGTGGCATTTAAGTTGAAGCTTCCGCCTTCTTTAAAAGATTCCCAATGTCTTTCACATTTCTCTCCTAAAACCTCTGCTCATCAATCAATTTTCCACAACCAATTGTCCACCTTCCATCATTCCTATTGACCACCGATAATAAAAAGTGAAACAGATTCTAAATTCTAAAATTTTCAGTGGGCCCATTAAGTACTTAGTTGATTGAAAGAGTTTAAGCCCAGAAGAGAGATGTTGGGTAAAATTATCAGATGTCCATGTATCTCAGCTTCTACACAAGGTTCACAAAAAGTTCACCCCATAATCCTTTTGTGGGGTGTTCAGTGCTCATCCCTTGAGAGGAAGGGGTAATGTTGCATTGCTTTGTAGCCTGGTTCCTACTTACCTGGTTCGACAGCGCTGGTTCCATGGGGCAGAGATGGCTCTGCTTCAGGCAGGTGCCAGTCTTCTGACAGCTGGCACTCACCACAGTGAAGTTCCTCTTTGCTGCCGCCGCTTCTTCCTCTACTGCTGCTGCCGGAAAATTCTCTCTGACCCAGGCGGCTGTTACAATTGGGTGCTCCCATAGGGATGCACATGCTGCTTGTTGTACAATTTAAAGGGCTAAATAAAAAATGGAGTCTCTGGGCAATATTCAAGAGTATATGGCTCACATCCTGTACTCCAGCATCTGTTTTATTACAGCTCTCAGTGTGATTACATGCTTTCTGATCCAGTTCAGTCTGATGATTTTCCTTGCCTGCTCCTTTGGTGTTACTCCTTGTGACTTTCTGGTTCTGACCCTGGCTATTCTCCCGCCCTGATTCTGCCTGTCCCCTGGTACTGCACTGCTTGTCAGGTTCTAACCCATTTCTGTCAACTATGCTTCAGTATGCCCCACAGAGCCCAGTTCTATACCTGCCATCAGATCCTCTAGTGTTCACCAGCCCCGCACATTAAGAACCTAGTTAGAGGGCAGTAACATGCATATCGTGCGCAGCGAAGTCCAAAACCCTTTGCGGGGATCGCTGGTGAAGGTCAAGATACTTTAGACTGTGCCGCGGCTCTGGGTCTCCACCAATCCTATAAATATGTCCAGCATCCATACCTTTCCTGTGAGAGTTGTGACACAGGTGATTCAGAGTTCTACACATTTCAACTTGCAGTTGAGTAGGAGAACTAGTGGTAATGGGACACTTCAATCCAGGAAAAGTGTTCTGTGGATATGTAGATGGAATTGTGGGCTATTCAGAGGTTTGTATACACAGAGTTCTGTCTAAAGGATCTCTTGCACCAAGGATAGGCTGGTGCAAATGTACACTGATAGTGATGATGGCAGATGTATAGTAGTGGTGCAACCAACTTGCGTGCAACTCCGAATCAGACCCATAATGGTCACTCAATTTTAAGAATTTCACATTAGTAAATACAGGTATATTAACTTGTAAAGCCTACATGATTAGAACAGGTTATAAGATTTAATTTAAAATTCACAACATATTTTACAGCATTTCTTTGTGCACGTACTCACTACTGTATATCATTCCTATTGTTTTACTATGGCAATGTTTCACAGCAGATGTGGACAACCTATAGCATCCTTTGGCTATACACTTGTTTCAGAACTAAAACTCCCAGCATGGCTAGCTCTCTCTTAGATGACAAGATGCACGGAGACCTGTAGCTCCACACCAGCTGGCTAGCCACAGTTTTTCCTTATTTTGCCTTATATATGGTTCTGTGACCCTTGATTTGTATTATGTATTCTAATTTTAAATACTTAGGAAGTATTTAATTAGCTCAGAAGTCAGACCGACACCAGAATTTATCAGAGATTTTTTTTGTGACCCAGTGAGGTACACCCCCCCCCCAAAAAAAAAAACCCCAGATACTGTAAGTGCACCAATTTCATGATTTACAGTTGTGAAAACGCATAGATCTGTGAACATATGACAGATGCTATGTGTTTTTGCCTGAATTTTTTTTTCAAGCAATAAAAATGGCTATAATTGGATTGTCCAAAAAAACCTGCAGAAAATGTCCAGTTTTTACTGCATGAAAAATTGCCACAAGCAATTGAATTCCACTTTTAAAGTGTTATTAAAACAGTCAAGTTTTTAAATAAGCGTTTGGACTCTTTGCATTGTGTATGACCAAACTTGGGAAAAATGCAGTGCTGGACCTTGCAGTGTACCCATCAGCTTCACATAAGCAGTGCCGGATTTCCCATTAGGCACGTGCCTATGGGCGGCACCTCCTGGGAGGCGGCACACCAGGTTGTTTTCCGTACCACCTTCCAGAAGCGGACATCCCGCCAAGCAGCACAAGCGGGTGCTTAGGACCTAATGGGTCCCCGGGGGGCCGCAGAAAGGCTGCCGCTGATATAGAGTCTTTGTACACCAAATATCTGTCACTGACCTGGGTTGGGGATATTGTGGACTCGGGGGTTCTTCCGATGGTCGGGAAAAGGAACCACAGGTGGGTCGGAGCAGGGATGGTCGGATATAGGATTTCCTCATACAAGACTCTGATAGTTAGGTTTGGTAAAAGAATGCTGAGGAAATTTATTAAGGGAAGGGAGCAATACAGCGGCACATGAAAGAAAGTGAACGTGTGGGCAATGTCAAAAAGTTACTGGAGAATTCGTGAGCAATGATGAAAGACACTGAAGAATTTGTGAGCGATGTTTAAAGACACTGATGAATGAAGAACTTGTGAGCGATGGTAAATGACACTGAAGAATTTGTGAGCGATGTTTAAAGACACTGATGAATGAAGAACTTGTGAGCGATGATGAAAGACACTGAAGAATTTGTGAGCGATGTTAAAAGACACTGAAGAATGAAGAACTTGTGAACGATGGTGAATGACACTGAAGAATTGGTGAGCGGTGTTTAA
Source organism: Pseudophryne corroboree (assembly GCF_028390025.1). Taxonomy (NCBI): domain Eukaryota; kingdom Metazoa; phylum Chordata; class Amphibia; order Anura; family Myobatrachidae; genus Pseudophryne; species Pseudophryne corroboree. Next base: position 161,960,065 of record NC_086452.1, on the reverse strand, counting down.
GGACACTGATGAATGAAGAACTTGTGAGCGATGGTAAATGACACTGAAGAATTGGTGAGCGGTGTTAAAGGACACTGATGAATGAAGAACTTGTGAGCGATGGTAAATGACACTGAAAAATTGGTGAGCGGTGTTTAAGGACACTGATGAATGAAGAACTTGTGAGTGATGGTAAATGACACTGAAGAATTGGTGAGCGGTGTTTAAGGACACTGAACGCTGGAAGCACTAAAGTTGGTTCGGCCCGCAGGCCTTGCTGAATCCAGGGAGCGCTGGCAACTGCACTGCAGAGGAACACACTAGTTGCTCAGATCACTGGAGACTGTGCTGCCGGAAGGCACCCTGAATGCTAGATGCATTGGAGTATAGCTGCTGGGAAACACACTGCGTACGGGAGCTCTGGCATCCACTTCAGAAAAGAGACGATACTCAGGCGCCAAGGCTCTGCCCGGCGTCCGGTTTTGAATCTCCCGCCTCTATTGGATTGGCGAAGCGGGTTCGTGACATCACCTGCTCCCCGCCCACGTGACGCCGGCTGTCATGGTGGCGCCCACGCTCCGGGGAACCGCCGGGAGCTGCGCCAGCCAGACGCCGGGACCCGAGGACCGCCGGAGACGAGGACCGCCAAACGGACCAGCAGCCACGCAGGGGTAAGCGCGGCGGCCGCTGCCCCTGGCGTGTTACAATATCGTTGCACCGCCAGTCAGTCCAGTACCTGATTTATGGGGACAGCAGCGGCTCTCCTCTCCAGCCTGCGCGTGCCGCTCTGTCTCACGAGTGCTGAGTGCTGCATGTGACTTGCTATGTCAAACGTAGAGAGAGCTGAGGAGCAAGGGGGATGCCATTGAAGGAAAGCGGTGGTGCGTTGCAGCTCTGATTACTGTGAAGGGCAGGGGGAGCGGAGTATGTGCAGGGGGGAGATCCAAAGTGTAGGCAGGGTTCTGTCATGGCAGTGGGTGACTGGGTGGAGGACACTGGAAGGGAGTGATCATCACTTGCATCCATGTCATGTGACCTCTGTACAGCACAGGGAGATCACAAGGCCCATGCAATCAGGAAAGTTGGCGAAGTAAGAGGAATGTGTTGCAAAGGTCCACAGAAGGTGCGTGTAGGTGTGTGCGTGTGTGTATGTGGGGCGGCCAATAATGTTGTGCCTAGGGGCGGCCAGAACCCTAAATCCGCCACTGAGCATAAGACTGAAAATAAATAAGTTAGAACTTTGCAAACTCTTAATCTTAGGGAACGCTTTAGTTAAAATTAGTGATGAGCAGGTTCGGTTCCTCGGAAACTGAACCCCCCCGAACTTCACCCATTTTACACGGGTCCGAGGCATACTCGGATTCTCCCGTATGGCTCGGTTAACCCGAGCGCGTCCGAACGTCATCATCCCGCTGTCGGATTCTCGCGAGATTCGGATTCTATATAAGCAGCCGCGCGTCGCCGCCATTTTCACTCGTGCATTGGAAATGTTAGGGAGAGGACGTGGCTGGCGTCCTCTCCGTTTATTAATCTTGAATTCTTGATGCAAAAATATTTGTGCTTATTGGTTAATTGTGGGGACTGGGGAGCAGCTGTATTGTACAGTGCAGAGTTTTGCTGACAGTGACCACTGACCACCAGTATACGTTGTCTGCCTGAAAAACACTCCATATCTGTGCTCAGTGTGCTGCATATATCTGTGCTCACACTGCTTAATTGTGGGGACTGGGGAGCAGCTGTATTATATAGGAGGAGTACAGTGCAGAGTTTTACTGACAGTGACCACCAGTATACGTTGTCTGCCTGAAAAACACTCCATATCTGTGCTCAGTGTGCTGCATATATCTGTGCTCACACTGCTTTATTGTGGGGACTGGGGACCAGCAGTATTATATAGGAGGAGTACAGTGCAGAGTTTTGCTGACAGTGACCACCAGTATATATAGCAGTACGGTACGGAAGGCCACTGCTCTACCTACCTCTGTGTCGTCAAGTATACTATCCATCTAGATTCTATACCTGTGGTGCATTTTAGTTTTGCAGTTTGATGACAGTGACCACCAGTATATATAGCAGTACGGTACGGAAGGCCACTGCTCTACCTACCTCTGTGTCGTCAAGTATACTATCCATCTAGATTCTATACCTGTGGTGCATTTTAGTTTTGCAGTTTGCTGACAGTGACCACCAGTATATATAGCAGTACGGTACGGAAGGCCACTGCTCTACCTACCTCTGTGTCGTCAAGTATACTATCCATCCATACCTGTGGTGCATTTCAGTTGTGCGCAGTATATATAGTAGTAGGCCATTGCTATTGATACTGGCATATAATTCCACACATTAAAAAATGGAGAACAAAAATGGTGAGGTTAAAATAGGGAAAGATCAAGTTCCACTTCCACCTCGTGCTGAAGCTGCTGCCACTAGTCATGGCCGAGACGATGAAATGCCATCAACGTCGTCTGCCAAGGCCGATGCCCAATGTCATAGTAGAGAGCATGTAAAATCCCAAAAACAAAAGTTCAGTAAAATGACCCAAAAATCAAAATTGAAAGCGTCTAATGAGAAGCGTAAACTTGCCAATATGCCATTTACGGCACGGAGTGGCAAGGAATGGCTGAGGCCCTGGCCTATGTTCATGGCTAGTGGTTCAGATTCACATGAGGATGGAAGCACTCATTCTCTCGCTAGAAAACTGCAGTGCCACTCCTAGATGGGCCAGGTGTTTGTGTCGGCCACTTGTGTCGCTTAGCTTAGTCACACAGCGACCTTGGTGCGCCTCTTTTTTTCTTTGCATCATGTGCTGTTTGGGGACTATTTTTTTGAAGTGCCATCCTGCCTGACACTGCAGTGCCACTCCTAGCTGGGCCAGGTGTTTGTGTCGGCCACTTGGGTCGCTTAGCTTAGTCACACAGCTACCTCATTGCGCCTCTTTTTTTCTTTGCATCATGTGCTGTTTGGGGACTATTTTTTTGAAGTGCCATCCTGCCTGACACTGCAGTGCCACTCCTAGATGGGCCAGGTGTTTGTGTCGGCCACTTGGGTTGCTTAGCTTAGTCACACAGCTACCTCATTGCGCCTCTTTTTTTCTTTGCATCATGTGCTGTTTGGGGACTATTTTTTTTAAGTGCCATACTGCCTGACACTGCAGTGCCACTCCTAGATGGGCCAGGTGTTTGTGTCGGCCACATGGGTCGCTTAGCTTAGTCACACAGCTACCTCATTGCGCCTCTTTTTTTCTTTGCATCATGTGCTGTTTGGGGACTATTTTTTTGAAGTGCCATCCTGCCTGACACTGCAGTGCCACTCCTAGATGGGCCAGGTGTTTGTGTCGGCCACTTGGGTCGCTTAGCTTAGTCACACAGCGACCTTGGTGCGCCTCTTTTTTTCTTTGCATCATGTGCTGTTTGGGGACAATTTTTTTGAAGTGCCATCCTGCCTGACACTGCAGTGCCACTCCTAGATGGGCCAGGTGTTTGTGTCGGCCACTTGTGTCGCTTAGCTTAGTCACACAGCGACCTTGGTGCGCCTCTTTTTTTCTTTGCATCATGTGCTGTTTGGGGACTATTTTTTTTAAGTGCCCTCCTGCCCGACACTGCAGTGCCACTCCTAGATGGGCCAGGTGTTTGTGTCGGCCACTTGGGTCGCTTAGCTTAGTCACACAGCTACCTCATTGCGCCTCTTTTTTTCTTTGCATCATGTGCTGTTTGGGGACTATTTTTTTGAAGTGCCATCCTGCATGACACTGCAGTGCCACTCCTAGATGGGCCAGGTGTTTGTGTCGGCCACTTGTGTCACTTAGCTTAGTCACACAGCGACCTTGGTGCGCCACTTTTTTTCTTTGCATCATGTGCTGTTTGGGGACTATTTTTTTGAAGTGCCATCCTGCCTGACACTGCAGTGCCACTCCTAGATGGGCCAGGTGTTTGTGTCGGCCACTTGGGTCGCTTAGCTTAGTCACACAGCTACCTCATTGCGCCTCTTTTTTTCTTTGCATCATGTGCTGTTTGGGGACTATTTTTTTGAAGTGCCAACCTGCCTGACACTGCAGTGCCACTCCTAGATGGGCCAGGTGTTTGTGTCGGCCACTTGGGTCGCTTAGCTTAGTCACACAGCTACCTCATTGCGCCTCTTTTTTTCTTTGCATCATGTGCTGTTTGGGGACTATTTTTTTGAAGTGCCATCCTGCTTGACACTGCAGTGCCACTCCTAGATGGGCCAGGTGTTTGTGTCGGCCACTTGGGTCGCTTAGCTTAGCCATCCAGCGACCTCGGTGCAAATTTTAGGACTAAAAATAATATTGTGAGGTGTGAGGTGTTCAGAATAGACTGAAAATGAGTGTAAATTATGGTTATTGAGGTTAATAATACTATGGGATCAAAATGACCCCCAAATTCTATGATTTAAGCTGTTTTTGAGGGGTTTTTGTAAAAAACACCCGAATCCGACAAAATTTTCAGGGAGGTTTTGCCAAAACGCATCCGAATCCAAAACACGGCAGCGGAACCGAATCCAAAACCAAAACACAAAACCCGAAAAATTTCCGGTGCACATCACTAGTTAAAATATATAAAAGAAAAAAAAAGTTTCTCTGGTCTGTCTTAATTTAAATTAAATACTCCAAAAAGCAAACAAGAGGCAACACAGAATCAATTAGTAAGAAATTTGTATTGTGTTGGAAGAATACAGAATTTACATTATAGCAAAGAGGAGACGGTCACAAGTATTGCAGGACCCAAACACTTTGGTCCTGATTCAGATGTGGATGCAACTGCTATCACTGCTGCTTCTTTGGAAGCAGCATTCTTAGTGACGTGTTGGTGAAGTAAGGAAGTTTTGGAAGAGCCTTTCTTGTCATACTAACATATACACCAGAGTTTTGACTATACAAAGTACAGGTTGAGTATCCCTTATCCAAAATGCTTGGGACCAGAAGTATTTTGGATATCGGATTTTTCCGTATTTTGGAATAATTGCATACCATAGTGAGAATGAGATATCATGGCGATGGGACCAAAGTCTAAGCACAGAATACATTTATGTTTCATATACACCTTATACACACAGCCTGAAGGTAATTTTAGCCAATATTTTTAATAATTTTGTGCAGTAAACAAAGTGTGTGTACATTCACACAATTCATTTATGTTTCATATACACCTTATACACACAGACTGAAGGTCATTTAATACAATATTTTTAATAACTTTGTGTATTAAACAAAGTTTGAATACATTGAGCCATCAAAAAACAAAGGTTTCACTGTCTCACTCTCACTACAAAAAGTCAGTATTTCGGAATATTCCGTATTTCGTAATATTTGGGTATGGGATACTCAACCTGTATATGAAAAATACAAAGACTATATTGGAAATATTTACTTTGTATTATTCTAGTAATTTTTATCGTTATCGTCATTAATGATTAAAATACAAAGAAGAAACTTATGACACATTCTGTGTCATAAGTATCTCCTTTATATTAATATAATCCTTTCTAATCCTTTCTGTTAGGATGGGTTTGGGAGGCACTGATCGTGGTGCCTCCTGTTGTCAATGGGGAAAAGGTATGGGAGCGGGGGGCTGGCGCGGGCGGGGCCAAGCCATGGGCAGTAATAGCCCATTGAAAATGCATGGGAAAGCGGCACCATTAGAGGTGTCACTTTCATACAGGGACGTGCTTTCAACCCATGAAAGCACACCCCTGTCAGTGAGGCCCAGTGATTGGCCAGCGGATCCGTCACTGGATCCGCTGTCATCACTGTGTGGGTGTCAGTGGCGGCAAAGGTGCGGGTGGCGGTATGTGGCGGAGGTGCGGGCGGCAGGATGCGGTGGCAGAATGCGGCGGTGGTGCGGGCGGCGGGTTACGGCGGTGGAGCGGGCGGCGGGAAGCGATAGTATACCTGGATTCTGCATAGTTTGGCAGCGGACCGGTACCAGTCAGCGGAGCGGTACCAGTTTAAAAAATGGCGCCTCAGCATCATTTTTTCAATTCAAGATGGCCGCCACAAGCCAATCACTCCTCGCCGCGTCATCGTCCCGCCCCCCTCCGGCTGACTTATATAAAAGTCAGCACGAGAGAGCGGCGTCAGTCCGACGGCGGAAGAGGAGCAGTGAAGAGATCCTGAAGAAAGAAGACTCCATGGAAGTCCTGGATGGGCGGCAGCTATACAAAAGAGCTTAACATCCGCCGCCCACCAGGTGAAGACGCCGGAAGCCCTGGGAAGGCGGCGGCCATGCAAAAGAGCTTAAAGGCCGCCACCCCCAGGTGAAGACCCTGTCTAATAAAACTTTTTTTTGAGACAGTGTGGTGTTTTATTTTAATATCTTCTTCACAGGTGGACTACTGGTGCCAGTGGGCCCTTTATGTCTGGGCATGGTGGCACTTGTGGTTCTCAAAGTGCCAGCATGCTGGGGCAGGCTTGCTGGGACCTGTAGGCCACCTGTAAAGAACAATATTAGCATACAATGAACCCCGCACCCACCACCACCAGGGGTGCGGGGCATAGCACTGGGCTATCAGCCCAGTGCTGATTGTTGCTCGGGAGGGGGGACCCCATTTTTATTTTTTGGGGACCCCACTTTCCAAGGTATTCCAGCCCTGGGCTGACTGGCTTGGGGGTTGATTAATGTTATGGCAGGGGGGCCCCACACTGAGTGTCTCCACTGCTATGGCATTATCCCCCCTGGCTGGTTCTGCCTGGTGCTGGTTTTAGTGATGTGTGGGGGACTACACGTTAGCTGGCACTGACCTCCCCAGCCACTGACCTCACCGCACGTCACTGGTAAAAAGTCTGTGACAGGTGAGGTAGTGCCTCCCTTGTCTACCTTTCCTGCACATCTCTAATCAAAACTCACCAAATTTCAAGCAATATATGCTGCTGCACCTGTGTATAATGCCCTTATAAACCCTTTAGCTCATATATTGTGTGTAAATCTGGGTGGTACAGGTGTGGTATAGGTTGACCACTATTGGTCGACAGTAACTAGGTCGACAGGGATGCTAGGTCGACATGGTCTAAGGTTGACAGGTCAAAAGGTCAACATGAGTTTTTTATGGCAGGGTTTGTGTCGTTTTCTCCGTATAGAGACTGGAAACTCCAATTAGTGTGCCGTGTCCTCTCGAATGGCTCGCTTTGCTCGCCATGCTTCGGGCAAGGTGCCTCGCTCCGCTACTGCTGCGCTCGGCACAGGTTACTATTCCCAATCATAGTCCGCGTGGATCATTAAATTTAAAAAAGTTCAAAAAAAGAAAAAAATTAGAAAACTCATGTCGACCTTTTGTCCTGTCGACCTAGAATATGTTGACCTAGAGACCGGATACCGTCTGGTACTAGCCAGTGCCTCCTCAGCCATTTACCTCACTGCACATCCCTGAGAATGATATCTCTTCATGGTAATGCAGCAGGAGGCATCTATTACAAGCAGGCATCTCCTGCTGCAGTAGTGATCCTACCTGCATCCAAGGATGCAGCATCGGATCACTCACTCACCAGTGGGCAGCTTGCGACACCCATGGTGATCCCTGACCTCTTGCCTCCCACTTAATGGTAGCAACACGACTCTGTTTGGAGAAACAGAGGCCACCCCCTTTCCTACCCCAAACAACATCAGACTGACAATCACCAACAGCCTGATGCCGTAGCGTGTCCATCGTCACCGGACCCGTTCGCGGACACGCAGATGCGCATGCACAAAGTACATATAATCTGTACTTTGCTGCATAAACAGCAACTCCAACCACATCTGAATAACCCCCTTTGTTTGCTGCACTCAACATACAAATTTGGTTGTGTGCACCCACTAGTGTCTTTTCCTGGATGCATACAGTACACTTATTTGCTGAGAGTTTGGAACACCTTTCATACCAATTTGGCTTAGCCCAAACTTACTATTTCTTTAAACAGAAAGTGTTACTCTTATAAAGCAACATGTGACAAGCAGGCTGTTGTTGAACTATACATCCCAGCATGTCCTGCCACAAGTTTGTTGTTAGGACATGCTAAAACTGTGTCAGAGAATGCTGGGATATGTAGTTTCACAGCAGTTGAAGTGCCACAGTTTTCCTACCCCACTTCTAAGCGATGCATTGGCTCCACAATGTATATTTTTGAATACTCCGAGGTAACTATGTAAAGGCATTATTGTTATATATGATTCTGAGCAAACCTCTGTTTATGTTCAACACTCATGATAAATGTTGCATCCTTTGCAAGGATAGAAGCTGCTTGCTGGACACCTTTCCTGGTGGCACAGAACTATGAATAAACAGACAAGAGATACGTCAAAGAAACAATAAATGGAAAATCTAAAATAAATGATAGGGCGTTATTATTTACCACAAGTGTTGGCTTCTGATCTGAGTAGGTCTGTATAACACCTGCTATTTTATAATTAAGGGATAGGTCAAATTTAAATTCTGTTTGATTACTGCCACTAGGGAATCCCAGAACTACTTTGCGTAGTTTCACTGGTCGGTGATATTCATCCATTTTCATACATATAGCAGGATGCTTTTCATTTGACAGCCATTCTGCAATCTAAAATGGAAAGAAATCTATTTTTACATTTATTTTTATAAAAAATATACCCATTTGGGCTTAAGATTAATTTTTTTGTTTTACATCATAATTATTACTACGTAATTCTCTACATATTTAGGTTTTTCTGTATGTTAAATGTTATGGTGAAAGGGTAATGTCACGTGCTGAAATAACGAGATTTATGGTAAGAACTTACCTTTGTTAAATCTCTTTCTGCGAGGTACACTGGGCTCCACAAGGATTGGACAATGGAGTGTAGAGTAGGATCTTGATCCGAGGCACCAACATGCTCAAAGCTTTGACTGTTCCTAGAATTCACAGCGCTGCCTCCTCTATAACCCCGCCTCCCTGCACAGGAGCTCAGTTTTTAGTTAACCAGCCCAATGCAGTAGCAGGAAAAGAGACGACAACGGTTAGTAGCCACATACACCACACTCTCACGACAAGAGAAGTGTCAGCGGCTAATGCCATACCAACCCAAAGAAGCTAAGTGCGTCAGAGTGGGCGCCTTGTGGAGCCCAGTGTACCTCGCAGAAAGAGATTTAACAAAGGTAAGTTCTTTCCATAAATCTCGTTTTCTGCTGCAGGGTACACTGGGACCCACAAGGATTGGACAATGGGGATGTCCTAAAGCAGTTTCTTATGGGAGGGGACGCACTGTAGCGGGCACAAGAACCCGGCGTCCAAAGGAAGCATCCTGGGAAGCGGCAGTATCGAAGGCATAGAACCTTATGAACGTGTTCCCAGAGGACCACGTAGCCGCCTTGCACAATTGTTGAAGGGTCGTACCACGTTGGGCCGCCCAAGAAGGTCCAACAGACCGAGTAGAATGGTCCGTAATGTGAGTAGGAGCTGATAGACCAGCCTTCACATAAGCATGTGCAATCACCATTCTAATCCATCTGGCCAGGGTCTGCTTGTGAGCAGGCCAGCCACGTTTGTGAAATCCAAACAAAACAAAGAGAGAATCATATTTTCGAACAGAAGCAGTTCTCTTCACGTAGATACGGAGAGCCCGTACCACATCCAAAGACCTCTCTTTGGGAGACAGATCAGGAGATACAAGGGCTGGAACCACAATCTCCTGATTAAGGTGGATCGAAGAAACCACCTTAGGTAAATATCCGGGACGAGTCCTAAGAACCGCCCGGTCACGGTGAAAAATCAGATATGGGGAACTACCAGACAAGGCACCCAGATTCGACACTCTTCTAGCAGAGGCAATAGCCAGCAAGAACACCACCTTAAGGGAAAGCCACTTAAGGTCAGCTGAATCCAGGGGTTCAAACGGAGGCTCCTGCAACGCCTCCAAAACCACCGACAAGTCCCAAGGAGCCACAGGCGGGACATAGGGAGGTTGGATACGCAACACACCCTGAGTGAAAGTATGAACATCAGGTAAAGTCGCAATTTTTCTCTGAAACCACACCGACAAGGCGGAAATATGAACCTTGAGGGAGGCCAGACGCAGGCCTAAATCTAGGCCCTGCTGCAGAAAAGCCAAAAGTTTGGCTGTACTAAACTTGGAAGCGTCATAATTATTAGATGCGCACCACACAAAGTAGGAATGCCAAACCCTATAGCAAATCCGAGCAGAAGCCGGTTTCCAGGCCCACAACATAGTTTTAATGACCTCTTCAGAAAATCCCTTAGCCCTCAAGACGGAAGCTTCAAGAGCCACGCCGTCAAAGACAGCCGGGCTAGGTCCTGGTAGACACAGGGGCCCTGAACGAGGAGGTCTGGGCGTTGTGGAAGCAGAAGTGGACGCTCTGACGATAGGCCTTGCAGGTCTGAGAACCAGTGCCGTCTGGGCCATGCCGGAGCTATGAGAAGCAGATTTCCTTTTTCTTGCTTGAACTTCCGAATTACCCTGGCCAGGAGTGACACCGGAGGGAACACATACGGCAGCCAAAACCTCCACGGCACTGCCAGCGCATCCACGAATGCTGCTTGAGGATCCCTTGTTCTTGCTCCGAAGACCGGAACCTTGTGATTGTGTCGAGACGCCATCAGATCTACATCTGGAAGACCCCACTTTTCCCCTAGGAGTTGAAACACTTCTGGATGGAGGCTTCACTCGCCGGCATGCACATCCTGACGACTGAGAAAGTCCGCTTCCCAATTCAGGACTCCCGGAATGAATATTGCTGATATGGCCAGTAGATGGCGTTCCGCCCAACGTAGAATCCGTGAGACTTCCTTCATTGCTGAACGGCTTCGAGTGCCGCCTTGATGATTTATGTAAGCCACAGTGGTGGCGTTGTCCGACTGTATTTGAACAGGACGGTTCTGAATTAAATGCTGGGTCAATGCGAAGACCGCCCGCAATTCCAGAATGTTGATCGAGAGGAGAGACTCCTCCTTGGTCCACCGACCCTGAAGGGAGTGTTGCTCCAGCACCGCGCCCCAACCTCTTAGACTGGCATCTGTCATCAACAGGACCCAGTTGGATATCCAGAAGGGACGGCCCCTGCACAACTGTTGGTCCCGGAGCCACCAAAGTAGCGGCAGACGGACCTCCGGAGTCAATGAGAACATGTGAGACCTGATCTGGTGAGGCAGGCCGTCCCACTTGGCTAGAATCAGCCTCTGGAGGGGGCGAGAATGGAATTGAGCATACTCCACCATGTCGAATGCTGAGACCATGAGGCCCAGCACCTGCATTGACGAATGTATAGACACTTGCGGACGAGAAAGGAAGCAACGAATCCTGTCCTGAAGCTTCAGGACTTTCTCCTAAGACAAGAACAACCGCTGGTTGTGAGTGTCCAATAGCGCTCCCAGGTGCACCATGCTCTGAGCAGGTACCAGGGAGGATTTCTTCCAGTTGATGAGCCACCCGTGGGCTTGTAGAAACCGGACCGTCATATCCAGATGACACAGGAGATGTTCTGGGGAATTTGGCAGGATTAACAAGTCGTCCAGGTACGGCAGTATCCTGACCCCTTGACGGCGGAGTACCACCGTCAACACCGCCATTACTTTGGTGAAGACTCGCGGAGCCGTTGTCAAACCAAAAGGTAACGCCTGAAACTGGTAATGAAGGTTGCCAATAGCGAAACTCAGCTATTGCTGATGTGACGCTGCTATAGGAATATGCAGGTAAGCATCCTGTATATCCAGGGAGACCATGTAGTCCCCAGGCTTCAAGGCCAGAACTATAGAGCGAAAGGTTTCCATACGGAACTTGGAAACCTTCACAAATGCCTTGAGATTGAGAATGAGGCGGGAGGACCCATTCGGTTTCGGGACTAGAAACAGCAGAGAATAGTACCCCTGGCCCCTCTGAGCAAGAGGCACCTGTACTACGACTCCTGTATCCAGGAGGGTCTGTACCACCGAATGCAGAGTGTTTGCCTTTGTCTGGTCCGACGGGACAGTCTGTCTGGCAAAATCGATGAGGGGGTCGGTTTTTGAAGGCTATGGCGTAACCTCGAGTGACGACTTCCCGTACCCTGGCATCTGAAGTGGCCTTCAACCATTCCTGGGTATAACCTAGAAGCCGGCCCCCCACCCTGGGATCCCCCAGGGGGAGGCCCGCCCCATCATGCGGCAAGCTTATCGGTCTTGGAAGCTGGCTGACGGGCAGCCCAGGCTCTTTTGGGCTTTGGCTTACCAGGTTTGGGAGTGCGGGCCTGCTTGTGGTACGCCTGACCTTTTGCTTTACCTGAAGGGAGAAAGGGGCGAAAGGACGTACCTTTAGCCTTCGACACAGAAGGAGAGGTATTTGGTAGACAGGCAGTTTTGGCAGTAGCCAAGTCAGCCAATATCTTATTTAAGTCCTCCCCAAACAGAATATATCCCATGAAAGGGAGTACCTCCAGGGTTTTTCTAGAGTCCAGATCCACAGACCAGGATCTCAGCCACAATATCCGGCGAGCCAGGACTGACGTAGTAGAGGCCTTGGCTGCTAGGATACCGACATCCGAAGCCGCCTCTTTAATATAGCGAGAAGCTGTGACAATATATGACAAGCATTGTCTAGCATGGTCAGAGGAGATTTCAGCCTCTAACGCCAAGGCCCACGCTTCAATAGCCTCGGCAGCCCATGTAGCTGCAATAGTGGGCCTTTGCACAGCACCCGTGAGGGTGTAAATCACTTTCAGACAACCCTCCACACGCTTATCCGTAGGCTCTTTTAGAGACGTGACGGTAGTGACAGGCAGAGCTGAGGAAACCACCATCCTAGCCACATGTGAGTCCACTGGAGGAGGCGTTTCCCAGTTCTTAGACAGCTCTGGCGCGAGGGGATAGCGAGCCAGCATTTTCTTGTGAGGCACAAACTTCGTACCCGGGTTTTCCCAGGGTTCCTGACGTATATCCACTAGGTGGTCAGAGTGAGGTAAAATAAGAATTTACTCACCGGTAATTCTATTTCTCGTAGTCCGTAGTGGATGCTGGGTACTCCGTAAGGACCATGGGGTATAGACGGGCTCCGCAGGAGACTGGGCACTCTTAAAAGAAAGATTAGGTACTATATCTGGTGTGCACTGGCTCCTCCCTCTATGCCCCTCCTCCAGACCTCAGTTAGGGAAACTGTGCCCGCAAGAGCTGACATTACTAGGAAAGGATTTGGAATCCAGGGTAAGACTCATACCAGCCACACCAATCACACCGAACAACTCGTGATAACTATACCCAGTTAACAGTATGAACAATAACTGAGCCACTCTCAACAGATGGCTCATACAATAACCCTTTAGTTAAGCAATAACTATATACATGTATTGCAGAGAGTCCGCACTTGGGACGGGCTCCTAGCATCCACTACGGACTACGAGAAATAGAATTACCGGTGAGTAAATTCTTATTTTCTCTGACGTCCTAGTGGATGCTGGGTACTCCGTAAGGACCATGGGGATTATACCAAAGCTCCCAAACGGGCGGGAGAGTGCGGATGACTCTGCAGCACCGAATGAGCAAACTCAGGGTCCTCCTCAGCCAGGGTATCAAACTTGTAGAATTTTGCAAAAGTGTTTGAACCCGACCAAGTAGCAGCTCGGCAAAGTTGTAAAGCCGAGACCCCTCGGGCAGCCGCCCAAGAAGAGCCCACCTTCCTCGTGGAATGGGCTTTTACTAATTTAGGATGCGGAAGTCCAGCCGCAGAATGTGCAAGCTGAATCGTGCTACAGATCCAGCGAGCAATAGTCTGCTTTGAAACAGGAGCACCCAGCTTGTTGGGTGCATGCAGGATAAATAGCGAGTCAGTTTTTCTGACTCTAGCCGTCCTGGAAACATAACGTTTCAGGGCCCGGACTACGTCCAGCAACTTGGAATCCTCCAAGTCCCTAGTAGCCGCAGGCACCACAATAGGTTGGTTCAAATGAAACGATGATACCACCTTAGGGAGAAATTGGGGACGAGTCCTCCATTCTGCCCTTTCCATATGGAAGATCAGATATGGGCTTTTACATGACAAAGCCGCCAATTCTGACACACGCCTAGTCCAAGCTAAGGCCAAAAGCATGACCACTTTCCACGTGAGATATTTTAACTCCACGGTCTTAAGTGGCTCAAACCAGTGGGATTTTAGGAATCCAACACACGTTAAGATCCCAAGGTGCCACTGGAGGCACAAAAGGGGCTGAATATGCAGCACCCCTGTAACAACGTCCGAACTTCAGGCAGTGAAGCCAGTTCTTTTTGAAAGAAAAAGGGATAGGGCCGAAATCTTGGCCTTTATGGATCCTAATTTTAGGCCCATAGTCACTCCTGACTGTAGGAAGTGCAGGAATCGACCCCCCTGGAATTCCTCTGTAGGGCCTTCCCGGCCACACACCAAGCAACCTATTTTCGCCATATACAGTGAAAAAGTCTTGCTGTCACGTCTTTCCTAGCCTTTATCAGCGTAGGAATAACTGCATCCGGAATGCCCTTTTCCGCTAGGATCCGGCGTTCAACCGCCATGCCGTCCAACGCAGCCGCGGTAAGTCTTGGATCAGACAGGGTCCCTGTTGCAACATGTCCTGACTGAGAGGCAGAGGCCATGGGTCCTCTGAGAGCATTTCTTGCAGTTCCGGGTACCGAGTCCTTCTTGGCCAATCCGGAGCAAATAATATTGTTCACACTCCTCCGTTTATTACAATTCTCAGCCCTTGGGTCTGAGAGGAAGAGGAGGGAATATATAGACCGACTGGAACACCCACGGTGTCACTAGTGCGACCACAGCTATCGCCTGAGAGTCCCTTGACCCAGCGTAAAACCTTTTTTATCTTTTTATTGAGGTGGGACGCCATGTAGTCCACCTGAGGCAGTTTCCATCAATTTGCAAAACTGCGTGAAGACTTCCTGATGAAGTCACCACTTTCCCGGGTGGAGGTCGTGTCCACTCCCGGAATGAACACTGCTGACAGTGCGCTTACTTGATTCTCCGCCCAGCGAAGAATTCTGGTGGCTTCTACCCTCACCACCCTGCTCCTTGTGCCGCCCTGGCAGTTTACATGAGCCCCTGCGGTCTGACTGGATCAGATCCGGTTGGTCGCGAAACAGGAACTCCGCTTGACTTAGGGCGTTGTATATGGCCTTTAGTTCCAGGATATTGATGTGAAGGCAAGTCTGTTGGCTTGACCACAAACCTTGGAATTTTCTTCCCTGTGTAACTGCCCCCCACCCTCGGAGGCTTGCATCCGTGGTCACCAGGACCCAGTCCTGAATGCTGAATCTGCGGCCCTCGAGAAGGTGAGCACTCCGCAGCCACCACAGGAGAGACACCCTGGCCCTGGGGGATAGGGTGATTAACCGATGCATCTGTAAATGTGATCCGGACCACTTGTCCAGTAAGTTCCATTGTCCTTGCATGGAACCAGCCGAAGGGGATGGCCTCGTATGATGCCATCATCCTTCCCAGGACTCGAGTGCAGTGATGCCCTGACACCTGTTTTGGTTTTCAATGGATTCCTGACCAGTGTTATGAGCTCCTGAGCTCTCTCTATCGGGAGATAAACCCTCTTCTGGTCTGTGTCTAGGATCATGCCTAGGCGAGGCAGATGAGCTGTAGGAACCAACTGCGACTTCGGAATATATAGAATCCAGTCGTGTTGCCGTTTCACTTCCAGAGAAGTTGATACGCTGTCCAGCAACTGCTCTCTTGATCTCGCTTTTATGAGGAGATCATCCAAGTATGTGATAATAGTGACACCTTGCTTCCGCAGGAGCACCATCATATCCGCCATTACCTGGGTGAAATTGGTAATGACAATCCCGTACCGCAATTCTGAGGTACGCCTGATGAGGTGGATAAATGGGGACACGAAGGTATGCATCCCTTATGTCCCGATTCATTTCAGGCTTGCAATGACCGCTCTTAGCGATTCCATCTTGAACCTGAACCTTTTCAGGTATATGTTCAGGGATTTTAATACAATATGGGTCTAACCGAACCGTCTGGTTTCGGGATTATAACATGGTCGAATAATAACACCCTCTTGTTGAAGGAGGGGACCCTTGACCACCACCTGTTGAAGATACAATTTACGAAT
Source organism: Pseudophryne corroboree (assembly GCF_028390025.1). Classification (NCBI taxonomy): domain Eukaryota; kingdom Metazoa; phylum Chordata; class Amphibia; order Anura; family Myobatrachidae; genus Pseudophryne; species Pseudophryne corroboree. The sequence continues at coordinate 161,944,063 of NC_086452.1, read as the reverse complement.
TGCAGTTAACACTGGCTCCCTCTCTTGGGGGGAAGCCCGCCGGGTCCTCGGTGAGGGGGCATCTTCTCACAGTCCAGCCTGTATCCCTGCGATACAATTTCTATTGCCCAGGGATCTAACAGGGAGTGAACCCACTTGTGGCTGAACTTACGAAGGCGTGTCCCCACCGGGCCTAGCTCCGCCTGTGGAGCCCCAGCGACATGCGGTGGATTTTTGTAGAGGCCGGGGAGGACTTCTGTTCCTGGGGACTAGCTGTGTTGTACAGCTTCTTTCCTCTGCCCCCGGCTCTGACAAGAAAGGACGCACCTCAGACTTTATTGTTTCTTTATTCGAAAAGCTGCATTTAATAATGTCGTGCTTTCCTAGGCTGTGCAGGAATATAAGGCAAAATATCAGAATTACCAGCTATAGCTGTGGAGACCAGGCCCGAGAACCTTTCTCCACACAATCCTCAGCCTTCCATATGCCTCTTAAGTCGGCATCATCTGTCCAATGTATATTCTACAGGACACGTCAAGCAGAAATCGACATAGCTTTTGTCTCTAGGACCCAGTATACTCATGTCCCTTTGGGCATGCTTTATAATTATATATCTATCACTTAAGACAGCATCTTAAAATATTTATATGCATACTAGGGTCTCAATCTCTGCTGATAAGGTACCTGTCCACGCTGCCACAGCGCTATAAACCCATGCCGACACAATCGCCGGTCTGGGTAGTATACTAGAATGTGCACACTATCTGCAGGATCCCTGAGAATAGCTAGTGCAAACAGGACACCCAAGGGGAAGATTCTCAACACATCCTGGCCCTAGTGGGGAAAGGATACAGCCTGAGAATTCTCTTGTGGGAAGCTGCCGTCTCTTGTCTGGAGATTCCCGCTCTTTTTCCTCATGAGAGGAGGGAAATTTACCTCAGCATTCTTCCCCTTAACATGTGTACTCTCGTGTCAGGGACAGATGAGTCATCAGTGATATGCAAATCATCTTTTATTCCAATAATCATATATTGAATATCTTTTAGCCCTCTTGGCTGTAACTTTGCATTATCGTAGTCGACAGTGGAGTTAAACTCCGTGTCGATACTTTTTTTATTTTGGATAGTGAACATAGAGAGACTCTGAAGGACTCTGTCACATAGGGACAGACCAGGGTAGATTTCCTTTCTGTTCCCTAACCTTTTGTGCGATAATTTTACCTCAGCACTTACACATATCCAAACAGGTGTCGGCGTTGCCGACGGAGACACCCTCCCACACACATATCCGCTCTATCACCTCCTTAGAGGAGCCTTTTACCTCAGACATGTCGACACACGCGTACCGACACACCACACACACAGGTGATGCTCTATTTGAAGACAGTTCCCCCACCAGGCCCTTTGGAGAGACAGAGAGAGAGTATGCCAGCACACACCACAGCGCTATATAATACAGGGATGTACACTATACTGAGTGATTTTTCCCCTATAGCAGCTTATATACACAGTTTTGCGCCTAAATTTATGTGCCCCCCCTCTCTTTTTTACCCTATATGTACCAGGATACTGCAGGGGAGAGCCTGGGGAGCTTCCTTCCAGCTGAGCTGTGAAGAGAAAATGGTGCCGGTGTGCTGAGGAAGAAGGCCCGGCCCCCTCAGCGGCGGGCTTCTGTCCTTTTATGTACTTTAATGGCGGGGGTTAATGCACATATACAGTTTATCAGACTGTATTATGTGCTTTTCGCCAAGTAAGGTAATCTAATTGCTGCCCAGGGCGCCCCCCCCCAGCGCCCTGCACCCATCAGTGACCGGAGTGTGTGGTGTGCTAAGGGAGCAATGGCGCACAGCTGCAGTGCTGTGCGCTACCTTAATGAAGACCGGAGTCTTCAGCCGCCGATTTTCAACTTCTCTTCGTTCTTCTGGCTCTGCAAGGGGGACGGCGGCGCGGCTCCGGACGACCGAGGACTGGGCCTGTGTTCGATCCCTCTGGAGCTAATGGTGTCCAGTAGCCTTAGAAGCCCAAGCTAGCTGCAAGCAGGTAGGTTCGCTTCTCTCCCCTCAGTCCCACGTAGCAGTGAGTCTGTTGCCAGCAGATCTCACTGAAAATAAAAAACCTAACAAATACTTTCTTTTCTAGGAAGCTCAGGAGAGCCCCTAGGGTGCATCCAGCTCTGGCCGGGCACAGATACTAACTGAGGTCTGGAGGAGGGGCATAGAGGGAGGAGCCAGTGCACACCAGATATAGTACCTAATCTTTCTTTTAAGAGTGCCCAGTCTCCTGCGGAGCCCGTCTATACCCCATAGTCCTTACGGAGTACCCTGCATCCACTAGGACGTCAGAGAAAACTTGTTTAACCACCTTCTGATGCTTGAACCTATCTGGTTTCTTAGGAGGGACGGATGGCTCGGGATCATCCGTAATCTGTAGAATTAACTTAATAGCCTCCACAAGATCAGGAACATCCACATGTGAACTACCCTCCCCATCAGCCGTATATGAGTCAGAACCTGTGGGGTCAGTATACGTGCCGTCTTCATCAGACGAGGTGTCAGTGACAGCAGTGGATTGTGAGGAGACAAGCGCTCGCTTAGAGGACCTCTTGGACTTAGGCGAGCGATGGTCAGACTTTTTAGTAGTCAGGGACTGGTTCAACTTCTTTAACTGAGCAGATAAATCGTCCACGGCGGGTTAGCTGCAGGGACCACATACGGTTGTACCGGCATTGGGGGTCCCATAGGGGGTGTTAGTTTATGAACTAGCATATGCAGAAGCGTGGAAAAAGCGGCCCACAGTGGGTCAGTATGTGCCTCCGTTGCCACAGTCCCACTGGGGGGCAAGGAGCCCCCAGAACCAGAGCCCACAGCTGCTATATTCTCCTCATATGGATCTGTGGCTTCAGCAACACCGGCAGTGTGTTCAGCCCCAGAACCGTTACCCTCAGAAGCAGACATGATATACTTGCAGTATGAGGTAACACAGTACAATTATCAGCAGCACTATACCTCTAAACCCAAACCCCTGCGCAGTGTAGTCAGCACCAGCAGAGCTAAAGGAGAGATATGGTGACTAAATCACAGAGAAAAAATAAGAATTTACTCACCGGTAATTCTATTTCTCGTAGTCCGTAGTGGATGCTGGGAACTCCGTAAGGACCATGGGGAATAGCGGCTCCGCAGGAGTCTGGGCACAACTAAAAGAAAGCTTTTATACTACCTGGTCTGCACTGGCTCCTCCCACTATGACCCTCCTCCAAGCCTCAGTTAGGATACTGTGCCCGGAAGAGCTGACACAATAAGGAAGGATTTTGAATCCCGGGTAAGACTCATACCAGCCACACCAATCACACCGTATAACTCGTGATACCATAACCAGTTAACAGTATGAAATTTAACTGAGCCTCTCAACAGATGGCTCATAACAATAACCCTTTTGTGAACAACAACTATGTACAAGTATTGCAGACAATCCGCACTTGGGACGGGCGCCCAGCATCCACTACGGACTACGAGAAATAGAATTACCGGTGAGTAAATTCTTATTTTCTCGGACGTCCTAGTGGATGCTGGGAACTCCGTAAGGACCATGGGGATTATACCAAAGCTCCCAAACGGGCGGGAGAGTGCGGATGACTCTGCAGCACCGAATGAGAGAACTCAAGGTCCTCCTCAGCCAGGGTATCAAATTTGTAGAATTTTGCAAACGTGTTTGCCCCTGACCAAGTAGCAGCTCGGCAAAGTTGTAAAGCCGAGACCCCTCGGGCAGCCGCCCAAGATGAGCCCACCTTCCTTGTAGAATGGGCTTTTACTGATTTAGGATGCGGCAGTCCAGCCGCAGAATGCGCCAGCTGAATTGTACTACAAATCCAGCGAGCAATAGTCTGCTTAGAAGCAGGAGTACCCAGTTTGTTGGGTGCATACAGGATAAATAGTGAGTCAGTTTTCCTGACTCCAGCCGTCCTGGAAACATAAATTTTCAAGGCCCTGACTACGTCCAGTAACTTGGAATCCTCCAAGTCGCTAGTAGCCGCAGGCACTACAATAGGTTGGTTCAAGTGAAAAGCAGTTACCACCTTAGGGAGAAACTGGGGACGAGTCCTCAATTCTGCCCTATCCATATGGAAAATCAGATAAGGACTTTTAAATGACAAAGCCGCCAATTCTGATACATGCCTGGCCGAAGCCAAGGCCAATAACATGACCACTTTCCACGTGAGATATTTTAGATCCACGGTCTTTAGTGGCTCAAACCAATGTGATTTTAGGAAATTCAACACCACGTTGAGATCCCAGGGTGCCACTGGAGGCACAAAGGGGGGCTGAATATGCAGCACTCCTTTTACAAATGTCTGAACTTCAGGTAGTGAAGCTAGTTCTTTTTGGAAGAAAATCGACAGAGCCGATATCTGTACCTTAATGGAGCCTAATTTTAGGACCATAGTCACTCCTGCCTGTAGGAAGTGCAGAAATCGACCCAGCTGAAATTCCTCTGTTGGGGCCTTATTGGCCTCACACCAAGCAACATATTTCCGCCATATGCGGTGATAATGTTTAACCGTTACATCTTTCCTGGCTTTAATCAGCGTAGGAATGACATTCTCCGAAATGCCCTTTTCCTTTAGGATCCGGCGTTCAACCGCCATGCCGTCAAACGCAGACGCGGTAAGTCTTGGAACAGACAGGGCCCCTGCTGCAGCAGGTCCTGTCTGAGCGGCAGAGGCCATGGGTCCTCTGAGATCATCTCTTGAAGTTCCGGGTACCAAGCTCTTCTTGGCCAATCCGGAACCACGAGTATTGTCCTTACTCCTCGTTTTCTTATTATTCTCAGTACCTTTGGTATGAGAGGCAGAGGAGGGAACACATAAACTGACTGGTACACCCACGGTGTCACTAGAGCGTCCACCGCTATCGCCTGAGGGTCCCTTGACCTGGCGCAATATCTCTCCAGTTTTTTGTTTAGGCGGGACGCTATCATGTCCACCTGTGGCCGTTCCCAACGATTTACAATCAGTGTGAAGACTTCTGGATGAAGTCCCCACTCTCCCGGGTGGAGGTCGTGCCTGCTGAGGAAGTCTGCTTCCCAGTTGTCCACTCCCGGAATGAACACTGCTGACAGTGCTAGCACGTGATTTTCCGCCCATCGGAGAATCCTTGTGGCTTCTGCCATTGCCGTCCTGCTTCTTGTGCCGCCCTGTCGGTTTACATGGGCGACCGCCGTGATGTTGTCTTACTGGATCAGTACCGGCTGGTTTTGAAGCAGGGGTTTTGCCTGACTTAGGGCATTGTAAATGGCCCTTAGTTCTAGAATATTTATGTGCAAGGAAGTTTCCTGACTCGACCATAGTCCTTGGAAGTTTCTTCCCTGAGTGACTGCCCCCCAGCCTCGAAGGCTGGCATCCGTGGTCACCAGGACCCAGTCCTGTATGCCGAATCTGCGGCCCTCTAGGAGATGAGCACTCTGCAGCCACCACAGCAGAGACACCCTGGTTCTTGGAGACAGGGTTATTAGCCGATGCATCTGAAGATGCGATCCGGACCATTGGTCCAACAGGTCCCACTGAAAGATTCTGGCATGGAACCTGCCGAAAGGAATTGCTTCGTAAGAAGCCACCATCTTTCCCAGGAATCGCGTGCAGTGATGCACCGACACCTGTTTTGGTTTCAGGAGGTCTCTGACTAGAGATGACAGCTCCTTGGCTTTCTCCTCCGGGAGAAACACTTTTTTCTGGACTGTGTCCAAAATCATTCCCAGGAACAGTAGACGTTTTGTCGGAACCAGCTGTGACTTTGGAATATTCAGAATCCAACCGTGCTGGTGTAGCACCTCCTGAGATAGTGCTACTCCTACCAACAACTGCTCCCTGGATCTCGCCTTTATTAGGAGATCGTCCAAGTACGGGATAATTAAAACTCCCTTTTTTCGAAGGAGTATCATCATTTCCGCCATTACCTTGGTAAACACCCTCGGTGCCGTGGACAGTCCAAACGGCAGCGTCTGGAATTGGTAATGGCAATTTTGTACCGCAAATCTGAGGTACTCCTGGTGAGGATGATAAATGGGGACATGCAGGTAAGCATCCTTGATGTCCAGGGATACCATGTAATCCCCCTCGTCCAGGCTTGCAATAACCGCCCTGAGCGATTCCATCTTGAACTTGAACTTTTTTATGTATGTGTTCAAGGATTTCAAATTTAAAATGGGTCTCACCGAACCGTCCGGTTTCGGTACCACAAACAGTGTGGAATAGTAACCCCATCCTTGTTGAAGTAGGGGCACCTTGACTATCACCTGCTGGGAATACAGCTTGTGAATTGCCTCTAGCACAGCCTCCCTGCCTGAGGGAGTCGTTGGCAAGGCAGATTTGAGGAAACGGCGGGGGGGGGGAGACGCCTCGAATTCCAGTTTGTACCCCTGAGATACTATTTGCAAGATCCAGGGATCCACCTGTGAGCGAGCCCACTGATCGCTGAAATTTTTGAGGCGGCCCCCCACCGTACCTGGCTCCGCCTGTGGATCCCCACCGTCATGCGGTGAACTTGGAAGAAGCGGGGGAGGACTTTTGCTCCTGGGAACCTGCTGTTTGTTGCAGCCTTTTTCCCCTACCTCTGCCTCTGGACAGAAAGGACCCGCCTTTTCCTCGCCTGTTTCTCTGGGTCCGAAAGGACTGTACTTGATAAAACGGCGCTTTTTTAGGCTGTGAGGGAACCTGGGGTAAAAATGCTGATTTCCCAGCTGTCGCTGTGGAAACTAGGTCTGAGAGACCATCCCCGAATAACTCCTCACCCTTATAAGGCAAAACTTCCATGTGCCTTTTGGAATCTGCATCCCCTGTCCACTGCCGAGTCCATTAGCCTCTCCTAGCAGAAATGGACAATGCACTTATTTTAGATGCCAGCCGGCAGATCTCCCTCTGTGCATCTCTCATGTATAAGACTGAGTCTTTTATATGCTCTATGGTTAGGAGAATAGTGTCCCTGTCTAGGGTGTCAATATTTTCTGACAGGGAATCTGACCATGCAGCGGCAGCACTGCACATCCATGCTGACGCAATAGCTGGTCTAAGTATAATGCCTGAGTGTGTATATACAGACTTCAGGATCGCCTCCTGCTTTCTATCCGCAGGCTCCTTGAGGGCGGCCTATCCGGAGACGGAAGTGCCACCTTTTAGACAAACGTGTGAGCGCTTTATCTATCCTAGGAGGTGTTTCCCAACGTGCCCTATCCTCTGGCGGGAAAGGGAACGCCATTAGTAATTTTTTAGGGATTACCAATCTTTTATCGGGGAAAGCCCACGCTTCTTCACACACTTCATTTAATTCTTCAGATGGGGGGAAAACTACGGGTAGTTTTTTCTCCCCAAACATAATACCCTTTTTAGTGGTACCTGGGTTTATATCCGAAATGTGTAATACTTCCTTCATTGCCTCAATCATGCAACGAATGGCCCTAGTGGACATTAGATTTGACTCATCGTCGTCGACACTGGTATCAGTATCCGTGTCGACATCTGCGTCTGCCATCTGAGAGCGGGCGTTTTAGAGCCCCTGATGGCCTTTGAGACACCTGGGCAGGCACGAGCTGAGAAGCCGGCTGTCCCGCATTTGGCATGTCGTCAAATTTTTTGTGTAAGGAGTCGACACGTGCACGTAATTCCTTCCATAAAACCATCCACTCAGGTGTCTGCCCCGCAGGGGGTGACAACACTTCTATGGGCATCTGCTCCGCCTCCACATAATTTTCCTCATCAAACATGTCGACACAGCCGTACCGACACACCGCACACACACCGGGAATGCTCTAATAGAGGACAGGACCCCACAGAAGCCCTTTGGGGAGACAGAGAGAGAGTATGCCAGCACACACCAGAGCGCTATAAAATGCAGGGACTAACTGAATTATGTCCCCTATAGCTGCTATAATATTTACTGCGCCTAAATTTAGTGCCCCCCCTCTCTTTTTTACCCTTTTCCCAGGGAGCTTCCTTCCAGCGGAACTGTGAGGGAGAAATGGCGCTTTTTCGCGGATTTTTCTCCTGCTTTTTCAAGGATTCTGGCAGGGGTAATTATCACATATATAGCCTCTGGGGCTATATATTGTGATTGTTTTGCCAGCCAAGGTGTTTTTATTGCTGCTCAGGGCGCCCCCCCCCCCCCAGCGCCCTGCACCCTCAGTGACCGGAGTGTGAAGTGTGTATGAGGAGCAATGGCGCACAGCTGCAGTGCTGTGCGCTACCTTGGTGACGACAGAAGTCTTCATGCCGCCGAATTTCCGGACTTCTTCTTGCTTCTGGCTCTGTAAGGGGGACGGCGGCGCGGCTCCGGGACCGAACACCAAGGCCAGTTCCATGCGGTCGATCCCTCTGGAGCTAATGGTGTCCAGTAGCCTAAGAAGCCCAAGCTATCTGCAAGCAGGTAGGTTCGCTTCTTCTCCCCTTAGTCCCTCGTTGCAGTGAGCCTGTTGCCAGCAGGTCTCACTGTAAAATAAAAAACCTAAATTATACTTTCTTTCTAAGAGCTCAGGAGAGCCCCTAGTGTGCATCCAGCTCGGCCGGGCACAAAAATCTAACTGAGGCTTGGAGGAGGGTCATAGTGGGAGGAGCCAGTGCACACCAGGTAGTCTAAAAGCTTTCTTTTAGTTGTGCCCAGACTCCTGCGGAGCCGCTATTCCCCATGGTCCTTACGGAGTTCCCAGCATCCACTAGGACGTCAGAGAAATACGTAATACAGTATATCTTTGTGAAAATCCTATATTAGATAAAACCTGACGCACCAAGCCCCCTCAGGTTATAGAATATAGGGATAGCAAGTTGAGTGAAAAACACGAAATGGACAACACTTAGCTATCAGATGCACACACAGATAGTCACAGTTTGTACAATGCAGAGGTTATTACTGACAATAATACTGCACTGGACTAGCTTACACAGCTATATAACAATAGATATAACAGTACACAGTAAGAACTGGATGTATATCACAGGGTAATTGTACTATAAATCCCTGACTAAGTGCACTCTTTCTTACTTACAGGGCGGGAACACTTGCTAGAAATGGCGCCCTGGGGCTGGGGGAGGGACTTCAGGTCTAAGCCTTATCCCCTCTGCTGGCAAAACCACGGGGTACTGTGGGCGATAATAAGATTTTACTCACCGGTAAATCTATTTCTCGTAGTCCGTAGTGGATGCTGGGGACTCCATAAGGACCATGGGGATTAGCGGCTCCGCAGGAGACTGGGCACAACTAAAGAAAGCTTTAGGACTACCTGGTGTGCACTGGCTCCTCCCACTAAGACCCTCCTCCAGACCTCAGTTAGGATACTGTGCCCGGAAGAGCTGACACAATAAGGAAGGATTTTGAATCCCGGGTGAGACTCATACCAGCCACACCAATCACACCGTATAACTCGTGATACTATACCCAGTTAACAGTATGATAACAACTGAGCCTCTCAACAGATGGCTCAACAATAACCCTTTAGTTAGGCAATAACTATATACAAGTATTGCAGACAATCCGCACTTGGGATGGGCGCCCAGCATCCACTACGGACTACGAGAAATAGATTTACCGGTGAGTAAAATCTTATTTTCTCTAACGTCCTAAGTGGATGCTGGGGACTCCGTAAGGACCATGGGGATTATACCAAAGCTCCCAAACGGGCGGGAGAGTGCGGATGACTCTGCAGCACCGAATGAGCAAACTCTAGGTCCTCCTCAGCCAGGGTATCAAACTTGTAGACTCTTGCAAGAGTGTTTGAACCCGACCAAGTAACAGCTCGGCAAATTTGTAAAGCCGAGACCCCTCGGGCAGCCGCCCAAGAAGAGCCCACTTTCCTCGTGGAATGGGCTTTTCACAGATTTAGGGTGCGGCAGTCCAGCCGCAGAATGTGCAAGTTGAATCGTGCTACAGATCCAGCGAGCAATAGTCTGCTTAGAAGCAGGAGCACCCAGCTTGTTGGGTGCATACAGGATAAATAGCGAGTCAGTTTTCCTGACTCCAGCCGTCCTGGAAACATATACTTTTCAGGGCCCTGACCACGTCCAGAAACTTGGAATCCTCCAAGTCCCAAGTAGCCGCAGGCACAATAGGTTGGTTCACATGAAAAACTGCTACCACCTTAGGAAGGAAGTGGGAACGAGTCCTCAATTCCGCCTTATCCATATAAAATACAGATAAGGGCTTTTGCATGACAAAGCAGCCAATTCTGATACACGCATGGCCGACGCCAAGGCCCACAGCATGACCACTTTCCACGTGAGGTATTGTAGCTCCACGGATGTAAGTGGCTCAACTCAATGCGACTTCAGGAAATCCAACACTACGTTGAGATCCCACGGTGCCACTGGAGGCACAAACGGGGGCTGACTATGCAGCACTCCCTTAACAAAAGTCTGAACTTCAGGCAGTGAAGCCAGTTCTATTTTGGAAGAAAATCGATAGAGCCGAAATCTGGACCTTAATGGAACCCAATTTTAGGCCCATAGTCACCTCTGACTTGTAGGAAGTGCAGAAATCGACCTAGCTGAAATTCCTCCTTTGGGGCCTTACTGGCCGCACAGCACGCAACATATTTCCGCCATATGCGGTGATAATGGTTTGCGTTCACTTCTTTCCTAGCTTTAAATAGCGTAGGAATAACTTCCTCCGGAATGCCCTTTTCCTTCAGGATCCGGCGTTCAACCGCCATGCCGTCAAACGCAGCCGCGGTACGTCTTGGAACAGACAGGCCCCCTGCTGCAGCAGGTCCTGTCTGAGCGGCAGAGGCCATGGGTCCTCTGAGATCATTTCTTGGAGTTCTGGGTACCAAGCTCTTCTTGGCCACCCGGAACAATGAGTATAGTTCTTACTCCTCTCCTTCTTATTATTCTCATTACCCTGGGTATGAGAGGCAGAGAAGGGAACACATACACCGACTGGTACACCCACGGTGTTACCAGAGCGTCCACAGCTATCGCCTGAGGGTCCCTTGACCTGGCGCAATATCTTTGTAGCTTTTTGTTGAGGCGGGACGCCATCCTGTCCACCCGTGGCCTTTCCCAACGGTGTACAATCATTTGGAAGACTTCTGGATGAAGTCCCCACTCTCCCGGGTGGAGGTCGTGTCTGCTGAGAAAGTCTGCTTCTCAGTTGTCCACTCCGGGAAGGAACACTGCTGACAGTGCTAACACATGATTTTCCGCCCATCGGAGAATCCTTGTGGCTTCTGCCATCGCCATCCTGCTTCTTGTGCCGCCCTGTCGGTTTACATGAGCGACCGCCGTGATGTTGTCTGACTGGATCAGCACCGGCCGGTGTTGAAGCAGGGATCTAGCCTGACTTAGGGCATTGTAAATGGCCCATAGTTCCAGAACATTTATGTGTAGGAAAGTCTCCTGACTTTTCCATAGGCCTTGGAAGTTTCTTCCCTGTGTGACTGCCCCCCAGCCTTGAAGGCTGGCATCTGTGGTCACCAGGACCCAGTCCTGTATGCCGAATCTGCGGCCCCCTAGAAGATGAGCACTCTGCAGTCACCACCACAGCGACACCCTGGCCCTTGGAGACAGGGTTATCCGCCGATGCATCTGAGGATGCGACCCGGACCACTTGTCCAACAGATCCCACTGGAAGATCCTTGCATGGGACCTGGCGAATGGAAATTCTTCGTAAGAAGCTACCATCTTTCCCAAGGCTCGCGTGCATTGATGCACCGACACCTGTATTTGTATTAGGAGGTCTCCGTCTAGAGACGCCAACTCCTTGGACTTCTCCTCCGGGAGAAACCCTTTTTATCCTGTTCTGTGTCCAGAACCATACCCAGGAACAGTAGACGCGTCGTAGGAACCAGCTGCGACTTTGGAATATTCAGAATCCAGCCGTGCTGTTGTAGCACTTCCCGAGATAGTGCTACTCCGAGGAACAACTGCTCCCTGGACCTCGCCTTTATAAGGAGATCGTCCAAGTACGGGATAAGTACTTCGGCCATTACCTTGGTAAATACCCTCGGTGCCGGGGACAGATTAACGGCAACGTCTGGAATTGGTAATGACAATCCTGTACCACAATTTTGAGGTACACCTGGTGAAGAGGGTAAATAGGGACATGCAGGTAAGCATCCTTGATGTCCAGTGATACCCTGAAATTTTCCAGGCTTGCAATAATCGCCCTGAGCGATTCCATTTTGAACTTGAACCTTCGTATATAAGTGTTCAAGGATTTCAATTTTAGAATGGGTCTCACCGAACCGTCTGGTTTCGGTACCACAACAATTTGGAATAGTAACCCCGGCCTTGTTGAAGGAGGGGTACCTTTATTTCACCTGCTGGAAGTACAGCTTGTGAATTGCCGCCAGTACTACCTTTCTCTGAGGGCAGCAGGCAAGGCTGATGTGAGGCAACGGCGAGGGGGAGTCGCCTCGAACTACTACTTGCAGAACCTAGGGATCCACCTGTGGGCAAGCCCACTGGTCCCTGCAGTTCCCGAGACGCGCCCCCACCGCACCTGTCTCCACCTGTGGAGCCCCAGCGTCATGCGGTGGACTCAGAGGAAGCGAGGGAAGATATTTGATCCTGGGAACTGGCTGACTGGTGCAGCTTTTTCCTTCTTCCCTTGTCTCTGTGCAGAAAGGAAGCGCCTTTGACCCGCTTGCTTTTCTGAAGCCGAAAGGACTGTACCTGAAAATACGGTGCTTTCTTAGGCTTTTGTGAGGAAACCTGAGGTAAAAAATTTTTCTTCCCAGCTGTTGCTGTGGATACGAGGTCCCAGAGACCATCCCCAAACAATTCCTCACCCTTATAAGGCAGAATCTCCATGTGCCTTTTAAAGGCAGCATCACCTGTCCACTGCCGGGTTTCTAATACCCTCCTGGCAGAATGGACATTGCATTAATTCTGGATGCCAGCCGGCAAATATCCCTCTGTGCATCCTTTATATATAAGACAACGTCTTAAATATGCTCAATGTTAGCAAAATATTATCCCTGTCTTAGCGTATTAATATTATCTGACAGGGTATCAGACCACGCTGCAGCAGCACTATTTATGCTGAGGCAATTGCAGGCTTCAGTATATAACCTGAGTGTGTAAATACAGACTTCAGGATCGCCTCCTGCTTTTTATCAGCAGGGTCCTTCAAGGTGGCCGTATCCTAAGACGGCAGTGCCACCTTTTGACAAACGTGTGAGCGCCTTATCCACCCTAAGGGATATCTCCCAACGTGACCTATCCTCTGGCGGGAAAGGGTACGCCATCAGTAACTTTTTAGAAATTACCAGTTTCTTATCGGGGGAAACCACGCTTCTTTACACACTTCATTCATTCATCTGATGGGGGAACAAAACACTGGCTGCTTTTTCTCCCCAAAAATAAAACCCCTTTTATGTGGTACTTGGGTTCATGTCAGAAAATGCGTAACACATTTTTCATTGCCGAGATCATGTAACGGATGTTCCTAGTGGATTGTGTATATGTCTCAACCTCGTCGACACTGGAGTCAGACTCCGTGTCGACATCTGTGTCTGCCATCTGAGGTAACGGGCCTTTTTTGAGCCCCTGATGGCCTTTGAGACACCTGGGCAGGCGCGGGCTGAGAAGCCGGCTGTCCCACAGCTGTTACGTCATCCAGCCTTTTATGTAAGGAGTTGACACTGTCGGTTAATACCTTCCACCTATCCATCCACTCTGGTGTCGGCCCCACAGGGGGCGACATCCCATTTATCGGCCTCTGCTCCGCCTCCACGTAACCTTCCTCATCCAACATGTCGGCACAGCCATACCGACACACCGCACACACACAGGGAATGCTCTGACTGAGGACAGGACCCCACAAAGTCCTTTGGGGAGACCGAGAGAGAGTATGCCAGCACACACCAGAGCGCTATATAATGCAGGGATTAACACTATAACTGAGTGATTTTTCCCCAAATAGCTGCTTGTATACATATATTGCGCCTAAATTTAGTGCCCCCCCTCTCTTTTTAACCCTTTGAGCCTGAAAACTACAGGGTAGAGCCTGGGGAGCTGTCTTCCAGCTGCACTGTGAAGAGAAAATGGCGCCAGTGTGCTGAGGGAGAAGCCCCGCCCCTTTTTTGGCTGACTTTCTCCCGCTTTTTCTGGAATACTGGCAGGGGTAATTTTACATCTATATAGCCTCTAGGACTATATATGATGTAGATTTGCCAGCCAAGGTGTTATATATTGCCCTCAGGGCGCCCCCCCCAGCGCCCTGCACCCATCAGTGACCAGAGTGTGAGGTGTACATGAGGAGCAATGGCGCACAGCTGCAGTGCTGTGCGCTACCTTGGTGAAGACCGAAGTCTTCTGCCGCCGATTTTCCGGACTCTTCATGCTTCTGGCTCTGTAAGGGGGACGGCGGCGCGGCTCCGGGAACGAACACCAAGGTCGGGTCCTGCGGTCGATCCCTCTGGAGCTAATGGTGTCCAGTAGCCTAAGAAGCCCAAACTACCACCTGTTAGGTAGGTTCGCTTCTTCTCCCCTTAGTCCCTCGCTGCAGTGAGTCTGTTGCCAGCAGATCTCACTGTAAAATAAAAAACCTAAATATACTTTCTGTCTAGGAGCTCAGGAGAGCTAGTGTGCATCCAGCTCAGCCGGGCACAAGAATCTAACTGAGGTCTGGAGGAGGGTCTTAGTGGGAGGAGCCAGTGCACACCAGGTAGTCCTAAAGCTTTCTTTAGTTGTGCCCAGTCTCCTGCGGAGCCGCTAATCCCCATGGTCCTTACGGAGTCCCCAGCATCCACTTAGGACGTTAGAGAAATAAGAATTGGTTTAGAGAGAAAACCTGACCTGCGCCCATGCCCTGGTGATCTAGTGGGATCACCTGTATCCACAGTGTCCACCGCCAGCGCGCGCGGCCCGCCTCCCACTGACCGCGCCGGATCACGATAAAGACTGGGTCCCGCCCACTTACTACCTCCCGAAGCGCGGCCACGCGATCCTGGAGAGCCCCAGCCGTGTGTGTCTAACGTGAAGAAAACTGGAGCCTCCGCTGTAGGTACCCAGCAACCAGTGCTCGTGAGTGTACAGCGCCGCTGGGGAGAGATGGAGCTGCAGCAGTGAATGTCACAAGACATTTACCACCATTGCTGCCCTTGAAGTCTTCACTTTTTACCTCATAAAAAGCTTTTCTTAGGGCTGCTTGGAGCAGACCCTCTGTTAAGTGCCTGCTTACTGCAGCACCAACTAACAAAACTGAGCTCCTGTGCAGGGAGGCGGGGTGATATAGGAGGTGGCGCTGTGCATTCTGGGAACAGTCAAAGCTTTGAGCCTGTTGGTGCCTCGGATCAAGATCCTACTCTACACCCCATTGTCCAATCCTTGTGGAGCCCAGTGTACCCCGCAGCAGAAAGAAAACCTGCTCCCAGCTACAGTATGTATACATACCTCCCAACATCGAGGACGTCCAAAGCAGGACCCTACTGCGCAGCAAAGTCGCACGCGGCAGAAAAGGGGCATGAACTATGTAAAAGAAGGGGGGTGGCTTCACAGGGATGCCGAAATCAAGAGCCACGCCCCTGTTTTCAGCAGTGAGGGGGCATGTCCAGCGCTCTGTGAGCTGCTGGCATGCCCCCAGTCCCTCCGTCTCCCATGAATAGATGCTGTGCGCAATCACCACAAAGCAGTGAGTGATATCAGCCTCCCAATTACCCCCACCGCAGGACACTGCACCCCATGGTTAGGACAGAGCACAGGTTCTCAAACTCGGTCCTCAGGACCCCACACGGTGCATGTTTTGCAGGTCTCCTCACAGAATCACAAGTGAGATAATTAACTCCACCTGTGGACCTTTTAAAATGTGTCAGTGAGTAATTAATACACCTGTGCACCTGCTGGGTTACCTGCAAAACATGCACTGTGTGGGGTCCTGAGGATCGAGTTTGAGAACCACTGGGACAGAGGGACAGTCCCAAAAAAATGTGTCTGCCCCACGAAAATCAGGACATTTGGGAGGTATATGTACATGACACCATCAAACATCTTGTTAAATATTAACAAAAGGAATAGAAAGACATCATTTACTAGACACACAGGAGTGTATTTAATAAAGTGCAGGTTTTTGAAGTAGAGACGTTGCCAGGGTGGGACTGGGTTCTGGGTTGATCACATCAAAAGTGTCCTAAAGTAGTATCATGGGAGTGTTGTGGGCATATAGACCAAACCCCTGCTTGTTTTAGGTGTCCAGACACAATTGGGATGCCTGTTTCAGACAGATCTTTTGCATTCAGCATGAGGCAGGTGCAAGTCTAAATGATTTTCATTGAATACTAAAGTCTGGTGTTGGCTACAATCATAAGGGTATATTCAATTGAAGTCGAAAACTGCCGTCTGACGAAATGACGGCAGTTTTCGACTTTTTAAGGTCGAATCCAGATTCGACCTATTCAATATTTTGCTAAATCTTTCTACAAGTCGATAAAGTCGATAAATTCGACTTGTCGAAAAGCACGTGGATTGGCGGAATAGCTGCCGATCGACGTGTTGATGTCGAAAACGGGGCCAAACCAGACAGGTTTTGGCCCCCTTTTCGACCATCTCAATCCGACATCAAAATGAGGTTGGAATGAGATGCGGACCCACTCTGGGCGCGCGGGGGGGGGATTGCCGCAGGGAGACGGGGGAGACAGCCGGCGGGCATACAGGGAGATCAGCGCTACACTAGCGCTGCAGCTGGATGTCACTCACCCGCCCGACCTCACGGCAGCTTCCACCCGGCTCCAGCACACTGCTGGAGCCGGGTGGGAGCTGCCGTGAGGTCGGGCGGCTGAGTGACATCCAGCTGCAGCGCTACTCCGTAGCGCTGATCTCCCTGTATGCCCGCCGGCTGTCCCCCCGCAGCTTGCCCCCCTTCTCCTCCTCTGCGTCCCATCTTAATTCGACTTGAAAAAGTCGAATAAGATGGGATTGAATAGGGGTTGTCGGATCCATTTCGACAAATACATGTTGGAATGGATCCGACTTTAATTGAATATACCCCAAAGTCTTTAGCAAGTCAAGATATTAATGGTGATGTCTAATGCACGGATGCAAAAATACAGGAGGCTGTGCAACCAGGACACATGAAATTCAACAAATATGCAGACAGCCTAATTAGCATATCGTAGTCAGTAGGCTGCAGTGGCCTGACATAATTTCGGAAGCAGAAGAGACAGAAGAGAGGTAATGTGCAACATACAATCCAATACAAATACAGATTTAAGGGGTCTAATTCCTAAGCCTTGGATGGAGGTAAAATGGATGGAGATAATGTACCAGCCAATCAGCCCCTAACTGCCATGTTACGGGCTGTGTTTGAAAAATGACAGTTAGGAGCCGGTTGGTTGGTACTTTATCTCCATCCACTTTATCGCCATCCAAGGCTTAGTAAATGAACCCCTAAGGCCTGACTCAGAGACGGGAGCAGTTACGCTCAAATACTGTAATGCTGCAGGAGGCATCTGTAGGAAAAAGACACATCCTGCATGTATTGCAGGTCATAGTACTGCATCCGTGATGCAGCACTGTATCACCCCTTGCTATGGTCGCTCTCGGCCATCTGAGTAAGCCTCAGTTTACTAGGAATGGCTGGGGGAACTTCTCAACCAGGGGCAAGAAGTCCCTGGGCTCGACACAGCTACAAAACAGAAGCGTCATGCCCCAATTTTATAGAACTGTCCCTGTCACCACCTCCAATCTGCCCCCCAAATACCGCAGCATGTCTATCATGCTGCAGCTAAGGATGGACTGTGTGCAATCTCACAGAAGTAGGCCCGCTCATACGCAGTGTGCATGCGCCACTCTCTAACAATCGGAGATGTATGCATAGTGAATATAACAATAACTTTAACTGTAAGAAGACATACATCCTCAGCATTAGGAATTGTTGCTGAAACTGCCACAAATCGCATTGGTAGACGCACTTCTGTAGTTTTCATGGCTCGAGAAAGCGAAACCTGTATTGTTTTCATTCTGCTGACAACAACTTCAAGAGTTGCTCCTCGGCTTTCATCTTTCACTGTGTGCACCTATAAACAAGGCAAATATGGATAACTACCAGGTACAATATGTAGAAGACGAACCATACTAAAAAAAACTTTGATATTTAAAGGTCTATGGGCCTAATTCAGACCTGATCGCTGTTGTGCGATATCGCACAGAGGCCAATTATCGAATGACTGCGCATGCATATGTACCACAATGCGCATACGCGATGGACAGTAGCGACAGGATGGTGCAAAAATTTTGATCGCACGAGCGTTCACAAGGTGATTGACAGGAAGAGACGATTTGTGGGTGGTAACTGACCGTTTACTGGGTGTGTCTGGAAAAACACAGGCATACCCAAGCGCTTTCAGGGCGGGTGTGTGACGTCAGCTCGGGCCCCGATCAGCCTGATTTCTTCGCACTGGAGGAGTAAGTATTGAGCTACGCACAGACTGCACAGAATGGGAAACACATTCGATTGTGAGTGTGATGTGAATGGATTTGCAGCTGTCCGCTGACTGAGGGGAATTTTCACACAACGTACACATGCAATCGCACACTTGCACGGGGCAAATTTTCACACACCCTGGGTGGCGACTATCTGATTGCAGGACAGTGTAATTTGCAGCACAGCGATCAGGTCTGAATTACCCCCTACAGTATGTCTATACAGCTCTAAAATACACAGAATTTTTGTAAAAGTTTTCGGGAGAAAAATGTACTTTTCACAGGCAATGGACAAAAATAAGTCAAAGCTATTTGCATAAATATGAGCAGCAAAATAGACTATTATATAAGTAGGGATAAGTACAGATAGAGGGTGCTTGAAGAAAAAAATTTCTGCTACAGGGGAACAAATTTAAAATGTGTGGATAGATTTAAAGTTGAGAGCATACTTGCCTACCCTACCGGAATGGCCGGGGGGCTCCCGAAAATTGGGTGTGGGCAAGACTACTGCTTTCCCAGGCAGCACCCCCCCTCGGCCGCCCACAACAGAGAACAAGTGGGTGGTCTGAGGGGGATATGATATCATACGTATCAATTCCCCCTCGGATATGATATCATAGCTCTGCCCCTGCTATTCGGTACCAGTTTTCTCGTCACAGTCTAGTGGGGGCGGAGCCACGATGAAGCATTTGTGCTGCATACCCCCGGACTGCCCACTTCCCCCCACCGGTCAAGCACCCAGATTGCCCCCATTGCCGCTGGCCACGCCCCCATTAGCCTACCACGCTGCCATCTCCCAGAGGTGGGTGCAGCAAGGTAGGCATGTATGGTTGAGAGAGTGGTACATCCTCACTGAGATCTACAAATATGCAGTAGGGGCCTAATTCAGACCTGGTCGTAGCAGCAAATTTGCTAGCAGTTGGGCAAAACCATGTGCACTGCAGGTGTGGCAGATATAACATTTGCAGAGAGAGTTAGATTTGGGTGGGTTATTTTGTTTCTATGCAGGGTAAATACTGGCTGCTTAATTTTCACACTGCAATTTAGATTTCAGGTTGAACACACCCCACCCAAATCTAACTCTCTCTGCACATGTTATATCTGCCCCCCCCCCCCCCCCCCCTGCAGTGCACATGGTTTTGTCCAACTGCTAACAAATTTGCTGCTGCGATCAACTCTGAGGGGGTCATTCTGACCCAATCGCATGCTGCAGTTTTTCGCAGCGGTGCGATCGGGTCAGAAATGCGCCGGCGCATGGCCGCCTGTTGCTACGCTACGATTGCCTCTGCCTGATTGACAGGCAGAGGTGGTCGATGGGCGGGAGGGGGTGAAACGGCGACGTTTGGCCGTCGTTTTATGGGCGCGGTCCGGCCAATGCAGGCGTGGCCGGACCGTGCGGGGAGTGGCCCGCAGCGGCTGCGTGACGTCACACGCAGCCACTGCGGGCCGGGGAGCGAAGAGTAGCTCCCGGCCAGCACGCTAAAGCTGCGCTGGCCAGGCGCTACTCTTGAAATGCAAAGGCGGCACTGATATGCGGGGCGGACTAGCCCTGTGCTGGGCATCCCCCCGCATGTCTGAGTTCATGATCGTAGCTGTGATAAATTTAGCACAGCTACGATCAACTCGGAATGACCCCCTGAATTAGGCCATAAATTAGTATATTTGCACTTATGCAAAGTCCGACGCATCTCTGCTGCTAGACCGCACCAATACATACTCTTGGTTTGAATCTTGATACCCATCATCAATATCAGTGTGCACTTGCACCAGTCCTACACTTGCTGCAAAGAAATCTGTATGGAAGCAGGCAGATTTACAATTACACACAACTCTGACTAACAAGCAATTCCGTTGACACGCCTTGCTAAACTTTGCATCCATGCTAAAGTTCTGTAAGTATCGAGTTAAGCTCCTTCACTGGTGAGATGTGACTGAGGGGGAGATGTATAAAGCATTGAAAAGAGCAAATAAGTATGTCAGTGGAGAAGTTGCCCATCAGCTGCTACCTATAATTTTATAGAATGTACTTGATAAATGTTACCTCAAAGCTGATTGGTTGTCATGGGCAACTTTTCCATTGGCTTGCTTATCCACTGTTTTCTCTGCTTCATACATCTCGACCTGAGTTATGACCCTACATCCCCTATAATCATTTACACTCTGCTCCAGAGCATCTGCAAATTAACTTCTATGTAAATTCATATGCACCAAAATGTACTATGACCAAACTTTTATCATTTACTGTACATTATAGTATACAATAGATATCAATTTGTCCTACACTGCTTTGACACCACTTCCCCTGCAACTTTCTCCTATTAGAGAGATATCTCCTTCTCCCATACATGGAGGAAGACAAGATGGAGTTGTTGGCATTTTAATGCATCTTAATATACCACTACTACACTGATGACACCAAAATCGGGATCCGGCTAGGATCCCGACAGCAAGAATACAACACCGGAATCCCGTCCGCCATGATCCCAAATGAGCATTCATCGGAGAGGTAAGCCATGCGCGGGAGGGAGGGGTGGTTAAGTTTAGGCCCCCCACAGGGAGGGTTGGGTTAGGATGTGGGGGGTGGGGGGGTTAGGTCTAGGCTGCCAGAAGGGAGGGTTAGGGGGCCAGGGTGGAAAACGAGATTTATGGTAAGAACTTAGCGTTGTTAAATCTCTTTCTGCGAGGTACACTGGGTTCCACAAGGATTAACATCGGGGTGTAGAGTAGGATCTTGACCCGAGGCACCAACAGGCTCAAAGCTTTTGACTGTTCTCAAGAAGCACAGCGCCGCCTCCTCTATAACCCCGTCTCCATGCCACGGTCGCTATCCAGACTGCCAGCATCCTGACGCCGGCCTTTCAATCCCAAACTCCAAAATCTACCTCTCAACCCCTGACTTTACCTCTTTTCATGTACCCAGCTGTCTTTCTGCTATGGATGCCCCAGTGATAATTTAAGCTTAGTTCAGCATCTTCCTTTAAGTAGTCTTAAAGCCTCCCCACATCTCTCTCTCATTGTCAACAACACTATACTCTCCTCTGTTCCTCTTGTCCGCTGCCTGGGTGTCACCTTTGACTCCATCCTCTTTCACACTGTACTGTATGTACATCAGTCTCTTTCCAAACCTGTTAGCTTCCACCTTTGAACTCTTTCACATGGGCTGATGTTAGAATATTGGCAGAAGGTCAGAATACCTACCCTGGAATCCCGGCCGCCAGAATGCCAGCAGCGGGGCGAGTGCTGGAAAGTTTTGCCTTTGCTTGTTTAGTATTTTGCCTGCTAGTCCTCTCCAGTATGGTCTAACAGTATGGTGCTGCTCAATTTTGTGGCACCATGTCAGGGTCAGCTCCAGGCCTACTAGTGCCCTGATGGAGAAAATTTTGAAGCGCGCGCCTGTAAAAGTGGCGTGGCCTCGCAACTTTATACTATCAAACTATCAATAATAAGATTTTACTTACCGGAAAATCTATTTCTCGTAGTCCTTGAGGATGCTGGGACTCCGTAAGGAACATGGGGAATAGATGGGCTCCGCAGGAGATAGGGCACTTTAAGAAAGCTTTGGACTCTGGGTGTGCACTGGCTCCTCCCTCTATGCCCCTCCTCCAGACCTCAGTTAGGGAAACTGTGCCCAGAGGAGATGGACAGTACGAGGAAGGATTTTTGTAAATCTAAGGGCGAGATCCATACCAGCCACACCAATCACACCGTATAACTTGTGATAAACTACCCAGTTAACAGTATGAACAACAACATAGTCTCGGATAAACCGATAAACGATAACATAACCCTTATGTAAGCAACAACTATATACAAGTCTTGCAGAAGAAGTCCGCACTTGGGACGGGTGCCCAGCATCCTCTACGGACTACGAGAAATAGATTTACCGGTAAGTAAAATCTTATTTTCTCTAACGTCCTTGAGGATGCTGGGACTCCGTAAGGACCATGGGGATTATACCAAAGCTCCCAAACGGGCGGGAGAGTGCGGATGATTCTGCAGCACCGATTGAGCAAACATGAGGTCCTCCTCAGCCAGGGTATCAAACTTGTAGAACTTTGCAAAGGTGTTTGAACCCGACCAAGTAGCAGCTCGGCACAATTGCAATGCCGAGACCCCTCGGGCAGCCGCCCAAGAAGAGCCCACTTTCCTAGTGGAATGGGCCTTAACCGATTTAGGCAATGGCAAACCTGCCGTAGCATGCGCCTGCTGAATCGTATTACAGATCCAGCGAGCAATAGTCTGCTTTGAAGCAGGAGCGCCAACCTTGTTGGCCGCATACAGAACAAACAGAGCTTCAGTCTTCCTGATTCTAGCCGTTCTGGTCACATAAATCTTCAAAGCCCTGACCACATCCAGGGACTCGGAATCCTCCAAGTCCCGTGTAGCCACAGGCACGACAATAGGTTGGTTCACATGAAAAGATGAGACCACTTTTGGCAGAAAGTGAGGACGAGTCCTCAACTCTTCCCTATCCACGTGAAAAACCAAGTATGGGCTTTTTTGTGATAAAGCCGCCAATTCTGAAACACGTCTTGCCGAAGCCAATGCCAACAACATGACCACTTTCCACGTGAGGTATTTCAACTCCACAGTTTTGAGTGGTTCAAACCAAGGTGACTTGAGGAAACGTAACACCACGTTAAGATCCCAAGGCGCCACCGGAGGCACAAAGGGAGGCTGAATATGCAGCACACCCTTCACAAAAGTCTGTACTTCAGGAAGAGAGGCTAATTCTCTTTGAAAGAAAATGGATAAGGCCGAAATTTGGACCTTTATGGACCCTAATTTTAGGCCCAAAGTCACTCCTGTTTGAAGGAAGTGAAGTAGACGGCCCAAATGGAACTCCTCCGTAGGAGCAGCTCTGGCCTCACACCAAGAAACATATTGTCGCCATATACGGTGATAATGTTTTAACGTCACGTCTTTTCTAGCCTTGATCAGGGTAGGAATGACCTCCTCCGGAATCCCTTTTTCCGCTAGGATCCGGCGTTCAACCGCCATGCCGTCAAACGCAGCCACGGTAAGTCTTGGAACAGACAGGGCCCCTGCCGCAGCAGGTCCTGCCTTAGAGGAAGAGGCCACGGATCTTCTGTGAGCAACTCTTGCAGCTCCGGATACCAAGTCCTCCGTGGCCAATCTGGAACAATGAGGATTGTTCTGACCCTGCTTATTCTTATTATTCTCAACACTTTGGGTATGAGAGGAAGAGGAGGAAACACATAGATCGATCTGAACACCCAAGGTGTCACCAGAGCGTCTACAGCTACCGCCTGAGGGTCCCTTGACCTGGCGCAATACCGCTTTAGCTTTTTGTTGAGACGGGATGCCATCATGTCTATTTGAGGCAGTCCCCACCGACCCGTGATCTGTGCGAAGACTTCTTGATGAAGTCCCCACTCTCCCGGATGCAGGTCGTGCCTGCTGAGGAAGTCCGCCTCCCAGTTGTCCACCCCCAGGATGAACACTGCTGATAGCGCGCTTACATGGCCTTCCGCCCAGCGTAGAATCCTGGTCGCTTCTGCCATGGCCACTCTGCTCCTCGTTCCGCCTTGGCGGTTTATATGAGCCACTGCCGTGACATTGTCTGACTGAATCAGAACCGTTTTTTCCCGAAGCAATTCCTCCGCTTGACGCAGGGCGTTGTATATGGCCCTCAACTCCA
Source organism: Pseudophryne corroboree (assembly GCF_028390025.1). Lineage (NCBI taxonomy): Eukaryota > Metazoa > Chordata > Amphibia > Anura > Myobatrachidae > Pseudophryne > Pseudophryne corroboree. The sequence continues at coordinate 161,920,026 of NC_086452.1, read as the reverse complement.
GGACGTTGATGTGGAGACAAGTCTCTAGATTTGACCAGAGACATTGGAAATTTCTTCCCAGTGTGACTGCTCCCCAGCCTCGGAGGCTTGCGTCCGTGGTCACCAGGACCCAGTCCTGAATGCCGAACCTGCGACCCTCTAGTAGGTGAGCACTGTGCAGCCACCACAGGAGAGATACCCTGGTCCTTGGAGACAGGGTGATCCTTCGATGCATTTGTAAATGGGACCCGGACCACTTGTCCAAGAGGTCCCATTGAAAAGTCCTCACATGGAACCTGCCGAAAGGGATGGCCTCGTATGAAGACACCATCTTCCCCAGGACCCGCGTGCAATGATGCACTGAGACCTGTTTTGGTTTTAATAGGTTCCTGACCAGGGCTATGAGCTCCTGAACCTTTTCGACCGGAAGAAAAACCTTTTTCTGGTCTGTGTCTAGAATCAGGCCCAAAAAAGTTAGACGCGTTGTAGGGACTAGCTGGGACTTCGGTATATTGAGAATCCAGCCGTGTAACTGCAACGTCTTCATGGACAGAGACACGCTGTCCAGCAACTTCTCCCGAGATCTCGCCTTTATGAGGAGATCGTCCAAGTATGGGATAATTGTGACCCCCTGCCTGCGCAGGAGCACCATCATTTCCGCCATTACCTTGGTGAAAATTCTCGGGGCCGTGGAAAGCCCAAACGGCAACGTCTGAAATTGGTAGTGACAGTCCTGCACTGCAAATCTCAGGAACGCCTGATGAGGGGGGAATGCCGGAACATGAAGGTAAGCATCCTTTATGTCCAGGGACACCATCCAATCCCCCCCCTCCAGGCTGGCGAAGACCGCCCTGAGTGATTCCATTTTGAACTTGAACCTCTTCAAGTACAGGTTCAGGGATTTTAGGTTTAAAATGGGTCTGACCGAACCGTCCGGTTTCGGGACCACAAACAGGGTTGAGTAATATCCCTCTCCTTGCTGGAGATGAGGAACTGTGACAATCACCTGTTGAATATACAATTTTTGGATTGCTGCCAACACTAGCTCCCTCTCTGACGGGGAAGCCGGCAGAGCCGACTTGAAAAACCGGTTAGGAGGCAAGTCTTCGAATTCCAGCCTGTATCCTTGAGAAACAATCTCTAATGCCCAGGGATCCACCTGCGAGTGAACCCAGACGTGGCTGAAAAACCGAAGACGAGCCCCCACTAGATCTGCCTCCCCCCGGGAAGCCCCAGCGTCATGCGGTGGACTTTGCAGACGCAGGGGAGGACTTCTGCTCTTGGGAACTAGCTGTGTGCAGCTTCTTTCCCCTGCCTTTGTTTTTATTGAAACGAAAGGACTGCATTTGATAATGAGGTGCCTTTTTTGTATGCTGCGGAGGGACATAAGGTAAGAAATTCGACTTGCCAGCCGTAGCAGTAGAGACAAGGTCCGAGAGGCCGTCTCCAAACAACTCCTCCCCTTTGTAAGGCAAGGACTCCATATGCCGAATTGAATCGGCGTCTCCCGTCCACTGTCGGGTCCACAAGAGCCGCCTAGCAGAAATAGACATAGCGTTTATTCTGGAGCTTAATAAACAAATGTCTCTCTGAGCATCTCTCATATACAAGGCAGCATCTCTGATATGCTCTATGGTCATTTGAATGGCATCCCTATCTAAGGTGTCAATCTCCGTAGATAAGGAATCTGCCCATGCCACAACCGCACTACAGACCCAGGCCGACGCCATAGCTGGTCTAACAATAGTACCTGAATGAGTGTAAATGTGCTTCATGGTAATTTCCTGCCTGCGATCAGCAGGATCCTTGAGGGAAGCCGTATCCTGAGAAGGCAGTGCCACCTTTTTGGACAAGCGTGTCAGCGCCTTGTCTACTTTAGGCGAAGATTCCCATCGTATCCTATCTGTTTGTGGAAAAGGATACGCCATAAGAATCCTTTTGGGAACTTGTGGTCTCCTATCCGGAGATTCCCAAGCCTTTTCGCACAATTCACTCAGTTCAAATGAGGACGGAAAGGTGACTTCAGGCTTTTTCCCTTTATACATGTGTACCCTCGTGTCAGGGACAGGGGGTTCCTCAGTAATATGCAAAACATCTTTAATGGCAATAATCATGTACCAAATACCTTTTGCCACCCTCGGCTGTAATTTTGCATCTTCATAGTCGACACTAGAGTCAGTATCCGTGTCGGTATCTGTGTCATCGATCTGGGATATGGTGCGCTTCTGAGACCCCGAAGAGCCTGGCGCCACAGGGACAGGCATGGACTGGCTACCTGACTGATCCCTAGCTTCAGCCTTGTCTAACCTTTTATGCAATAGATTGACATTTGCATTCAAGACATTCAGCATATCCACCCATTCCGGTGTCGGTGTTGCCGACGGCGACATGACATTCAAGCACTCCCCCTCCACATTAAGCGAGCCTTCCTCGTCAAACATGTCGACACACGCGTACCGACACACTTCACACACACACAGGGAACCTCTTTTCTGAAGACAGTATCCCCTTCAAGGCCCTTTGGAGAGACAGAGAGAGAGTATGCCAGCACACACCCCAGCGCAATGACCCTGGAGACCAACACAAAATGTTTTTCCCCCAGCCGCGCTGTATAATATGTTATCCGCCAATTATGTGCCCCCCCCCTCTCTTTTAAACACCCCTTCACCGTGTGTAAGCAGGGGAGAGTCCGGGGAGCTTCCTCTCAGCGGTGCTGTGGAGAGAAAATGGCGCTGGTGAGTGCTGAGGGAGAAGCCCCGCCCCCTCGGCGGCGGGCTTCTGTCCCGCTCAAACTTACTAAAATATGGCGGGGGCTCTTTTATATACATGTACAGTGCCCACCTGTACATGTATATTGTCTTTTGCCATAATAGAGGTGTTATATTGCTGCCCAGGGCGGCGCCCCCCTGCGCCCTGCACCCTTACAGTGACCGGAGTATGTGAGGTGTATGGGAGCAATGACGCACAGCTGCAGTGCTGTGCGTTACCTCAGTGAAGCTGAAGGCTTCTGCCGCCTGACGTTTTCTGACTTCGGTTCTTCTGGCTCTGTGAGGAGAACGGCGGCGCGGCTCTGGGGGTGGACGCCTAGTAAGAACCTGTGTTCACCCCCTCTGGAGCTAATGGTGTCTAGTAGCCAAGGAAGCAGAGCCTATCTTCGACAAGAAGGTCTGCCCCTCTCTCCTCAGTCCCTCGATGCAGGGAGCCTGTTGCCAGCAGTGCTCCCTGTAAAAAAGTAGAAAAAAATCCAAACAAAAATGCTTCTAGGCAGAGAACTCAGGAGAGCTCTCTGCAGTGCACCCATCCTGCTCTGGGCACAGTGTAAAACTGAGGTCTGGAGGAGGGGCATAGAGGGAGGAGCCAGTGCACACCCAGAGTCCAAAGCTTTCTTAAAGTGCCCTATCTCCTGCGGAGCCCGTCTATTCCCCATGGTCCTTACGGAGTCCCAGCATCCTCAAGGACGTTAGAGAAAATTATATTTTCACACCCCCTCTACACGGAGTAATGCCCACAGTAGTGTACCTTACACATAGGGGGATTTTCAATTGTTTGAAAAGTCAGTTGGGTGTCTGTTTTTTCTTATCTAATAGACGGGAAAAACAGACACCCGACCAACTTTTCAAACATTTGAATTCCCCCCATAATGTCTCCAGTATAATGTCAGATACACATAATGACCCCAGTAGTGCAGTGTTAGATACACATCAGTGTCAGATACATATTATATGCCCCCACAGTGCCAGATACACATTATATGCCCCCTCAGTGCCAGATACACATTATATGCCCCCACAGTGCCAGATACACATTATATGCCCCCTCAGTGCCAGATACACATTATATGCACCCACAGTGTCAGATACACATTATGTGCCCCCACAGTGCCAGCTACATATAATATGCCCCCAGATTGTCAGATACACGGGTCCACACAGTGCCAGATACACATAAAATGCTTCCACAGTGCCAGATACACGTGCCCCCCACAGTTCCAGATACACATAAACTGCTCCTACAGTGCCAGATACACATGCTGCCCACAGTGCCAGATACACATAAAATGCTCCCACAGTCCCAGATACACAAAAAATTCTCCCATAGTGCCAGATACACATGCCCCCCACAGTGCCAGATACACATAAAATGCTCCCACAGTGCCAGATACGCAGGTGCCCCCAGTGCCAGATACACATAAAATGCTCCCACAGTGCCAGATACACGTGCCCCCTGTAGTGCTGTTCACAGTCGTAAGCCCATCCTGCTGCTGCCGCCGCCTCCGCCGCTGCTTCTGTGTGAGGGGAGGAGAGCACAGCATGCACCTCTCCTTTCCCTCACTCCCGTCTCCGGTGGCCCCCTGCCTGAAATCAGCCGCCGGTCAGTCAGCCAGTCAAAGCTTGCGGTCCGGCAGTAGCTGCCGCTGCCGGTCTGTGAGCTCTGATTGGCTGATGGACCAGCGGCTGATTTAAAATTGCGGCTGGCTACCGGCCTCCCTTAGGGCGCTCAGTGCGGAAGCTCCTAAGGAATGTGCCTGGAGCCGGCCTTGCACCATGTAAATAAATTATAAATATACTGCAAAACCTATTAATATCACCCAAGATCATAACTCTAACTTTTTGTGACCAAGCAATATGTGCAAATTGTTAACAAACTGTTACAAATTACATTATGCACTGTATCATAGAACATTCTAACACATGAAATAGTTGAATATGATACAATATGAGCATTTAAACAACAACATTCATTGTTACACCAATATTGAAACATGATATAGGCCAAGAAGGGATTTACTTTTTGTACATGCATAAGTGAGTGAGATTGCGTGTGTGTGCATGTAAGTATGAGTGTGTATGTATGTAAGTGTGTGTGCCTGTTGGCCATACACTCGCTGTCTGCACAACCAAACATAACTTTATATGATAATAATATGAGTTCCCAGTCTCCCATGCACTGATCATGCCAATGGGGGCCACTAGGGGAAAACTATATCAAAAGCAGATTCAATTGCTTATCTTATTTCATCACAGAAATGTATTCCTTACTTGGTACTCTCACTCAATGCTATACAGCACTTAGGTGGGAAGCAGAATTTCTGATACACTGTACTGTTCTTTGGTCCCATATTGTTGATGCACACATGCAGGACACCTTTATGTATTAAGGGTTTTGACAGTATTACCAGAATCACTGTATATAGGTTGACCCAATGGATATTTAAAACTATGCAGAATCATTATATGGGTTCATATCCTCAGAAATTCGCTGGCTTGTGACATCACATCATTTAGATGTGTATTTTACTTATCTCATCTTTTTTTTTACTTGGAATTTTCCTTTTCTTTTTCTGCATTATTAATACAGCCATTAAATACAGTGTTTTGCAGGATAGGTCTCTTTCCATAATTACTGTAACCCTTGACATACTGGTTGTTACAAAACTACTTTTTCCTTTATCTTTCTATCATTATATTTATTTATTTTTATTATTATTATTATTATTAATTAACAGTTTCATATATAGTGCAGCAAATTCGGCTGCGCTTTACAATAAAAAACAACAATGATATAACAAAACTGGGTAATAACAATCAGTCATAGAGGTAGGAAGGCCCTGCTCACAAGTTTACAATCTATAGGGAAATAGGCATCAATACACAAGGATAGATGCTATGTATTGCATAGTTGTCTACCAGATTGCAAAGGTTCTTGGTGGACTGTATGATATGGCTACACAGCAGTGATGAACTGGGGTCAGAAGAAAATATGTGAGGATATGTGTAGACTGTACAGTGGGAATATAATTGGATAGGAAAGCTTATGAAGGTTATGTGAGCGGTTCTGGATTTGATAAGCTTGCCTGACGTGGTGAGTTTCAGGGAATGCTTGAAGGTTTGGAGACTAGAGAAGAGTCTTATTGTGCATGGTAGAGCATTCCACAGAGTGGGTGCAGCCCAAAGAGAGTCCTGCAATCGTGAATGGAAGCGATTAATTAGTGTGGATAAGAGATGTAGATCTTGTGAAGTGCAAGGAGGTCGGGTTGGGTGATATTTTGAGATAAGCAAAGGGATGTACATAGGTGTAGTTTGGTTAATGGCTTTGTGTGTGTTTTATATTTAATACAGAATAATACAGGTAACCAATGGAGGGACTGACAGAATGGATTTACAGCCGATGAACGTCTAGCGAGGAAGATTAGCCTCATAGCTGCATTCAGAATGGATTGTAGTGGTGAGAGTCTCTTTTTGGTAAGACTATTGCAATAATCAATGCAGGAGATAATAAGAGCATGGATTAGAGTTTTTGCAGTGTCTTGTATAAGGTAGGGTCGTATTTTGGATATGTTTTTTAGATGCATGCAACATGATTTTGAGACAGATTGAGGGGCAGATGTATTAACCTGGATAAGGCATAAGGAAGTGATAAACCAGTGATATGTGCAAGGTGATACACGCACCAGCCAATCAGCTCCAATATGTAAATTAACAGTTAGGAGCTGATTGGGTGGTGCGTGTATCACCTTGCACATATCACTGGTTTATCACTTCCTTATGCCTTATCCAGGTTAATACATCTGCCCCTGAATGTGGGGAATAAAGAACAGTTCTGAGTCAAGTATGACACTTAAGCAGCGAGCTTGTGGGGTAGGATTGATTGTCGAGTTCTCAACAGTGATAGAGATATCGGGTTGGTAACTATTATTGGTCAGTGGAAATATAATTAACTCTGTTTTTGAAATGTTAAGTTTGAGGTGGCGAGATAACATCCAAGATGAAACAGCAGAAAGGTATTCAGTGATATAGACCAATACAGATAGCGACTAATCTGGGGAGGATAGGTAGATCTGAGTATCATCTGCATACAGATGATACTGAAATCCAAAAGAGCTGATTAGTTTGAGGTACAGATTGAGAAAAACAGAGGACCTAAGACAGAGCCTTGCAGTACTCCAACTGAAAGAGGTAGCAAAGGAGGTGGATTCAGAGAAGCGGACACTGAAGGAGTGATTAGACAGGTAGAATAGTCTGTGTCTCGAAGACCTATGGACTGTAGTGTTTGTATGTGAAGAGAGTGGTCAACGGTGTCAAAAGCAGCAGAGAAATCTAGAAGAATAAGAAGTGAGTAATGGCCTTTAGACTTTGCAGTGACCAGAGGTCAAGATCATTTATTATTCATTCATCTTTTTTCTTTTACATTATCCGTTTTTTCCACAAATATACATGTACTCAATACTGAGGAGCACTGTGTCTCCTAATTGAATAAATTGTATCAATTATATTAAGAACATTATTCAGTCATCTGTTACATTTACAATACGATACAGTTTCCATACAGACACTTCTTTCCCACAGACAAACAATTGAGTACATTAAGCTCTGACCACCTGCAACTACACAGAGTGGAATTAAAGTATACGTTATTTATAGGGAAGGAAGATAACCCCTAAGGTCAAGCAGCTACCACTAATCCCCCCAGTGTGCTCTGCAGTGCTATCCTACCCTCCCCCGTTTTCTAACATTTACGTTTATATGTCACACTCCCCTCCCCTTTTTTGACACTTTTATTTATTGTTTAAAAGAGTTCCATTTCTACCTTAAAAGTTATCACTCTAATTTAACGGAACAACAATTAACACAGTGATTATTTGTACAAAAGTTTCTCAAGTAGCTTGGAGAGGCAAGGGAACTGAGAGATGGGACAATAGTTTGAGAGAGAGTTAGGCTCAGAATTTTTTTTTTTTTTTTTTATAATGGGAGTAATCACTGCATGCTTGAACAGTGAAGAAAAGATACCAGCAGATAGACATTACAGATGTTAGTTAAGGTTGGAATGAACACAGGAGACAGGGATTTACTTATTTGTAAAGGTATAGGGTCAAGAAGAGAGGTAGTAGAGTAGCAGGATGAGATGAGTGATGATACATTATCTTAATTCTTGTGATAAAATGAAGAGAAGGTGCCAGAGGGTTCAGGTAGGGAATTTAGCAGGTTACTGGCTAGGGAAGAGCATACTATTTAATCTCGGATCTTATCAATCTTGTCCTTGAAGTAGGAAGTAAGATCTTGTGCCTTGATAGTGGCTGGTGGGTTGGGTGATGGTATGTTCAGAAGTGATTTAAATGTATTAAGAAGCAGTTTTGGCTTAGAGGCTTGAGCAGAGGTGAGAGTTTGAAAATATGTTTGTTTAGCAGTGTGCAGGGCATTACGATAAGAGTGGTAGACAGTCTTATATGTGAGGAAGTTGCTTGGAATCCAAGATTTATACCACTGACGTTCGACTTTATGTGAGTTTTTGTAGGTGTCTTATTAACATCTAGGCCTACATGGAGTGTGATGGGTAGCTGTAGCCACTTCATCAAGGGGTATTTCATAGTCTGGCTCAGGTGTAATACACCCGTCTCAGGAGAAGTGAATGCAGATATAGGTGACAGCAGTTGACAGACTGAGGTGGAAAGTTCTAGAAAATTAATTGTGTTAATATTTATGCGGGTTTGAGGACTTTAGTGACACTGAGTTTGCAGTAATGAAAGAGAGCATGTAGGTGATAAGGTTGTGATCTGAGACAGGGAAAGAGTTGTTAGTGAATTCAGAAACTGAACACAGTCTGGTGAATACTAGATCAAGGCAGTGGCCATCCAGATGAGTAAAGGATTCAGTCCATTGGGAGAGGCCGAGAGAGGAGGTTAGGGAGAGTAGGTTGGAGGCATGTGCAGCAGATTTTGGACTATCAGTAGCAATATTGAAATTACCCATGATGATGGTGGAGATGTCAGTGGATAGGAAGTGAAAAAGCTAGGCAGAAAAATCTTTCAGAAATTGTTTTGGTTGTTTTGGTTGCCTAGTTGGGTGATTGCTGCAACATGCAGAGAGAAAGGAGTGATTCAATGTACTTCAAATGACATAAATGTGAGTGAGGGAACCTGCTGTAGAACTGTGTATGTGAAAGATTGGGAAAGTAATAATCCAACCCCATCTCCTTTACGGCTACCAGGCCTGGAGGTGTGTGTGAAGTGAAGACCACCATGTGACAGTGCTGCAGGAGAGGCCGTGTCTGATTGTGTGAGCTATGTTTCTGTTATAGCCCGCAGATTGAAGTTGTTAGACGTGAAGAGGTCATGGATGGATGTCAATTTGTTGCAAACAGAGTGTGCATTCCATAAAGCACATTTTAGTGTTTTGGAGGGTGATGGGAGATGTGATGTTTATGAGGTTGGCTAGATTTCTATATTGCTGTGACTCAGGTGAATGTGAGTGGGGCAATTGGTTGGGTTCTGGATTTGGTGAAATGTCACCAGCTATCAGAAGCAAGAGAGAGATAAATGTTGGTGTAGAATGTTTGTGATTTTTTTTTATGGTGAGAGGTGGTGGATATTATTGTCAATGTATATTGATTGATCCAGGGTGTAGGACTCGAAGGGAGGAGGCTCAAAGGGAGCAGATATATAATTTTAATATCAAAGCCTGGACTTAGCCTGGACTAAATACAGTAGGCAAAGGACTGCGATCTCCTCCTAACATCTTATTCTCTCACCTACAGGTAATCAAAATAATTACTACAACTCTCAGCAGTTGCACAGTGATCTAGGATACTATACTCTACAGTGTCTGATTGCTTAGGTAATCAAAATAATTACTACAACTCTCAGCAGTTGCACAGTGATCTAGGATACTATACTCTACAGTGTCTGTTTGCTTAGGTAATCAAAATAATTACTACAACTCTCAGCAGTTGCACAGTGATCTAGGATACTATACTCTACAGTGTCTGTTTGCTTAGGTAATCTGGAGTTATTGTTTTGTGCAGAATTTAGCCTGTTTAATTGTTAGATATTTGGGGAATTTGGGATGTCCTCCTCCCATATCATTATTTGTTTGTTTTAGCTTTATTGCCCACCAGTGGGTGTTGGGCAATGGGTGGGATTTTAATCAGTGAACCTATACCTTACACATGTTAATGCTAGTTCATATTAGAGTATACTTGGCTGATTAAGCCTGGCTGATTGATCCAGGGTGTAGGACTCGAAGGGAGGAGGCTCAAAGGGAGCAGATATATAATTTTAATATCAAAGCCTGGACTTAAACTGGACGAAAAACTGAAAGAAAACATCAAACAACAACTGATGAACTACTTATCAATATCAACTGCATATGCAAATTTATCACCCTCCAACTTTCACTCTGTGAACACTATGCAACCCATTTGCAGAAAAGAACATATGTAAGATCTGGTTTCCATCCATAATCAGGAACACAAAGATCTTCTTTGGGACAATTGTGAGTTCATCTTCTCATCTACAAACACTTTAAAAATCTAAGAGAATTACCATTGCTTCTTAACCCTCTCACAATCCTTTCATTTCTTACACTCCAGATACATTTCTGCACCCACTTTATCTACGCTTTTGACTCATTTCATACTAAATCTACACCCATTGAGCCTACACTGCTTTTCTCACCGGCATTTCTGCAATTCTTCTGCTCTGATTCCCTTACAGTATCCTCTCCTACTTCCACTTTCCCTCAACCTATTTACCTACTTAACACTATGTCAAGGCTTTCTTATACTCCCCACATCACTCAGTGTCTACCTAATAATGTATCTTTATCCTTCCACCCTAGTCTCCTACACCTCTTCCTCTGTCTCCCCTCCATCCCTCTGTTTCCTTCCCCCTCCTTTCCTGTTACCCCACTTTCATTTACCTCTGCCCCATGGTCCTGCTACCCAACAACTCAGCCCTGCTCCCTTTCTCCATTCCCTGTCACCTCCCCATACCCCCATCCACATCACAACGACCTCCCTCCCTGCCCACCTCCTGCAGTTTCCCCTCCCAGCTCAGGCACCCGCACCATCACTACTCTCTCATCATCCCTGCCATCAAAGTTAATCTCACCTCATCACTACAGAAACCCTGATAATCTCTTTCACATCTCTCCCACAAACTCATACCCCCTATCCTGTGCCCTCTGGAATGCCAGATCTGTTTGTAACAAACTGGTCCCCACTCATGACCTTTTCATTTCCAACTCCCTACACCTACTAGCCATTACTGAAACTTGGATTACGCCCTCTGACACTACTTCTCCTGCTGCTCTCTCTGCTGAGGGCCTCACATTCACACACACACACACACACACACACACACACACACACCCCGACCTGGGGGTCGCCATGGGGGTGGTGTTGGGGTCCTTTTACCTTCTAGTTACTCCTACCAACTCATACCACCAGAACCATCCCTTACATTCTCTACATTTGAGGTCCATGCCATACGCCTCTTCCAACCAGTCCATCTTAGAGTAGCTGTCATTTACCGCCCCCCTGGCACTGCTGCCAAATTCATCGACAACTTTGCTTCCTGGCTTCCTCACTTCCTCTCTTCTGACATTCCCTCCATTACCCTAGGCGATTTCAACATCCCTATTGACATCCCCACACAATCCCCTGCCTCTAAACTCCTTAACCTCACCTCTTCACTTGGTCTCTCCCAGTGGACCTCCTCACCCTCCCATATGAATGGGAGCTCACTGGATCTGGTCTTCACTCACCGCTGTGATATTTCTGATTTTTCCAACTCCCCATTTCCCCTCTCTGACCACCACCTGCTCTCCTTTAACCTATCTCTCTCGATTTCCCCATCTCTACCTCCTAAGGCTACCATCACTAAGCGTGACATTGAAGCTATTGACACCACATTCCTTTCCTCCCTGTTTGATTCACTTCTCTCTCCTATTATCTCTCTCTCAAGCCCTGAACAAGCCACTTCCACATACAATGCATCCCTTACTTCTGCTCTTGACTCTGTTGTTCCACCAACCACTATTCACCCGTGCAAATTAACACCTCAACCCTGGCACACCAAATGCACCAGATATCTCCAAAAATGCTCACGTACTGCTGAGCGACACTGGAGGAAATCACGCTCTAAGGCAGACTTCCTCCATTTCAAACTTATGCTCTCATCCTTCAGTGCTGCCCTTTCTCTTGCTAAACAGTCATACTTCAAGAACCTCATCTTCTCCCAGTCTTCCAACCCCCGGCGCCTCTTTGCCACTCTCAACTCACTCCTCTCCCCACCTCCACCTCGTCTCCCTTCCTCACTTTCTGCTCTTGACTTTGCCACTTACTTCACATCCAAAATGGACTCCATACGTCAGGACATCACATCACACCAGACCATCAGTAACCAGCTTTCTCCCATCCCTTACCAACCCTCCCCATCCCTCGCACCTACTCTGACATCTTTCTCCCATGCATCTGGAGAGGAAGTCATGGCCCTCATTCGTTCCTGTCCCCACACCACCTCCCCACTTGACCCTATCCCCTCCCGCCTCCTCCGCTACCTCTCTCCTTCTGCTAGTTCCCATCTTTCCCACCTTCTCAATCTGTCCCTCTCATCAGGCACTGTCCCCTCTGCCTTCAAGCATGCACTCATCTCCCCTATTCTTAACAAACCTACACCTGATCCAAACACTCTCTCCAACTACCGACCCATCTCTCTCCTCCCTTTTGCCTCCAAACTCCTTGAGCGTATTGTCTACAACCGCCTTACTTCCTTTCTTTCCTCACACTCACTGCTTGACCCATTCCAGTCTGGCTTCCGTCCTCTCCACTCCACTGAAACTGCCCTTACAAAAGTATGCAATGACCTCCATGCTGCTAAATCTAAGGGACACTACTCTATACTTATTCTACTTGATCTCTCTGCTGCTTTTGACACTGTGGACCATCCTCTCCTACTGCAAATTCTTCACTCCATTGGTCTGCGTGACACTACCCCCTCTTGGCTGTCCTCCTACCTTTCTGACCGTTCTTTCTCTGTCTCCTCTCATGACTCCACCTCCCCCTCACCTCCACTAACTGTAGGGGTACCCCAAGGTTCTGTCCTTGGTCCTCTTCTCTTCTCTCTCTATACGTCCTCACTAGGTAAGCTCATTAGTTCTTTTGGTTTCCAATATCATCTCTATGCTGATAACACCCAAATCTATCTTTCCTCTCCAGACCTCTCCCCTGCTCTCCTCACTCGTATCTCCAACTGTCTGTCTGCTACCTCTTCCTGGATGTCCCAGCGCTTTCTTAAACTTAACATGTCTAAGACAGAGCTGATCATCTTTCCTCCCTCCCGCATAACCTCACCTCCTACAATCTCATTATCTATTGATGGCACTACTATCTCCTCTAGCCCCCAAGTGCGCTGTCTTGGAGTAATCCTTGACTCCTCCCTCTCCTTCAAACCACACATTCAGCACCTCTCACAAACCTGCCGTTTTCATCTAAAAAATATTTCCAGGATCAGACCCTTTCTGACCCAGGATGCTACTAAGACTCTTATCCACTCATTGTTCATCTCCAGACTGGACTACTGTAATCTCCTCCTGACTGGCATTCCTGACAAACACCTCTCTCCACTCCAATCTATCCTCAATGCTGCTGCCCGGCTCATTTTCCTCACCAAACGCACTACGTCTACCTCTCCTCTCTTACTAGACCTTCACTGGCTCCCCTTCCCTTTCAGAATCCATTTCAAGCTTCTCACACTCGCTTACAAAGCCCTCACCCACTCCTCTCCTATCTACATCTCTGATCTTATCTCCCTTTACATTCCCACATGTCCTCTTCGCTCTGCTAATGCACGACGACTTTCCTGCCTACGGATTACCTCCTCCCACTCCTACCTCCAAGATTTTTCGCGTGCTGCACCACTTCTCTGGAGTTCCCTACCTCTCCCCCTCAGACTCTCCACCTCTCTACAAAACTTCAAACGGGCTCTCAAGACCCACTTCTTCACCAAACCCAGCCAAATCTCATCCTAACCCTCTGTTCTACACTCTCTATGTACCCCATCTGTGTCACCCCTGTCTGTCTACCCCTCCCCTTTAGAATGTAAGCTCTCACGAGCAGGGCCCTCTTCCCTCATGTGCTTATCCTTTCTTACTTTAATAATCTTCAACTGCATCAACTCCAGCAGTCTTCAACCACCTGATACTTATTCCAGTGTCATCTGCTGATGTAACTATGTTTATTTACCCTGTACTTGTCCTATACTGTCATCAACTGTAAGTTGTTGTTTTCCTGTTTGATTATTTATGTACTCTGTAATTGGGTGCTGCGGAACCCTTGTGGCGCCATATAAATAAAAGATAATAATAATAATAATAATAATAATATATAGGTAAGTAAAAAGCTCATTAGTGTTAATAAGAGGGGAGTGGATAATTGAGGGGCAATATATACAGATGGGTGAGTAGTAAGGAGATTAAAGGATGTAATTGCTTTTGAGAAAATATCATGGAGTGCAATGCAGAAAATCAATCTGTGGTACATGATTCCTTTGAGGTAAAAAATAAGAATTTACTTACCGATAATTCTATTTCTCGTAGTCCGTAGTGGATGCTGGGGACTCCGTAAGGACCATGGGGAATAGCGGCTCCGCAGGAGACTGGGCACAAAAGTAAAGCTTTAGAACTACCTGGTGTGCACTGGCTCCTCCCCCTATGACCCTCCTCCAAGCCTCAGCCAGGATACTCTGCCCGGACGAGCGTACACAATAAGGAAGGATTTTGAATCCTGGGTAAGACTCATACCAGCCACACCAATCACACCATATAACTCGTGATCTAAACCCAGTTAACAGCATGATAACAGAGGAGCCTCTAGAAAAGATGGCTCACTACAGCAATAACCCGATTTTTTGGTAACAATAACTATGTACCAGTATTGCAGACAATCCGCACTTGGGATGGGCGCCCAGCATCCACTACGGACTACGAGAAATAGAATTATCGGTAAGTAAATTCTTATTTTCTCTAACGTCCTAAGTGGATGCTGGGGACTCCGTAAGGACCATGGGGATTATACCAAAGCTCCCAAACGGGCGGGAGAGTGCGGATGACTCTGCAGCACCAAATGAGAGAACTCCAGGTCCTCCTCAGCCAGGGTATCAATTTTGTAGAATTTTACAAACGTATTTGCTCCTGACCAAGTAGCTGCTCGGCAAAGTTGTAAAGCCGAGACCCCTCGGGCAGCCGCCCAAGATGAGCCCATCTTCCTTGTGGAGTGGGCATTTACAGATTTTTGGCTGTGGCAGGCCTGCCACAGAATGTGCAAGCTGAATTGTACTACAAATCCAACGAGCAATAGTCTGCTTAGAAGCAGGAGCACCCAGCTTGTTGGGTGCATACAGGATAAACAGAGTCAGATTTTCTGACTCCAGCCGTCCTGGAAACATATATTTTCAGGGCCCTGATAACGTCTAGCAACTTGGAGTCCTCCAAGTCCCTAGTAGCCGCAGGCACCACAATAGGTTGGTTCAGGTGAAACGCTGAAACCACCCTAGGGAGAAACTGAGGACGAGTCCTCAATTCCGCCCTGTCCGAATGGAAAATCAGATAAGGGCTTTTACAGGATAAAGCCGCCAATTCTGACACGCGCCTGGCCCAGGCCAGGGCCAACAGCATGACCACTTTCCATGTGAGATATTTTAACTCCACAGATTTAAGTGGTTAAAACCAATGTGACTTTTGGAACCCAAAAACTACATTGAGATCTCAAGGTGCTACTGGAGGCACAAAAGGAGGCTGTATATGCAGTACCCCTTTTACAACGTCTGAACTTCAGGGACTGAAGCTAGTTCTTTTTGGTAGAAAATTGACAGGGCCGAAATTTGAACCTTAATGGACCCCAATTTCAGGCCCATAGACACTCCTGTTTGCAGGAAATGTAGGAATCGACCCAGTTGAATTTCCTCCGTCGGGCCTTACTGGCCTCGCACCACGCAACATATTTTCGCCAAATGCGGTGATAATGTTTTGCGGTTACATCCTTCCTGGCTTTGATCAGGATAGGGATGACTTCATCCGGAATGCCTTTTTTCCTTCAGGATCCGGCGTTCAACCGCCATGCCGTCAAACGCAGCCGCGGTAAGTCTTGGAACAGACAGGGTCCTTGCTGGAGCAGGTCCCTTCTTAGAGGTAGAGGCCACGGATCCTCCGTGAGCATCTCTTGAAGTTCCGATTACCAAGTCCTTCTTGGCCAATCCGGAGCCACGAATATAGTGCTTACTTCTCTCCATCTTATCAATCTCAGTACCTTGGGTATGAGAGGCAGATGAGGGAACACATACACTGACTGGTACACCCACGGTGTTACCAGAGCGTCTACAGCTATTGCCTGAGGGTCCCTTGACCTGGCGCAATACCTGTCGAGTTTTTCCCAACGGTTTATAATCATGTGGAAGACTTCTGGGTGAAGTCCCCACTCTCCCGGGTGGAGGTCGTGTCTGCTGAGGAAGTCTGCTTCCCAGTTGTCCACTCCCGGAATTGCTGACAGTGCTATCACATGATTTTCCGCCCAGCGAAGAATCCTTGCAGCTTCTGCCATTGCCCTCCTGCTTCTTGTGCCACCCTGTCTGTTTACGTGGGTGACTGCCGTGATGTTGTCCGACTGGATCAACACCGGCTGACCTTGAAGCAGAGGTCTTGCTAAGTTTAGAGCATTGTAAATGGCCCTTAGCTTCAGGATATTTATGTGAAGTGATGTCTCCAGGCTTGACCATAAGCCCTGGAAATTCCTTCCCTGTGTGACTGCTCCCCAGCCTCGCAGGCTGGCATCAGTGGTCACCAGGACCCAGACCTGAATGCCGAATCTGCGGCCCTCTAGAAGATGAGCACTCTGCAACCAACACAGGAGGGACACCCTTGTTCTTGGTGACAGGGTTATCCGCTAATGCATCTGAAGATGCGACCCGGACCATTTGTCCAGCAGGTCCCACTGGAAAGTTCTTGCGTGGAATCTGCCGAATGGGATTGCTTCGTAGGAAGCCACCATTTTACCCAGAACCCTTGTGCATTGATGCACTGAGACTTGGCTCGGTTTTAGGAGGTTCCTGACTAGCTCGGATAACTCCCTGGCTTTCTCCTCCGGGAGAAACACCTTTTTCTGGACTGTGTCCAGGATCATCCCTAGGAACAGAAGACGAGTCGTCGGAACCAGCTGCGATTTTGGAATATTGAGAATCCAATCGTGCTGCCACAACACTACCTGAGATAGTGCTACACCGACCTCCAACTGTTCCCTGGATCTTATCCTTATCAGGGAATCGTCCAAGTAAGGGATAACTAAAATTCCCTTCCTTCGAAGGAATATCATCATTTCGGCCATTACCTTGGTAAAGACCCGGGGTGCCGTGGACCAGCCATACGGCAGCGTCTGAACTGATAGTGACAGTTCTGTACCATAAACCTGAGGTACCCTTGGTGAGAAGGGTAAATTTGGACATGAAGGTAAGCATCCTCGATGTCCCGAGACATCATGTAGTCCCCTTCTTCCAGGTTCGCAATCACTGCTCTGAGTGACTCAATCTTGAATTTGAACCTCTGTATGTAAGTGTTCAAAGATTTTAGATTTAGAATCGGTCTCACCGAGCCGTCCGGCTTCGGTACCACAACAGTGTGGAATAATACCCCGTTCCCTGTTGCAGGAGGGGTACCTTGATTATCACCTGCTGGGAATACAGCTTGTGAATGGCTTCCAAAACTGTCTCCCTGTCAGAAGGAGACATCGGTAAAGCCGACTTTAGGAAATGGCGAGGGGGAGACGTCTCGAATTCCAATTTGTACCCCTGAGATATCACCTGAAGGATCCAGGGGTCTACTTGCGAGTGAGCCCACTGCGCGCTGAAATTCATTGAGACGGGCCCCCCACCGTGCCTGATTCTGCTTGTAAAGCCCCAGCATCATACTGAGGGCTTGGCAGAGGCGGGAGAGGGTTTCTGTTCCTGGGAACTGGCTGATTTCTGCAGCCTTTTTCCTCTCCCTCTGTCACGGGGCAGAAATGAGGAACCTTTTGCCCGCTTGTCCACGAAAAGACTGCGCCTGATAATACGGCGTCTTCTCATGTTCCAAATGCCGTTTGAAAACCGCATCACCTGACCACTGTCGTGTCCATAACCCTCTACTGGTAGAAATGGACAACGCACTTAGACTTGATGCCAGTCGGCAAATATTCCGCTGTGCATCACGCATATATAGAAATGCATCTTTTAAATGCTCTATAGGCAAAAATATACTGTCCCTATCTAGGGTATCAATATTTTCAGTCAGGGAATCCGACCACGCCAACCCAGCACTGCACATCCAGGCTGAGGCGATTGCTGGTCGCAGTATAACACCAGTATGTGTGTAAATACATTTTAGGATACCCTCCTGCTTTCTATCAGCAGGATCCTTAAGGGCGGCCATCTCAGGAGAGGGTAGAGCCCTTACAAGCGTGTGAGCGCTTTATCCACCCTAGGGGGTGTTTCCCAACGCACCCTAACCTCTGGCGGGAAAGGATATAATGCCAATAACATTTTAGAAATTATCAGTTGTTATCGGGGGAAACCCACGCATCATCACACACCTCATTTAATTTCTCAGATTCAGGAAAACTACAGGTAGTTTTTCCTCACCGAACATAATACCCCTTTTTGGTGGTACTCGTATTATCAGAAATGTGTAAAACATTTTTCATTGCCTCCATCATGTAACGTGTGGCTCTACTGGAAGTCACATTTGTCTCTTTACCGTCGACACTGGAGTCAGTATCCGTGTCGGCGTCTATATCTGCCATCTGAGGTAACGGGCGCTTTAGAGCCCCTGACGGCCTATGAGACGTCTGGACAGGCACAAGCTGAGTAGCCGGCTGTCTCATGTCAACCACTGTCTTTTATACAGAGCTGACACTGTCACGTAATTCCTTCCAACAGTTCATCCACTCAGGTGTCGACCCCCTAGGGGGTGACATCACTATTACAGGCAATCTGCTCCGTCTCCACATCATTTTTCTCCTCATACATGTCGACACAAACGTACCGACATACAGCACACACACAGGGAATGCTCTGATAGAGGACAGGACCCCACTAGCCCTTTGGGGAGACAGAGGGAGAGTTTGCCAGCACACACCAGAGCGCTATATATATACAGGGATAACCTTATATAAGTGTTTTTCCCCTTATAGCTGCTGTATCTTTAATACTGCGCGTAATTAGTGCCCCCCTTCTCTTTTTTAACCCTTTCTGTAGTGTAGTGACTGCAGGGGAGAGCCAGGGAGCTTCCCTCCAACGGAGCTGTGAGGGAAAATGGCGCCAGTGTGCTGAGGAGATAGGCTCCGCCCCCTTATCGGCGGCCTTATCTCCCGTTTTTCTATGTATTCTGGCAGGGGTTAAATGCATCCATATAGCCCAGGAGCTATATGTGATGCATTTTTTGCCATCCAAGGTGTTTTTATTGCGTCTCAGGGCGCCCCCCCCAGCGCCCTGCACCCTCAGTGACCGGAGTGTGAAGTGTGCTGAGAGCAATGGCGCACAGCTGCAGTGCTGTGCGCTACCTTGTTGAAGACAGGACGTCTTCTGCCGCCGATTTTCCGGACCTCTTCTGTCTTCTGGCTCTGTAAGGGGGCCGGCGGCGCGGCTCTGGGACCCATCCATGGCTGGGCCTGTGATCGTCCCTCTGGAGCTAATGTCCAGTAGCCTAAGAAGCCCAATCCACTCTGCACGCAGGTGAGTTCGCTTCTTCTCCCCTTAGTCCCTCGATGCAGTGAGCCTGTTGCCAGCAGGTCTCACTGAAAATAAAAAACCTAAAACTAAACTTTTCACTAAGCAGCTCAGGAGAGCCACCTAGTGTGCACCCTTCTCGTTTGGGCACAAAATCTTAACTGAGGCTTGGAGGAGGGTCATAGGGGGAGGAGCCAGTGCACACCAGGTAGTTCTAAAGCTTTACTTTTGTGCCCAGTCTCCTGCGGAGCCGCTATTCCCCATGGTCCTTACGGAGTCCCCAGCATCCACTTAGGACGTTAGAGAAACTAAGTTATTTAGGTTTAAAGCGTAATGAAGTTGCACTTGTTAAGTTAAAGGTTCAAATACCTGTTTACTGATGTTGTTCAGCTGTTCATTTCCAAACCCTTACTTATGAAATATTTGTGTATGTGACCACACATTAAATCAGAACAGATGACTATAGAATGCATCTAAAGGAAAACTATGGCAAATTAATAACGGCTACCAGTGAAGCAAACGTTTAGCTGGTGAAACTTGAGAAATTATACAGTATAAGACTATGCAAACAGAGGGCCAGTATGCAGTCATTATCTGTGCATGACAGAGCAAAACTGCAAATACAGATATTTACAGTCACAAGCAAAATCATGATATAACAACTGTTTTTCTTATATAAAAATTGGTTGCACTGCGTTCTCAAGACTGCGTGAGGATTTCAAATTGAAAGACAGGTACATACAGATGGAGCCATGCTTATCTTGGCTTCTCTGCTGTGCCTTGGCACACCATGGTTTATTAGCATAAGTCCTTCATGTATTGTTCTCAGCTGCAATACAATACAGAGAGAACAATACATCAGCGGATTAAGTAATTACAGCAGGGAATAAAGTCTGGCTGCCCTGGCTCAAAATCCTATTAAAGACCAAGATAAAGATGGCTCCATCTGTACGTTTGCATGCACAGATGAATTTGCATGAGGATGAAAGGAAGGATGATTGTCTGATAGTTCTTTACTGCAAAGTTAATTGGATGTTTTGTCTATTTTTGACCTGTTTAAGTCCTGGATAAGTATTTTCATAATATTTTATAATCCTTTTAAACAACCCTTTGAATACAACCCTGATCAGCCCGGATTAATCAGCCTAGCATTTCTCTTTAAGAATGGATACTATCCATGTGTGTCCATTAATTTTAATCAAGGCCTAAGACCCCATCCCCAGTTATAGAGCATGCAATAAAACTAAAGTAAAACATACACTGAGGTAGCAGATTACAAACTATTTAGAAAGTTGAAATAAGGTTTCATCCTAGTATACAATAATAACTGGTGATATAAATATGAACAGTGTAGTTACCTAATATGATATATTTTCACTGTGGCATGTAAACAGACCCAAATTGCATACCATTATTGGGTGGCGCATTGGGACGTTTTGATACCTTTTTTTAATACTTAGCAATAAAAGATATATTTTAATTATTTAATACTATTAAGAAGTGCCCCAACACAAGAGTCCTTCTTTCTCTTTGTAGGTAATTACTCTTGGAAGCACCACCAATGTACGTCATTACCCCAGGTGAGAGGTTTGATTATTTTATGATGGTCGCTAAACTTCTATACATATAAAAACATTTCTATAACTCTACCTGACAGGTTCTGTGTGGAATGAAACCCTCTTCAATAACTTTTACATAGACACTAAGAGATAAGTGTAGCACCCAGGGTCACTTATTGTAACACTTTCTTATCCCCATAGCATACTACCAGCTGTGTGATGTTTTCTTATACAGTACAAAGAAGCAGTCATAATTTTATTAAATAATTACCTCATCTATAAGAAACAGACGTACAAGTTGAACCAAGGTATTGTCTCTCCATTTCCTAGTCATGTTATCCCATTTTTCCTGAATAACATAAATAATAATGTACATGTTTTATACTCAGATAATGAGAATAAATAAAGCTATGCAGTGTAAGTTACATAGAAGGATGAACATAGAACTGAAGATTAATTGTACCTCGTAAACAACAGCTATTTCATACATCTTACTTTCTGAAGATATACTGGTATCTTATTAGAAGTGGAAATGGGTCCCTAAAAAAACTTGGGTCTAGCAACCAGGGTTGGACCTGGCAAGGACCCAGATGAGCTGCAGTGTAAACGGGTAACCCAGGTCATCGGCCTAGGGTTCTTATTACAGCTTGTGGAGAGCCAGATTTCCCAGTGCTTGGAGATGATATCATCGCCAAGCACCGGGAGAAGAGAGACTGCACCTGTGTGCAGTGTAAACTGTGCCGACCCAGGAAAAACCTGGGTCAGAGCTGCAGTGGGAACAGGGTCTGTCCAGGATCTGAATTGGATTGGAACCATGGCCCTCATTCCGAGTTGTTCGCTCGGTAAAAATCTTCGCATCGCAGCGATTTTCCGCTTAATGCGCATGCGCAATGTTCGCACTGCGACTGCGCCAAGTAAATTTGCTATGCACTTAGTAATTTTACTCACGGCTTTTTCATCGTTCTGGCGATCGTAATGTGATTGACAGGAAATGGGTGTTACTGGGCGGAAACAGGCCGTTTTATGGGCGTGTGGGAAAAAACGCTACCGTTTCCGGAAAAAACGCAGGAGTGGCCGGAGAAACGGAGGAGTGTCTGGGCGAACGCTGGGAGTGTTTGTGACGTCAAACCAGGAACGACAAGCACTGAACTGATCGCAGATGCCGAGTAAGTCTGAAGCTACTCAGAAACTGCTACGAGGTGTGTAATCGCAATATTGCGAATACATCGTTCGCAATTTTCAGATGCTAAGATTCACTCCCAGTAGGCGGCGGCTTAGCGTGAGCAACTCTGCTAAAATCGCCTTGCGAGCGAACAACTCGGAATGACCTCCCATGTTCCAAATCCCAGGTCGGACCTGGGACTTGGGTTGAAAAGGGGTATAAATGGTGGATGCTGTTTTTGTTTAATTTTTTCTGTTAAGTTTTGAATTGTTACATATACAGTACGTATTGTACACCAAACTAACCGGCTATAAACTACACCCACTCTTGTCTACAAGGCTAGCAAAATAATCCTAGGAATGCTATGCTTAAATCCTCACACACTTTTACCAAATATATTCACCTCCACTCATAAATGTCAGCTGATGCCCAACTGCATGCTGTATACTATAGAAAATATCAAATGGCTATAGGTGATAAATATCCACTTCATACTCACAGGAGTGGTCATGATAATGTGAGCATACTGAATTTCAAACAAGTCATCTACCCCTGTATCTCCTGTGAGCTCTTTACAAATCAGTCCAATGGGTTCAAATTTCTCTTTCCAATCGTCAAATCTTTGCCCACATAAAGCTTTAATGGGTGCCACTAAAAATGACATTAACAAATATCAATATATGAGATGTAATTGGAGGAACGAATAATTAACACTAATTACATAATAATAAAAAAGTATATACTTCATAAAAAGGCAAAAACTAAATATTTTTTACTTTACGTTTGCCCAATAGTCAACAGATTACTAGGAATGTTGGGAGCAGGTTTCAAATTAAGCAAGCGGCTGTGCAATTCAGTCTAATTAAAGTTTAAATGCAACTGGAGGCGTCTGTAGGAAACCTATTCCTCCTGTTAGCATTAATGAATATCCGAGTGCTGCACCTGAGGACGCAGCCTGATTCACCACTACAACCATTGGTCGCGATTTGCGATGGTTATAGGCACCGTCCAACCTGCGTAAGCTGAAGTTAACTCAGGCTGGCTGTAGGGTCCGGACACCCGAAGGATCCGATTGCCGGGTGTCAGCCCCACTCCACCCCCAAATCCTGCAGCATGTCAATCATGTTGCAGCTGACAAGGGGCTGCATATGTCACTACAAGACCCACTATGCACCTGCGCAGAACAGGTCTTGTGCCTGCGCAGACCCCCAAACATATTTGTACACTTACATTTGTATACTTAATGCTACTTACAGTATTTTACACCTGCCAGCAGCACAACTGTAAACATGATTAATTGCCATCACTTGTATTGTTGCCATGGGTAAAATGCTTAAAATAGCTTGCCACATCTCTTTGTCTACCTTCCAGGGTCCACACACTGCATGTCTACATTTTGATTGTCGACCAGCCGTATTTATCTCCTAACAAAGGGGGTAATTCAGAGTTGATCGCAGTGTAAAAACAGGATTTTAAATACCTACTGGTAAATCCTTTTCTCGTAGGTTGCTGAGGTCCAATTTAGTACTATGGGGTATAGACGGGTCCTTTGGGAGCCACTGGCACTTTAAGATTAATAGTGTGGGCTGGCCCCTCCCTCTATGCCCCTCCCACCAGACTCAGTCTAGAAACTGTGCCCGAGGAGACGGACATACTTTGACAGAAGGAAATACACAGATGGTGAGATTCACACCAGCTCAAACTGATCTAAAAAGGAAAGTCAAGCTAACCAACTTAGAACGATTCAGCAACGTCTGAGCCAACAACGTAGCCAAGTAAATATGCAGGAAAACGAAGAACTGGGCGGGCGCCCAGCATCCTCTACGGACTACGAGAAAAGGATTTACCTGTGGGTAATTAAAATCCTGTTTTCTCTTACATCCTAGAGTATGCTGGGGTCCTATTTAGTACCATGGGGATGTAGCAAAGCTCCCAGTATGGAAGGGAGAGTGCTGAGGGTCCTGCAGAACAAATTGACCAAACTTTAGGTCTTCAGAGGCCAAAGTATCGAACTTGTAAAACTTAGCAAACGTGTTCGACCCCGACCAAGTAGCCGCTCGGCAAAGCTGAAGAGCCGAGACACCCCTGACAGACGCCCAGGAAGAACCCACTTTACGTATAGAGTGGGCCTGAAAAGTTTTTGGACAAGCCAAACCTGCCATTGAATAAGCATGCTGGATAGTAAGCCTAATCCAGTGAGAAATTGTCTGCTTAGAAGCAGGACACCCAATCTTGTTGGGATCATAAAGGACAAATAGTGCGTCCGACTTCTTGTGATGAGCAGTCCTCTTCACATATATTTTCAAACCCGCACAACATCCAGGGACTTTGAGGTAATCAATGTGTCAGTAGCTACTGGCACCACAATAGGTTGGTTGATATGAAAAGCCGACACAACCTTAGGAAGAAATTGCTGACGCGTTCTGTGCAGCTCTATCTTCATGGAAAATCAAGTAGGGGCTCTTGTGTGACAATGCCCCCAATTCAGACACATGTCTTGCAGATGCCAAAAGCCAACAGTGTGACTGCCTTCCAAATCTGAAACATTACGTCCACCTCCTGTAAAGGTTCGAACAAATCGGATTGCAGGAACTGCAGCACCACATTAAGATCCCACGGTGCCGTAGGAAGCACAAAGGGTGGTTGGATGTGCAGAACTCCTTTCAAGAATGTCTGAATCTCAGGGAGAGCAGCCAATTGTTTCTGGAATAAAATGGACAAGGCCGAAATCTGGACCTTGATGGAGACCAAGCGTAGGCCCACATCCACACCAGCTTGCAGAAAGAGGAGAAAACGGCCCAGTAGAAACTCCTCCATAGGAAACTTCTTGGATTCACACCAAGACACATATTTTCTCCAAATCCGATGGTAATGCTTAGACGTTACTCCCTTTCTAGCTTGGATCAGAGTAGGAATGACCTTGTTCGGAATGCCTTTCCGAGCTAAGATCTGGCATCAACCTCCATGCCGTCAAACTTAGCCACGGTAAGTCTTAATAGGTGAACGGCCCCTGTAGTAGAAGGTCCTCGCGAAGAGGAAGAGGCCTCGGATCCTCTAGCAGCAATGCCAGGAGATCCGCGTACCAAGATCTTCTTGGCCAGTCCGGAGCAATGAGGATCGCCGGAACTCTTGTTCTATTTAGTAGTTTGAGAATCCTTGGGATGAGCGAAAGAGGAGGGAACACATATACTGACTGGAAAACCAACGGAATTACCAGGGTGTCCACCGCTACTACTTGCGGGTCTCGCGACCTGGAACAGTACCTCCGAACCTTCTTGTTGAGGAGAGAGGCCATCAAGTCTATCTGAGGTACACCCCATCGGCTTGTGACCTCTGCGAATACCTCCTGGTGGAGGTTGCGTCTGCTGAGGAAGTCCGCTTCCCAGTTGTCCAATCCCGGAATAAAGATTGCTGACAGCGCCAGTGCGTGCCTTTCTGCCCAGAGGATTCTTGTTACCTCTGACAACGCAGACCTGCTCTTCGTTCCGCCCTGCCTGTTTATGTAGGATGACACCGCTGCATCGTTGTCCGACTGAACCTGAATGGCTCGATTTTGTAGAAGATGCGCCGCTTGTAGAAAGCCGTTGTATATGGCCCTTAGTTCCAGAATGTTTATTGGAAGGACAGATTCCTGACTTGACCACTTTCCTTGGAAGTTTTCCCCCTGGGTGACTGCTCCCAACCTCTGAGGCTTGCATCCGTGGTTAGAAGAATCCAATTCTGAATCCCGAACCTGCGGCCATCAAGTAGGAGAGAAGTTTGCAGCCACCAGAGGAGTGAAATTCTGGCTTTCAGCGACAGGCGTATCCGCTGGTGCATGTGAAGATGGTCCAGGAGATCTAGTTGGAAGAACCGTGCATGGAATCTCCCATACTGTAGAGCCTCGTAGGAGGCTACCATCTTCCCCAGAAGGTGAATGCACTGATGAACCAATACTCGGGCTGGTTTCAAGACATCCTGGACCATCGTTTGGAACACCAATGGTAGAAATACCCTCTGCACTTCCGTGTCGAGTCTCATCCCCAGGAAGAGCAGTCTCCTTGTTGGGTCCAAATGTGACTTTGGAAGGTTTAGGATCCACCCATGATCCTGGAGTAGTTGAGTTTAGAGAGCAATATCCTGCAACAGCTTCTCCCTGGAAGATGCCTTTATCAGCAGATCGTTCAGATATGGAATTATGTTCACTCCTTGCTTGCGGAGGAGGAACATAATCTCCGCCATGACCTTGGTGAACGCCCTTGGTGCTGTGGAGAGGCCAAATGGTAATGTCTGGAACTGATAGTGACAGTCCTGTAGTGCAAACCGTAGATAGGCCTGGTGAGGCGGACAGATCGGAATGTGAAGGTACGCATCCTTGATATCCAGGGATACCAGGAATTCCCCCTCCTCCAGACCTGAGATAACCGCTCACAGAGACTCCATCTTGAATTGGAAAACCCTCAAGTAGGGGTTCAATGACTTTAGGTTCAATATAGGCTTTACCAAACCGTCCGGTTTCGGCACCACAAACAGGTTTGAGTAATAACCCATGGATTTTTGGTGAGGTGGAACTGGAACAATGTCATTTGTTCGTACCAATTTTTGAATGGCTTCCTGTAGGATAGCACTTTCTGTCAGCGAAACTGATAAGCCTGATTTGAAGAATCTGTGAGGTGGGAGTTCCTGAAACTCCAGTCTGTACCCCTGGGCAACAATATCTGTCACCCAGGGGTCTAGGGATGATGACACCCAGACGTGACTGAAAGCCTTTAGTCTCGCTCCCACCTGCCCGATCTCCAGGCTGGGAAGTCCACCGTCATGCTGAAGATTTGGAGGAAGCAGAACCTGGTTTCTGTTCCTGGGAACCTGTTGGAGCAGGTTTTCTGGATTTTCCCTGCCCACCTCTAAAGACGTGGGGGGGGGGGGGTTGGATTTTTTAAATTTTGCGGTCCAAAAGGACTGCAGTGTAGGCGTAGGATAAGATTTCCTAGCCGGTGCTGCTGCAGAGGGAAGAAATGTTGACTTACCCGCAGTCGCATCCAATACTTCCCCAAATAGTGCCTGACCTGTGAAGGGTAGGTTCTCCATTATTTTCTTGGATTCTGTATCCGCAGTCCATTGGCGTAGCCAGAGTCCTCTGCGTGCCGAAACTGACATGGAAGTAGCCCTTGCATTAAGTAGGCCAATGTCCTTCATGGCCTCCACAATGAAACCTGCAGAATCCTGTATGTGACGTAAAAACAAGTCAATGTCACTCCTATCCATAGTATCTAAGTCCTCTAGTAATGTGCCTGACCACCTTACTATGGCTTTAGAAATCCACGCACAAGCAATAGTGGGCCGTAAGGCCACGCCTGTAGCAGTGTATAGGGATTTGAGCGTAGTCTCAATCTTGCGGTCAGCAGGCTCCTTTAAGGCGGTTGAACCAGGGACAGGTAAAATCACCTTTTTAGACAACCTAGATACAGAAGTAGGGAAGCCAATCCCGGGCCATTTTTTCAATCCCGGGTATCGGGATTGAAAAATGACCAATCCCGGGATTCCCGGGATTGGCTTTAAACTGTGTCCGGCCATCACCTCGCCCCTCCCCACCAGCCCTGCGGACATAAAAAAAAACCTACAAACCTGCACAGCGAGGTAGCGGGTGAGGAGGATTCGGCGGGTGATTGCTAGGGAGCCGGCGGGTGAGTGCTGGGGAGCCGGGAGGAGGCGGCGGGTGAATGCAGGGGGAGCCGGGACGAGGCGGCGGGTGAAATTCGCCGTACTTTCCGGCTCTGCGGCTGCTGACAGCGCAGCGTGACCTCACAGGCACAGGTCACGCAGAGCAGGGGGAGACAGGAGGAGGGAGCCGGGCAGCGTCTGAGCGTCCTGAGGACGCTCAACGCTGATCCCTCAATCCCCGGGATTGGAGCTTCCAATCCCGGGATTGAATCCCGGACGTTTTTGGGCCTAAATCCCGGGATCCCGCCGATCCCGATCCTGGGATTGGCCTCCCTATACAGAAGCGTCTACAATAGGTGGGTTTTTCCCACTTCTTTCTATCCGCTTCAGGGAAAGGGAACGCAATAATAAGTCTTTTAGGGATCTGGAATTTTTTCTCTGGGTTTTCCCAGGATTGTTTCAAACAAGGAGTTAGAAGTAGGGAAGGTAAGCTTTTTATTTACTGTAACATAAGATTCCTCTGCCTGCTCAGGTACCTTCTCAGTAATATGCAAAACATCTCTAATGGCTTCAATCATGAGTTGCACCCCCTTAGCAAGGGATGCATCTCCCCTCTGCATATCCTCATCACGGTCTCCTGTATCAGAGTCGGTATCAGTGTCAGCTTGCATTATCTGGGCAAGTTTACATTTTTGTGGGTATGCAGGTGGGGTTTTATACGAAGTAGTGGGAGCTGAATACTTCAAACCCTCTACAGATTTTCTCAAAACTGCGTCTCTTTCTCAGTATGTGACATCCAAGATGAAATCTGGGATATCATTCCCCTTAAAGAATCCACCCATGGGGGTTCGGATTCAGAAGACTGAGACAGCACATTGCAGTCCTGAGCACATGGAATAGACTCCTCAGGAGCACAGGACACAATGTCCTTAGACATGGTAGTGTGGGATATACACACACACACACACACACACACACACACACACACACACACACACACACACGAAAATGTCACAGTTTTCCCCAGAGTACCCTCAGACCTTCAGAGTCACAGAGTTAAGGAGCCAGCCACACAGCACCCCTGTAGTCAGTTATTATGATAAAAGCCCGGCGCTGACTAACTACCCTTAATAATGTAAATAACAGGATTTTGGTACTCACCATTAAATCCTTTTCTCCTAGTCCGTAGAGGATGCTGGGGACTCCAAAAGGACCATGGGGTATAGACGGGATCCGCAGGAGCTTGGGTACACTAAAAAGACTTAAAACTGTG
Source organism: Pseudophryne corroboree (assembly GCF_028390025.1). Lineage (NCBI taxonomy): Eukaryota > Metazoa > Chordata > Amphibia > Anura > Myobatrachidae > Pseudophryne > Pseudophryne corroboree. The sequence continues at coordinate 161,890,888 of NC_086452.1, read as the reverse complement.
TGTGAACTGGCTCCTCCCTCTATGCCCCTCCTCCAGACCTCAGTTATAGGAACTGCGCCCAGGAGAGACGGACAGTACAAGGAAAGATTTTTGTTTTAACTAAGGGCTACCAAACTACCAGCCCACACCATAAAAATACTATACAACCGGAATAACGCCAAACCAGATAACAGTATGCATAAAACTCCAGCAACCAGCTGCAACAAACCAATACACAACTCGTATACAAACTAACTTAACCAGTAAGAAAACACACTGCAAGTAATAGTCCGCACTGGGACGGGCGCCCAGCATCCTCTACGGACTAGGAGAAAAGGATTTAACGGTGAGTACCAAAATCCTGTTTTCTCTTACGTCCTAGAGGATGCTGGGGACTCCAAAAGGACCATGGGGATTATACCAAAGCTCCAGAACGGGCGGGAGAGTGCGGACGACTCTGCAGCACCGACTGAGCAAACGCCAGGTTCTCATCGGCCAGGGTATCAAACTTATAGAACTTAGCAAAAGTGTTCGAACCCGACCAAGTAGCTGCTCGGCAAAGCTGTAGCGCTGAGACACCTCGGGTAGCCGCCCAAGATGAGCCCACTTTCCTGGTAGAATGGGCTTTAACCGATTTCGGCACCGGCATTCCTACCGAAGAATGAGCCTGCTGGATCGTACTACAAATCCAGCGTGCAATAGTCTGTTTTGAAGTGGGATGACCAATCTTGTTGGCCGCATACAAAACAAACAACGCTTCAGTTTTCCTAGTAACAGCTGTCCTAGAAACATATACTTTTAACGCTCTTACAACATCCAGAGATTTTGGAATCGCCACCTCTTCCGTAGCTACCGGAACCACAATAGGTTGGTTAATGTGAAATGAAGAAACCACCTTCGGTAGAAATTGTTGACGAGTCCTCAATTCCGCCCTATCCGAATGAAAAATCAAGTACGGGCTCTTATGAGATAAAGCTGACAATTCCGACACTCGCCTGGCAGATGCCAGCGCCAAAAGCATAACGACCTTCCAAGTGAGAAATTTCAACTCAACCTTACGCATAGGTTCAAACCAGGAAGACATGAGAAACCGTAAGACGACATCGAGGTCCCATGGAGCTACAGGAGGTACAAACGGCGGATTGATATGCATTACACCCTTCACAAAGGTCTGAACCTCTGGGAGGGCAGCTAACTCTTTTTGAAAGAAAATAGACAAAGCCGAAATTTGCACTTTGATGGAACCCAATTTCAGGCCTGCATCTACGCCCGCCTGTAAAAAGTGGAGAAAACGACCCAAGTGAAAATCCTCCGCAGGAGGCTTTTTAAGCTCACACCAGGAAACATACTTCCTCCAGGTGATAGTGTTTCGCCGTATCCTCTTTCCTAGCCTTAATGAGAGTTGGAATGACTTCCCTGGGAATACCCTTACGAGCTAAGATCTGGCGCTCAACCTCCATGCTGTCAAACGCAGCGGCGGTAAGTCTGGAAACACGCATGGACCCTGCAACAACAGATCCTCTCTTAGAGGAAGTGGCCAAGCATCTTCCACCAGCAAGTCCTGAAGATCCGGGTACCAGGCCCTTCTTGGCCAGTCTGGAACGACGAGAATCGCCTGAACACTTGCTCGACGAATGATCCCCAGCACCTTTGGAATGAGAGGAAGTGGAGGGAACACATACACCGACTGGAAGACCCACGGAGACACCAGGGCGTCCACTGCAGTGGCTTGTGGGTCCCTTGACCTGGAACAATACCTCGGGAGCTTCTTGTTGAGCCGAGACTCCATCATGTCTATCAACGGATTTCGCCAGCGTCTTGTCACTTCTGCAAATACCTCTTGGTGCAGAGCCCACTCTCCCGGATGGAGGTCGTGTCTGCTGAGGAAATCCGCTTCCCAGTTGTCCACCCCCGGTAGGAAAACTGCTGACAGTGCGCTGACGTGTTGTTCCGCCCAGCGAAGGATCTTTGTGGCCTCCGCCATTGCCGCTCTGCTCCTCGTTCCGCCTTGCCGGTTTATATGGGCCACCGCTGTGATGTTGTCTGACTGTACCAGGACCGGTCGATCCTGAAGAAGACTTCTTGCTTGGAGCAGGCCGTTGTAAATGGCTCTTAACTCGAGAATATTTATGTGGAGACAGGCTTCCTGGAGCGACCATTTTCCCTGGAAATTTCTTCCTTGGGTGACTGCGCCCCAGCCCCGGAGACTTGCATCTGTCGTCAGAAGTACCCAATCCTGGATACCGAATCGGCGCCCCCCCAGGAGGTGATGAGCTTGTAGCCACCACAGGAGAGAAGTTCTGGCTCTGGGAGATAGACTTATCTTCCGGTGAATGTGTAGATGAGATCCGGACCATTTGCTCAGCAAGTCCCACTGAAACACGCGGGCGTGAAATCTGCCAAATGGAATGGCTTCGTACGCCGCAACCATCTTCCCCAGAACCCGAGTACAATAATGGACTGACACACTCGTCGGCTTCAGAAGTTCTCTGACCATCGTCTGCAGTTCCCGAGCCTTTTCTTCTGGAAGGAATACCTTCTGTAACTCCGTGTCCAGAATCATGCCCTGAAAAGGAAGCCAAGTGGTCGGAATCAACTGGGATTTCGGCAAATTGAGCACCCAACCGTGCTGTCGCAGAACCGATAGTGACAACTCTACACTTCTCAGCAACCGTTCCTTGGACCTCGCCTTTATCAGGAGATCGTCCAAGTACGGGATAATTGAAACCCCTTGTTTGCGAAGAAGAACCATCATTTCTGCCATGACCTTGGTGAAAATCCTTGGAGCCATGGAAAGCCCAAACGGCAACGTCTGAAATTGGTAATGAGAATCCTGTATCGCAAACCTGAGGAAAGCCTGATGTGGAGGATATATCGGCACATGTAAGTAGGCATCCTTTATGTCGACTGACGCCATAAAATCCCCCCCCTCCAAGCTGGCAATCACCGCTCGAAGGGATTCCATCTTGAACTTGAAGACTTTCAAGTATGGCTTGAGGGATTTTAGATTTAGAATTGGTCTGACCGAACCGTCCGGTTTCGGTACCACAAAGAGGCTCGAGTAGAACCCCTCCCCCCGCTGGGACGGGAACAATGACCTTCTGTAGACACAATTTTTGAATCGCCGCCCGGACCACCTCCCTGTCCGGAAGAACCACTGGTAATGCCGAAATGAAGAACCGGCGAGGGGGCATCTCCTGAAACTCCAGTTTGTATCCTTGAGACACGATTTCTAACACCCAAGGATCCAGGTCTGATTGAATCCAGACCTGGCTGAATACCTGAAGACGGCCCCCCACCGGTCCGGACTCCCCCAGGGAAGCCCCAGCGTCATGCGGTGGACTTGGTAGCAGCCGGGGAGGACTTCTGGTCCTGTGCGCCTGAGGCTGCAGGAAGTTTTCTTCCCCGTCCTCTACCCTTTGAGGCGAGGAAAGACGAACCTTTCTCACGCCTGTATTTATTGTGACGAAAGGACTGCATTTGTTGATGTGGTGCCTTTTTCTGTTGTGTGGGAACATAAGGAAGAAAATAAGATTTTACTTACCGATAAATCTATTTCTCGTAGTCCGTAGTGGATGCTGGGGACTCCGTCAGGACCATGGGATTAGCGGCTCCGCAGGAGACAGGGCACAAAACTAAAGCTTTAGGATCAGGTGGTGTGTACTGGCTCCTCCCCCTATGACCCTCCTCCAAGCCTCAGTTAGGATACTGTGCCCGGACGAGCGTACACAATAAGGAAGGATATTGAATCCCGGGTAAGACTCATACCAGCCACACCAATCACACCGTATAACTTGTGATCTGAACCCAGTTAACAGTATGACAAACGTAGGAGCCTCTGAACAGATGGCTCACAACAATAACAACCCGATTTTTTTGTAACAATAACTATGTACAAGTATTGCAGACAATCCGCACTTGGGATGGGCGCCCAGCATCCACTACGGACTACGAGAAATAGATTTATCGGTAAGTAAAATCTTATTTTCTCTGACGTCCTAAGTGGATGCTGGGGACTCCGTCAGGACCATGGGGATTATACCAAAGCTCCCAAACGGGCGGGAGAGTGCGGATGACTCTGCAGCACCGAGTGAGAGAACTCCAGGTCCTCCTCAGCCAGGGTGTGCCCCTGACCAAGTAGCAGCTCGGCAAAGCTGTAAAGCCGAGACCCCTCGGGCAGTCGCCCAAGATGAGCCCACCTTCCTTGTGGAATGGGCATTTATATATTTTGGCTGTGGCAGTCCTGCCACAGAATGTGCAAGCTGAATTGTACTACACATTCAACTAGCAATCGTCTGCTTAGAAGCAAGAGCACCCAGTTTTTTGGGTGCATACAGGATAACAGCAAGTCAGTTTTCCTGACTCCAGCCGTCCTGGAAATCTATATTTTCAGGGCCCTGACAACATCTAGCAACTTGGAGTCCTCCAAGTCTCTAGTAGCCGCAGGTACCACAATAAGCTGGTTCAGATGAAACGCTGACACCACCTTAGGGAGAAACTGGGGACGAGTCCGCAGCTCTGCCCTGTCCGAATGGACAATCAGATATGGGCTTTTGTGAGACAAAGCCGCCAATTCTGACACTCGCCTGGCCGAGGCCAGGGCCAACATCATGGTCACTTTCCATGTGAGATATTTCAAATCCACAGATTTGAGCGGTTTAAACCAACGTGATTTGAGGAATCCCAGGACTACGTTGAGATCCCACAGTGCCACTGGAGGCACAAAAGGGGGTTGTATATGCAGTACTCCCTTGTCAAATTTCTGGACTTCAGGAACTGAAGCCAATTCTTTCTGGAAGAAAATCGACAGGGCCGAAATTTGAACCTTAATGGACCCCAATTTGAGGCCCATAGACACTCCTGTTTGCAGGAAATGCAGGAATCGACCGAGTTGAAATTTCTTCGTGGGGCCTTCCTAGCCTCACACCACGCAACATATTTTCGCCACATGTGGTGATAATGTTGTGCGGTCACCTCCTTCCTGGCTTTGACCAGGGTAGGAATGACCTCTTCCGGAATGCCTTTTTTCCCTTAGGATCCGGCGTTCAACCGCCATGCCGTCAAACGCACCCGCGGAAAGTCTTGGAACAGACATGGTACTTGCTGAAGCAAGTCCCTTCTTATCGGCAGAGGCCCTGAGTCCTCTGTGAGCATCTCATGAAGTTCCGGGTACCAAGTCCTTCTTGGCCCATCCGGAGCCACGAGTATAGTTCTTACTCCTCTACGTCTTATAATTCTCAGTACCTTTGGTATGAGAAGCAGAGGAGGGAACACATACACCGACTGGTACACCCATGGTGTTACCAGAACGTCCACAGCTATTGCCTGAGGGTCTCTTGACCTGGCGCAATACCTGTCCAGTTTTTTGTTCAGGCGGGACGCCATCATGTCCACCTTTGGTCTTTCCCAACGGTGCACAATCATGTGGAAAAAACTTCTCGATGAAGTCCCCACTCTCCCGGGTGGAGGTCGTGCTGAGGAAGTCTGCTTCCCAGTTGTCCACTCCCGGAATGAAAACTGCTGACAGTGCTATCACATGATTTTCCGCCCAGCGAAGAATCCTTGCAGTTTCTGCCATTGTCCTCCTGCTTCTTGTGCCGCCCTGTCTGTTTACGTGGGCGACTGCCGTGATGTTGTCCCACTGGATCAATACCGGCTGACCTTGAAGCAGAGGTCTTGCTAAGCTTAGAGCATTGTAAATTGCTCTTAGCTCCAGTATATTTATGCGGAGAGAAGTCCCCAGACTTGATCACACTCCCTGGAAATTTTTTCCCTGTGTGACTGCTCCCCAGCCTTTCAAGCTGGAATCCGTGGTCACCAGGACCCAGTCCTGAATGCATAACTGTGGCACTTTAACTCCCTGGCTTTCTCCTCCGGGAGAAACACCTTTTTCTGGACTGTGTCCAGAATCATCCCTAGGGACAGCAGACGTGTCGTCGGAGACAGCTGCGATTTTGGAATATTTAGAATCCACCCGTGCTGTCGTAGAACTACTTGAGATAGTGCTACTCAGACCTCCAACTGTTCTCTGGACCTTGCCCTTATCAGGAGATCGTCCAAGTAAGGGATAATTAAGACGCCTTTTCTTTGAAGAAGAATCATCATTTCGGCCATTACCTTGGTAAAGACCCGGGGTGCCGTGGACAATCCAAACGGCAGCGTCTGAAACTGATAGTGACAGTTTTGTACCACGAACCTGAGGTACCCTTTGTGAGAAGGGCAAATTTTGACATGGAGGTAAGCATCCTTGATGTCCAGGGACACCATATAGTCCCCTTCTTCCTGGTTCGCTATCACTGCTCTGAGTGACTCCATTTAGAATAGGTCTCACCGAGCCGTCTGGCTTCAGTACCACAATATAGTGTGGAATAATACCCCTTTACTTGTTGTAGGAGGGGTACTTTGATTATCACCTGCTGGAAATACAGCTTGTGAATTGTTTCCAATACTGCCTCCCTGTCGGAGGTAGACGTTGGTAAAGCAAACTTCAGGAACCTGCGAGGGGGAGACGTCTCGAATTTCCAATCTGTACCCCTGGGATACTACTTGTAGGATCCAGGGGTCCACTTGCGAGTGAGCCCACTGCGTGCTGAAACTCTTGAGACGACCCCCCACCGCACCTGTTTGTACGGCCCCAGCGTCATGCTGAGGACTTGGCAGAAGCGGTGGAAGGCTTCTGTTCCTGGGAATGGGCTGCCTGCTGCAGTCTTCTTCCCTTACCTCTATCCCTGGGCAGATATTATGGGGACGAAAGGACTGAGGCTGAAAAGACTATGTCTTTTTCTGCTGAGATGTGACTTGGGGTAAAAAAGGTGGATTTTCTAGCTGTTGCCGTGGCCACCAGGTCCGATGGACCGACCCCAAATAACTCCTCCCCTTTATACGGCAATACTTCCATGTGCCGTTTGGAATCTGCATCACCTGACCACTGTCGTGTCCATAAACATCGTCTGGCAGATATGGACATCGCACTTACTCTTGATGCCAGAGTTTCGCGTATATAGAAATGCATCTTTTAAATGCTCTATAGTCAATAAAATACTGTCCCTGTCAAGGGTATCAATATTTCCAGTCAGGGAATCCGACCAAGCCACCCCAGCGCTGCCCATCCAGGCTGAGGCGATCGCTGGTCGCAGTATAACACCAGTATGTGTGTATATACTTTTTAGGATATTTTCCAACCTCCTATCAGTTGGCTCCTTGAGGGCGTCCGTATCTGGAGACGGTAACGCCACTTGTTTTTATAAGCGTGTGAGCGCCTTATCCACCCTAAGGTGTGTTTCCCAACGCGCCATAACTTCTGGCGGGAAAGGGTATACCGCCAATAATTTTCTATCGGGGGAAACCCACGCATCATCACACACTTCATTTAATTTATCTGATTCAGGAAAAACCACATGTAGTTTTTTCACACTCCACATAATACCCTTTTTTGTGGTACTTGTAGTATCAGAAATATGTAACATCTCCTTCATTGCCCTTAACAAGTAACGTGTGGCCCTAAAGGAAAATACGTTTGTTTCTTCACCGTCGACACTGGAGTCAGTGTCCGTGTCTGTGTCTGTGTCGACCGACTGAGGTAAAAGGACGTTTTAACTTTTAACGCCCCTGACGGTGTTTTAGACGCCTGGACAGGTACTAATTGGTTTGCCGGCCGTCTCATGTCGTCAACCGACCTTGCAGCGTGTTGACATTATCACGTAATTCCTTAAATAAGCCATCCATTCCGGTGTCGACTCCCTAGAGAGTGACATCACCATTACCGGCAATTGCTCCGCCTCCTCACCAACATCGTCCTCATACATGTCGACACACAAGTACCGACACACTGCACACACACAGGGAATGCTCTGATAGAGGACAGGACCCCACTAGCCCTTTGGGGAGACAGAGGGAGAGTTTGCCAGCACACACCAAAAACGCTATATTATACAGGGACAACCTTTATATAAGTGTTTTTCCCTTATAGCATTTTAATATATATATACATATCGCCAAATAAGTGCCCCCCCTCTCTGTTTTAACCCTGTTTCTGTAGTGCAGTGCAGGGGAGAGCCTGGGAGCCTTCCCACCAGCATTTCTGTGAGGGAAAATGGCGCTGTGTGCTGAGGAGAATAGGCCCCGCCCCCTTTTCGGCGGGCTTCTTCTCCCGTTTTTCTGAGACCTGGCAGGGGTTAAATACATCCATATAGCCTCCAGGGGCTATATGTGATGTATTTTTAGCCAGAATAAGGTATTATACATTGCTGCCCAGGGCGCCCCCAGCAACGCCCTGCACCCTCCGTGACCGTTGGTGTGAAGTGTGTGACAACAATGGCGCACAGCTGCAGTGCTGTGCGCTACCTTCATGAAGACTGAAAAGCCTTCTGCCGCCGGTTTCTGGACCTTCAATCTTCAGCATCTGCAAGGGGGGTCGGCGGCGCGGCTCCGGGACGAACCCCAGGGTGAGACCTGTGTTCCGACTCCCTCTGGAGCTAATGGTGTCCAGTAGCCTAAGAAGCCAATCCATCCTGCACGCAGGTGAGTTGAACTTCTCTCCCCTAAGTCCCTCGATGCAGTGAGCCTGTTGCCAGCAGGACTCACTGAAAATAAGAAACCTAAAAACTTTTTCTAAGCAGCTCCTTAAGAGAGCCACCTAGATTGCACCCTGCTCGGACGGGCACAAAAACCTAACTGAGGCTTGGAGGAGGGTCATAGGGGGAGGAGCCAGTACACACCACCTGATCCTAAAGCTTTAGTTTTGTGCCCTGTCTCCTGCGGAGCCGCTAATCCCATGGTCCTGACGGAGTCCCCAGCATCCACTTAGGACGTCAGAGAAAAGAGGACTTACCCGCAGTCGCGGTCGAGACTAGGTCCGCCAGGCCGTCCCCAAACAAGACAGTACCTTTAAAGGGTAGAGCTTCCATAGATCTCTTGGAGTCGGCATCAGCATTCCATTGATGGATCCACAAGGCCCTCCTGGCAGATATCGACATGGCATTGGTCCTTGATCCCAAGAGACAGACGTCCCTTGCCGCATCCTTTAGGTAATCCGCAGCGTCCTTAATATAACCAAGAGTTAGAAGGACATTATCTTTATCAAGAGTATCCATGTCACTAGCTAAATTCTCAGCCCATTTAGCAATAGCACTACTCACCCATACTGACGCCACACCAGGTCTGAGCAATGCACCCGTATTTGCGAAAATGGACTTCAGTCACGTCTCCAACTTGCGATCCGCCGGATCCTTGAGAGCTGCCGTGTCAGGAGACGGAAGCCCACCTTCTTAGACAAACGGGATAGAGCTTTATCAACAGTTGTAGATGTCTCCCATTTTTCCCTGTCATCAGAGGGGAAAGGATACGCTATATAAATCCTCTTGGGAATCTGCCATTTCTTATCCGGCGACTCCCAAGCCTTTTCACAAAGAGTATTCATTTCACGATAGGGGGGAAACTTCACCTCAGGTTTCTTTCCCTTGAACAAGCAAATCCTTGTTTCCTGTACCGCAGGTTCATCAGAAATCTGCAAAACATCCTTTATAGCCACAATCATGTACTGAATACTCTTAACTAATCGTGGATATAACGCAGCCTCAGTGAAATCGACCTCGGAATCAGAGTCCGTGTCGGTATCCGTATCCCCCACCTGAGTAAAAGGCCTCTTATGGGACCCGGATGGGGTTTGTACCTGAGATAAAGCCTCCTCCATGGACTTTTTCCACACCTGCGTCTGCGACTCAGACTTATCTAACCTCTTAGATAAAGAAGCTACATTGGAATTTATTGTATTAAGGAGTGCTAGTAAATCAGGAGTTGGCTGCGTCGACAGTGCTACATCTAGCCCCGCATCCCCACCTCCCATAACCTCCTCTGGTGAATAACATTCAGGCTCCGACATGTCGACACGTAGTACCGACACACAACACACACAGAACCGTCCCAGCAAGGTGACAGGCCCACAATGCAGCCCAGAAGAGGAGACAGAGGGAGTATGCCAGCTCACACCCCAGCGCCTATATATTGGTACACGAATATATGTACCCAGCGCTGCCTTATTATCAAAAAGACTGGTACCCCACTGCGGCTCCCCTCTGGAGATGCCCCCTTTACATGAAATCAGCGTGCAGGTCCCGGCAGCGTCTCTCCCTCCGTCTGGTGCAGGGAGAAAATGGCGCGTGTGAGCCGCGGACCGAAGCTCCGCCCCCTTCCCGGCGGCTTCGGCCCGCCAAATTCAAAATCATGTAAAATGCCGGCGGGGGTCTATAAAAGGTGCCTCGGCACCCACAATCATATGCCACCCTTACAAAACTTCAGTAACATGCCTCCCAGGGCGCCCCCCCCAGCGCCCTGCACCCTGTGACAACCGTTGGTGATATGTGTGTGGGAGCATGGAGCACAGCGTTACCGCTGTGCTTTACCTTCCGTCACTGAAGTCTTCTGCCGTCCTGAAGTCTTCTGATCTTCTCATACTCACCTGACTTCTGCCTTCTGTGAGGGGGTGACGGCGTGGCTCTGGGAACAAGCAGCTAGGCGCACCAAGTGATCGAACCCTCTGGAGCTAATTGTGTCCAGTAGCCGAGAAGCAGAGCCTTGAAACTCATAGAAGTAGGTCCTGCTTCTCTCCCCTCACTCCCACGCTGCAGGGAGCCTGTAGCCAGCAGGGCTCCCTGAAAATAAAAAACCTAACAAAAGCATTTTTCTAGAGAAACTCAGTAGAGCTCCCCTAGTGTGAATCCAGTCACTCCTGGGCACAAAGTCTAACTGAGGTGTGGAGGAGGGGCATAGAGGGAGGAGCCAGTTCACACCCAGTTTTAAGTCTTTTTAGTGTGCCCAAGCTCCTGCGGATCCCGTCTATACCCCATGGTCCTTTTGGAGTCCCCAGCATCCTCTAGGACGTAAGAGAAAGTACTAGTATTACATCCCCCCCCCCCCCCGCAACTTTCTATAACACCCAGGTACCGCAGACGTATAGCTGGAGTGATGTGGAGTGCAGCGCCCCCTGTCAGTGTCTCTTTCCTATGATCTGCAGGGAGAAAATGGTGCTGGTGAGTGCTGGATCCGCTCTGAGAGGAAGCCCCGCCCCTTGTAATGGCGCGCGGCTTCCCGCACTAATTGTTTAAACTGGCCTGAGGTTTTTCATTGTTAACAGCGGGATTAGCCCCTGTTAGCTGTATGACCAGTGTAGGGTATTCTGCGCTGGCTCAGGACGCACCTCAAAGCACCAGTTTCTGAGCCGTTCCGGAGCGCAGCCTGTTAGAGCTGCGCTCCCACCATTGTGCCGCCATACCCGCCGGCGACCCGCTAACCGGGACGCCGCCGCTGTATCCACCACTCTTCTTACTTTTGGCTCTATTATGGGGTGGCGGTTGTGCTGCGGGAGTGAGCGGTCGCCTCGTGGGCTTGCGATCAACACCCTTAGGAGCTCAGCGTCCTGTCAGCGGAGTAGAGGACCATTAACTCTTCAGGAAATTGGTTACTACTCCCCCCCCCTAAGTCACACGAAGCAGGGAGGCTGTTGCCAGCAGACTTCCTGAAAATAATAAACTCTAGAAAAAAAATAAAACTAGAAAAACTCCTTAGAGCTCCCCTAGCTGTGACCAGCTCCTTCGTGCACATTTTCTAAACTGAGTCTGGTGGGAGGGGCATAGAGGGAGGAGCCAGCCCACACTATTAAACTCTTATCGTTCCAGTGGCTCCCAAAGGATCCGTCTATACCCCATGGTACTAAATTGGACCCCAGCATCCTCTAGGACGTAAGAGAAAATAAAGCAGCCAGTATTTACTCTGCACAGAAACAAAATAACACGCCCAAATCTAACTCTCTCTGAAAATGTTATATCTACCCCCAGCAGTGCACATGGATTTGCCCAACTGCTAACAAATTTGCTGCTGGGATCAACTTTGAATTACCCCCAAAATGTGAATGTTGGGAGGTATGTGGACCGGCAATACTGTATGTTTGCTAGGAGGGTTAGTGGGCTTGATTCACAGTTGCACGCCATCCGTCACAATGTTCACGTAGTTAAGCGACTATTTCCAACAGCACGTGTGCAAAAATTTCTGAAACCTCTACGATGCATGTGTTACACAAAGTTTATATACACAGAAGCTGGTATGATCAATTTAGACTGTATCAGAAAGGTTGCAGAAAGTGATGGGCATTACTGTGTAGTACTGGAAGCTGGCAACTGGTACACACAAAAATGGGTCATTCATACCACTTTCATACCGTCTGAGGCGGGTCGAACCCGGAAGCCTGACACGGGGGCTCCCAGTGTGCAACCCGCCTTAATACCCCCTTTCACACCGCAGACTACAACCCGGCAATATGTCAGGTTGGTGACGTTGGCGGTGACGCGACGTGGACGGTGCTGGGAGATCACATGATCTCCAAGCACCATCCGTCCACACACTGTGAACGGGAAACGGGTCGCACTGACCTGGCTCCCGTTCACAACGTAAAGTGAGCCGGGTTGTACACGTGTTCAACCCTGCTCACCAGCAGGGTTGAAATACCGGGTCACTCAACCCGGTATATAGCCCCTGGTACCTTTCACACTGCACAGGAACACGGGTTATGCGCGCTCATGTGCTAATAACCCATGTTCAAAGCTGCTGGTGTGAAAGGGGCATCAGTGGGCAAGTTATGGCACTGTTGCAGGACTGTAAATGCAAGCAGCTATGTTGACAGATGCACAGCCATAAGCATAAGAGGCCATGGTTAGACGGAGAAACTGAGCATGGCCTAGGGCTGTTAAAATTTTCAAAGGTGCAACCGATGGTGGCATATAAGGATGCACCAACTGGTATTACAGCGATTATGGATGCTAAAAGTGGGCATCTCAGTCCTTTGCACATTTGGCCGCACAGAAATTACACAAGGGAAGGAATTTGTTGTCAATTTGTTTACATTCACAGATGGGCGACTGCCAATCAATGCTGCTACAGTATGTGCACTTTGGTATGCTACTCAGAATCAAATCAGGTCCAGTGTACCTAAACTGAAGTGAGCTGTGGCTATAAGCAAAATGAGTAGCACCTAGCTGTGACTAGCCTAGCATTTGTTTAGCTGCTCAGAACCTGCCCGCCTCCCAGTACGGTTTTTAATTAATTTGGACAAAGACAACTACATTGACTTTATTACAGTTTCCACTATGGTAGGCTGGGTGGTGGCACCAGTAGAAATACAGAACAACATGTCCTAGAGCAGTGGTTCTCAAACTCGGTCCTCGGGACCACACACAATTTACATTTTCCAGGTCACCTGGCGTATTTATTACTCACTGACACATTTTAAATGATTCACAGGTGGAACTAAATATTTCACTTGCGATTCTGTGAGGAGACCTGGTAAACATGAACTGTTTAGGGTCCTGAGGACCTATGTCATAGAGTGCTTTTACTGCTGGAATAGGTTGTTTTGCCAATTCATACTGTAGTGGTGTGTATAATTATCATGGATATAAATATACTACAGGTTGAGTATCCATTATCCAAAATGTCGAAATCCAAATTGATCCAAAATCTGACATTTTTGATCACTTATTAAAATAACGACACCTTTGCCTTCTGATGGTTCAATCTATACAAGCTTGTTTAATTCACAAAATTATTACAAACATTGTATAAAATTACCTTTAGGCTATGTGTATATTGTGCATATGAAGCATAAATTAATTTTGTGTTTAGACTTGTGTCCCTTCTTCAAGATATAACATTATGAATATGCAAATATTCCAAAATCTGAAAAAATCTGAAATCCAAACATTTGGGCTAAGGGACGCTCAACCTGTATTACTTTAGCTATGATATATTATACATTAGACTGTTAGGAAGCTATGGCAAAAATCTAATATGTAAAACATTTGTTTTATTTGCGCAGTACTTACTGTATACAATTTTAACATGTATCCAAGGAGCTGGTGCTTCCATTAGTAGTCGAACAATTGCAATTTCAAAAATCACTGTCTTTCCAGACCCCGTTGGAGCACACATCACAAAATTTTTATCTGAATACAGAAGCTAGATTGAGAATGTAAATCATTGATTAAATAAAAAAAAACTGTGTAAATAGAAATGTTTGAAAGATCAATCTTAACTGTATATTAAGACACTACCCAGATGTGAAAATATACAAAAATACTGTTCAGTTACAGGTGGACACACAAGTGCTTTTAGCACATATGGGAAAAGATTGATTTAAAAAAACAAGTACTGTATACAAATGTCCATATAAAGTTTTTTCTTATCTTTGATGTATGACTCCTTACACCTGGAGAGGCGGTACTGGTAATGTAGGGAGTGGGGAAGAACAGTTAGGCATTTCACATAAGTGCAACATAATTAAATGTGGAAGCATACTCAGATACCCCACTTAGGTGATGCAACTTTATTTTTTGCATAAATAGGGTAATTAGTCATTTGAACACACACTTGTATGCAGGCCCTTTCAAAGGTTCACAGAGGCCCAGGACAGGGCCAAAACTAGGATTTTCGGCACCCGGGGCAAGGTAGTAATTTGTTGATCCACCCACCTTCCCAAAAAAAATCAACTAAAAAAAACCGGTCAGACTAAAATAATCAGATTATCAAAAATGTTAAAAAAAGGGGATGATTTTGATACTATTGGACAATATTCCCCTATGTGACTCAAATGCCCTATGCGCCACGTGCCCCGCCAGCAGCGTATTCAACTACATGCTCCTCTGTGTGTCCTCATACATTGCACTATATCATAATACTTCATCACTGCACTACATTCCCCAATCCACTGCACTACATCACCATACTACATCCCCTACACGGTGAACTACATGCCTCTATACACTGCATGACCTTACACTATATGCTGCACTACATCACTGCACTACATCCCCTTATATACTACACCACATCAGTGCACTAAATGCCCCTATAAACTGCAATACATTATTACACTACATACCCTATATGCTACACGCAGGGCCGGCAACAGAAATTTTAGGGCCCGGCACATGTATTTCTCTGGGCCCCCCCATCAACACCTCCCAACACAGTTTCACGTACGTACGTATATGTGTATATATATATATATATATGTATATGTATGTGTGTGCGTGTTTGTGCGTGTTATATATGTGGGGGCTGCTGGCTACAGGTGTGGACAATACAGGGGGTAGCTGGAGGCTGACCGCAGGGGAACATACTATGGGGTGGAAAGTTTGGAGGCAGGCTACAGGGGTGAACACTATGGGGAGGGGGATATGGAGGCTGGCTACAGGGGAGAACACTATGGGGAGGGGGGCATAGAGGCTGGCTACAATAGAGCACACTATGGGGAGGGGGGTATGGAGGCAGGCTACAGGGGAGAACACTATGGGGAGGGGGCATAGAGGCTGGCTACAGAGAACACTATGGGGAGGGGGTATGGAGGCAGACTACAGGGGAGAAAACTATGGGGAGGGGGGCATAGAGGCTGGCTACAACGGAGCACATTATGGGGAGGGGTATGGAGGCTGGCTACAGGGGGATAAACACACTAAGGGGGGTGGAGGCTTGTGGGCTGGCTGGGAATTGGAGTGCATACTGCAGGCTGGAGTCGGGGAGCTGGAGGCTGGCTACAGTAGCTTATATAAGGTTACCTGCGGGCTGTCAGGAGTCAAGGTGAGAAAAGTTCAAAGCAGCACAGACCGTCACCCAGCCAGCCAGGAGCTGCCAAAGCCCCATGGGAAGTCAGCGCTGGAGCGGGGGCGGAGCTACGCGGGAGGACTCATGGAGGCTGCCTGCACCACAGCTGCAATGTGCTGTACGGGGAAGGAGGGGGAGATTCCGCCAGGTCAGTTAATTGTTTTATTTACATCATTGGCCAGCAGGTAGCCAGAGCGGGATATTAATAGATGCACCTGCACCCGTTTTGTGCCACTATGCCTCGGGGCCCCTCTGAACCACGGGGCCCGGTATAGCTGTCCCCTTTGACCCCCCCTATCACCGGGCCTGGCTACACGTCATCACTACACTACATGCCCCTATATACACTGCACTGCATAGACTATATGCTACACTACATCACTACACTACATCCCCTTATATGCTATACCACATCAGTGCACTATGTGCCCCTATATACTGCAATATATTACTACTCTACATACCCTATATGCAACACTACACTACTCACACCTGTTAACATGCAAAAGCCTGGGGTAGAGTGTCCCCTCAATGGAGTGTAGCCGTCGGCTTATTATCGGTTGGTGCTGGGCAGGCAGCCGGGATCATAGCCTGCTGAAAAACACAGCACCAACAGCTCGCTCCTATAGCTTGCTCGGTGCACCGCATGCTAGTTGCAGCACTGCATGGCAAAGAAGAGAGTTTAAGACAGTAGCTGGCATAGGAGAGGCAAAGAACAGAGTTTAAGACAGTAGCCGGCATAGGAGAGATCCCAGGTACTGGAGCTCACCCGCACAGCGTTGGAGCTAGCTGCGGGCAGGCATGTGGGTCAGAGACACTGCCCTGGGAGCCGTCTGCTGTCTCACTAGAGCAGTACAGCACTGCCAGTAAAAAAAAACAACAAAGCCTGCTCTTCTGTAACTCCTCGGCACCTCCTCAAATCCTGCACCCGGGGCACATGCCCCTTAAACACCCCCACCCCCCTAGTTACGGCCCTGCCCAGGGAAACCCAAATTTAGAGGTCCCAAACCTTTTTTTTCCCTAAGAATAAAAAAAAAAAACATTTAAAATGTATCATATTGATTTTAATGCTTAACTTTGATAAAATGTACAAATAAAATACTGTATACATGTACTGATGTACTAGATTAACGGAGATTTCAAATAGGTAGTGATTTTCTAGGTTAGGTGTTAGGTTTGAACTTTTATTACTTGGAAAATTGCCCATTAGCAAATGGATAATATATATAAAAAAAAGTCGGAACACAAAAATAATGGCAGTACATTTTGAGGCCCCCTGCCAGTCTGGGGCCCAGGGAAATTTTCCCACTAGCCCTTCCCTGGTAGGTACATCCTCCACATATAATACTGTTTTGAGTTGTACATAGCCTGAGACTTTTCTTACATACAAATGCATCCAACTGTAAATGAGGCCCACTATTCTAAAAACTACAGTATACGGCTTCTACCTGGATAACATTTCCACAGGCATTAAGACCAGGAAAACTTGGTGGACTGAATCATAGGAATTGTGAGGACAAATAATTTCTCATACGTCCTAGAGGATGCTGGGGACGACATCAAGACCATGGGGTATAGACGGGATCTGCAGGAGACATGGGCACTCTAAAGACTTTTCATTGGGTGTGAACTGGCTCCTCCCTCTATGCCCCTCCTCCAGACCTCAGTTTTAGAAATGTGCCCAGGTCAACTGGATGCACTCTGAGGAGCTCTACTGAGTTTCTCTGAAAAGACTTATGTTAGGTTTTTTATTTTCAGGGAGATCTGCTGGCATCAGACTCCCTGCTTCGTGGGACTGAGGGGGCAGAAGCAGAACCAACTTCCTCAGAGTTTCATGGCTCTGCTTCTGGCTGACAGGACACCATTAGCTCCTGAAGGGAACTGAACGCTAGCCGTGTCTAGATGCTCACTCCCACAGCATGCCGTCACCCCCCTCACAGAGCCAGAAGTCAGAAGACAGGTGAGTGTAAGAAGCATGATCTTTTATCAAGTAAGTGACGGCTGAGGTGCGGTGCGGCTGGCGGGAGTGCAGCGCGCCATTGCTGCCCATACACACAGGCACTACAGGGTGCAGGGCTCGGGGGGCGCCCTGGGCAGCAAGAAAAATACCTCAAACTGGCTAAAAGGGGGCATAAGTTGCCGCTGGCACAGCCCTACCCCCGCCAGTATAAATATTACAGTGTTTGTATGAGTGTAAGGAAGCGCCATTGCGGGGGCAGCCAGCCCTCAGGCAGCCAGCACACTACTCAGCGCCATTTTATCTCTCTCCTCAGGCTGCAGAGAACACGCTGGTCCTCTCCTCCACTTCTGACAAGTACAGGGTGCTATTAAGGGGGGGGCACAAAGCGATTGTGGTGCATTTGATAGTGTATATTACTATTTAAAAAGCGCTGTTAGGCTGTGGACATACTGTGTTCACAGGAAATACTGGCGCTGGGATTGTGAACTGGCTGCTCCTATCCTGTGTCCCTCTGACAGTTTTTACTGTGGGTCTGTCCCCAAAATAAGTCCCAGTGTGTCTGTTGGTGTGCTGTACACATGTGAGGCATGTCCGAGGCAGGGAGTTCCTCCCCGGAGGAAGCCATTTTAGGGACACAGAGTTGTAATGTGGTGGCGCTACCAGCACACCAAGAGCCTGCATGGGTGAAAGAGATACGTGACAGTTTGCATTTGATTAACCGTAGATTAGATAAGTCTGAATCTAAGGCTGCATGCTGGAGAAAATCTGTGGAAGATTGTGATTTTTCAGGATGCTGTTATTCCTTATGCGGGCGGCCCCTCTGGGTCACATGAGAGACCATTTGCAAATGTTGTAAACACTGATACTGACACGGATTCTGACTCTTGTGTCGACGATAGTGAATCCAGAGAGATAGATCATAAATTGGCAAAAAATATACAATATATGATTGTGGCTATAAGGGACGTGTTGGAGGTTACAGAAACCACTCCTGTACCTCAGGAGAAGGCGTATTTATGTAAGGAAAAGAAGCCCAAAGTCACGTTCCCCCCTTCACACGAACTAAATGCTCTGTTTGAAGGGATGTGGGTGAATCCTGATAAAAGATTTCGTATTCCCAAAAGGATTCACATAGCTTACCCTTTCCCGGCTGAGGACAGGAAAAAGTTAGACAGTGCACTTTCCAGGTTGACAAAGAAGGTAATTCTCCCTGCTCCTGGCACAGCTTCTCTTAAAGAGCCGGCAGACCGCAAAATGGAAACGACATTGAAATCCATTTATGTTACAAATGGTACACTGATTTGGCCCACTATTGACTGCGCATGGGTGAGTCGCGTTATTGAAAAATGGTCAGAAAGCGTGTCATTAGAGATTGACATGATTGATAAAGATGAGATACTCCTTAAGTTAGGGAATATCAAGGACGCTGCCGCCTACATACTGGAAGCAATGAAGGATATTGGACTCTTGAGTTCACAGGCCGCTACCATGGCAGTATCGGCTAGGCGGGCGTCATGGATTCGCCAGTGGAACGCGGATGCAGATTCCAAAAGAAACATGGAGGCTCTCCCATATAAAGGTGAGGCCTTATTTGGCGATGGCCTGGATGCGTTAGTCTCGGCGGCTACCGCAGGTAAGTCGACATTTTTGCCCTCTGCACCTGCACCGGCAAAAAAGGCCTATCACCCGCAAATGCAGTCCTTTCGGCCGAATAAATACAAAAAGACAAGAGGTTCCCCCTTCTTTGCAGGTAGGGGAAGGGGAAAGAAGCCCACAGCTGCTCCAGGTTCCCAAGAGCAGAAGTCTACCCCTACTTCTGCCAAATCCCCAGCATGACGCTGGAGCTCCCTTGCGGGAGGCCGCTCGTGTGGGGGCACGTCTCAGACTCTTCAGCCAGGATTGGATTCTGTCTGGCCTGGATCCCTGGGTGTTGCAAATAGTATCCATGGGGTACAAGCTGGAGTTTCAAGACGTTCCCCCATGCCGATTTTTCAAATCGATCTTGCCAGTTTCTCCGTCAGAAAGAGAAGCAGTAACAGCGGCAATCCAAAAATTATGTCAAGACCAGGTCATAGTCCTGGTACCGTTGTCACAACAAGGGAGGGGTTTTTATTCAAGCCTCTTTGTGGTTCCGAAGCCGGATGGCTCGGTCAGACCGATCCTAAATCTAAAAGATCTGAATGGTTACCTAAAAAGGTTCAAGTTCAAGATGAAATCACTTCGGGCAGTGATTGCCAGTCTGGAGAAGGGGGACTACTTGGTGTCGGTGGACATAAAGGATGCTTACCTGCATGTTCCCATTTATCCTCCTCACCAGGTTTATCTGAGATTCGCGGTTCAGGATTGCCATTACCAATTCCAGACGTTACCTTTCGGTCTCTCCACGGCGCCGAGGGTATTCACCAAGGTGATGGCAGAGATGATGGTTCTCCTTCGTCAGAAAGGAGTCAATATAATTCCTTATCTGGACGACCTCCTGATAAAGGCGAGATCCAGGGAGCAGTTGATACAAAACATATCACTCTCTCTGTCCATACTTCAATAACACGGGTGGATCATAAATTACCCAAAGTCACAGTTGGAACCGACGACAAGGTTGTCTTTCCTCGGGATGATTCTGGACACAGAAGTTCAGAGAGTATTTCTTCCGCTGGAAAAGGCTCTGGAAATCCAGAAAATGGTAAAACAGATATTGAAACCATCAAGTGTGTCGATTCATCAGTGCATTCGGTTGTTGGGGAAGATGGTGGCGGCCTACGAGGCCATACAGTTTGGCAGGTTCCATGCCAGAGTATTCCAGTGGGACCTGTTGGACAAGTGGTCGGGGTCACACCTACACATGCACAGAAAGATAATCCTGTCGTCAAAAACCAGGATTTCGCTCCTGTGGTGGTTACACAGCTCTCACTTACTAGAGGGACGCAGTTTCGGGATTCAGGACTGGGTCCTGGTAAACACGGATGCAAGTCTCCAAGGCTGGGGAGCAGTCTCTCAGGGAGAAAACTTCCAGGGACGTTGGTCACAACAGGAAGCCTGCCTTCACATAAACGTTCTGGAGCTAAGAGCCATTTACAATGGCCTTCAACAAGCGGTACATCTTCTACAAGATTATCCCGTGCAGATCCAGGCAGACAATGTAATAGCAGTCGCGTACATAAACAGGCAGGGCGGAACGAAAAGCAGAGCGGCAATGGCAGAGGCGACAAAAATCCTCCGCTGGGCAGAAAAACATCTACAAGCTCTGTCGGCAATATTCATTCCAGGAGTAGACAACTGGGAAGCAGACTTCCTCAGCAGACACGATCTCCATCCAGGAGAGTGGGGCCTCCACCAAGAAGTCTTCGCAGAGGTGACAAGTCTTTGGGGAGTTCCTCAAATAGACATGATGGCGTCTCGTCTCAACAAGAAGCTTCAGAGATACTGTTCCAGGTCGAGAGACCCTCAAGCAGTAGCAGTGGATGCACTGGTGACCCAGTGGGTGTTTCCGTCAGTGTATGTCTTCCCTCCACTTCCGCTGATCCTAAAAGTACTCAGGATCATAAGAAAAACAAGGGTTCGAGCAATCTTCATTGCCCCAGACTGGCCAAGGAGGGCTTGGTACCCAGATCTTCAGCAGTTACTCATAGGAGATCCTCGGCCTCTTCCTCCTCGAGAGGACCTGCTGCATCAGGGGCCGTGTGTGTACCAAGACTTACCGCGGCTACATTTGACGGCATGGCTGTTGAGCGCCGTATCCTAGCCAGGAAGGGTATTCCCGAGGAGGTCATCCCCACCCTTATTCAGGCCAGAAAGGGAGTAACATCGAAACATTACCACCATATTTGGAGAAAATATGTATCTTGGTGTGAATCCAAGAAAGCTCCTACGGAAGAGTTTAATTTAGGATGTTTTCTCCATTTTTTGCAGGATGGGTGGAGGCGGGCCTCCGATTGGCATCAATCAAGGTCCAGATTTTGGCCTTGTCAGTGTTCTTCCAGAAACAATTGGCCTCTCTTCCAGAGGTTCAGACCTTTGTGAAAGGGGTTCTGCACATCCAGCCTCCATTCGTGCCTCCAGTGGCACCATGGGACCTTAACGTGGTATTGCAGTTCCTTCAATCGGATTGGTTTGAGCCTCTACAAAAGATAGAGTTGAAGTTTCTCACTTGTAAAGTGGTGATGCTTTTGGCCTTGGCATCCGCAAGGCGGGTGTCTGAATTGGGGGCCTTGTCTCACAAGAGCCCTTACCTGATCTTCCATAAAGATAGGGCAGAGTTGAGGACTCGTCAACATTTTCTTCCGAAGGTGGTTTCATCTTTCCACATAAACCAACCTATTGTGGTGCCAGTAGTTACTGACACGTTCACTGAGTCAAAATCTCTAGATGTGGTTAGAGCTTTGAAAATCTATGTTGCTAGAACGGCTCGTATACGGAAAACAGAGACTCTATTTGTCCTGTATGATCACAACAATATTGGCTGTCCTGCTTCCAAGCAGACTATTGCATGTTGGATTAGAAATACGATTCAGCAAGCTCATACTACGGCTGGATTGCCATTACCGACGTCGGTAAAAGCCCACTCCACTAGGAAGGTGGGCTCATCCTGGGCGGCTGCCGGGGGGTCTCAGCATTGGAACTTTGCCGAGCAGCTACTTGGTCAGGGTCAAACACATTTGCTAAGTTCTACAAGTTTGACACCTTGGCCGATGAGGACCTCAAGTTTGGTCAATCGGTGCTGCAGGGTCATCCGCACTCTCCCGCCCGTACTGGAGCTTTGGTATAGACCCCATGGTCTTGATGTCGTCCCCAGCATCCTCTAGGACGTATGAGAAAATAAGAATTTACTCACCGGTAATTCAATTTCTCGTAGTCCGTAGTGGATGCTGGGAACTCCGTAAGGACCATGGGGAATAGCGGGCTCCGAAGGAGGCTGGGCACTCTAGAAAGATTTATGACTACCTGGTGTGCACTAGCTCCTCCCACTATGACCCTCCTCCAAGCCTCAGTTAGGACACTGTGCCCGGACGAGCTGACATAATAAGGAAGGATTTTGAATCCCGGGTAAGACTCATACCAGCCACACCAATCACACCGTACAACTCGTGATACTATATCCAGTTTGACAGTATGAAAAACAACTGAGCCTCTCAACAGATGGCTCAACAATAACCCTTTAGTTAACAATAACTATTTACAAGTATTGCAGACAATCCGCACTTGGGATGGGCGCCCAGCATCCACTACGGACTACGAGAAATAGAATTACCGGTGAGTAAATTCTTATTTTCTCTGACGTCCTAGTGGATGCTGGGAACTCCGTAAGGACCATGGGGATTATACCAAAGCTCCCATAAGGGCGGGAGAGTGCGGATGACTCTGCAGCACCGAATGAGAGAACTCTAGGTCCTCCTCAGCCAGGGTATCAAATTTGTAGAATTTTGCAAACGTGTTTGCCCCTGACCAAGTAGCTGCTCGGCAAAGCCGAGACCCCTCGGGCAGCCGCCCAAGATGAGCCCACTTTCCTTGTGGAATGGGCATTTACAGATTTTGGCTGTGGCAGGCCTGCCACAGAATGTGCAAGCTGAATTGTACTACAAATCCAGCGAGCAATAGTCTGCTTAGAAGCAGGAGCACCCAGCTTGTTAGGTGCATACAGGATAAACAGCGAGTCAGATTTTCTGACTCCAGCCGTCCTGGAAACATATATTTTCAGGGCCCTGACAACGTCTAGCAACTTGGAGTCCTCCAAATCCTTAGTAGCCGCAGGCACCACAATAGGCTGGTTCAGGTGAAACGCTGACACCACCTTAGGGAGAAACTGGGGACGAGTCCTCAATTCTGCCCTATCCATATGGAAAATCAGATAAGGGCTTTTACATGATAAAGCCGCCAATTCTGACACTCGCCTGGCTGAAGCCAAGGCCAATAACATGACCACTTTCCACGTGAGATATTTTAGATCCACGGTTTTTAGTGGCTCAAACCAATGTGATTTTAAGAAACTCAACACCACGTTGAGATCCCAAGGTGCCACAGGGGGCACAAACGGGGGCTGAATATGCAGCACTCCTTTCACAAATGTCTGAACTTCAGGTACTGAAGCTAGTTCTTTTTGAAAGAAAATCGACAGAGCCGAGATCTGTACTTTAATGGAGCCTAGTTTTAGGCCCATATTCACTCCTGCTTGCAGGAAATGCAGAAATCGACCCAGCTGAAATTCCTCTGTTGGGGCCTTTTTTGCCTCGCACCATGCAACATATTTCCGCCATATGCGGTGATAATGCTTTGCCGTAACATCTTTCCTGGCTTTAATAAGCGTAGGAATGACTTCTTCCGGAATACCCTTTTCCTTCAGGATCCGGTGTTCAACCGCCATGCCGTCAAACGCAGCCGCGGTAAGTCTTGGAACAGACAGGGCCCCTGCTGTAGCAGGTCCTGTCTGAGCGGTAGAGGCCACGGGTCCTCTGAGAGCATCTCTTGAAGTTCCGGGTACCACGCTCGTCTTGGCCAATCCGGAACCACGAGAATTGTGTTTACTCCTCGCTTTCTTATTATTCTCAATACCTTTGGTATGAGAGGCAGAGGAGGGAACACATAAACCGACTGGTACACCCACGGTGTCACTAGAGCGTCCTCAGCTATCGCCTGAGGGTCCCTTGACCTGGCGCAATATCTTTTTAACTTTTTGTTGAGGCGGGACGCCATCATGTCCACCTGTGGTTTTTCCCAACGGTTTACCAGCATCTGGAAAACTTCTGGATGAAGTCCCCACTCTCCCGGGTGGAGGTCGTGTCTGCTGAGGAAGTCTGCTTCCCAGTTGTCCACTCCCGGAATGAACACTGCTGACAGTGCTAGAACATGATTCTCCGCCCATCGGAGAATTCTTGTGGCTTCTGCCATCGCCATCCTGCTTCTTGTGCCTCCCTGTCGATTTACATGGGCGACTGCCGTGATGTTGTCTGACTGGATCAGCACCGGCTGGTGTAGGAGCAGGGATTTTGCTTGACTTAGGGCATTGTAAATGGCCCTTAGTTCCAGAATATTTATGTGAAGGGAAGTCTCCTGACTCGACCATAGTCCTTGGAAGTTTCTTCCCTGTGTGACTGCCCCCCAGCCTCGAAGGCTGGCATCCGTGGTCACCAGGACCCAGTCCTGTATGCCGAACCTGCGGCCCTCTAGAAGATGGGCACTCTGCAGCCACCACAGTAGAGACACCCTGGTTCTTGGAGACAGGGTTATTAAGCGATGCATCTGAAGATGCATTCCGGACCATTGGTCCAACAGGTCCCACTGAAAGATTCTGGCATGGAACCTGCCGAAGGGAATTGCTTCGTAAGAAGCTACCATCTTTCCCAGGACCCGAGTGCAGCGATGCACTGATACCTGTTTTGGTTTCAGGAGGTCTCTGACTAGAGATGACAACTCCCTGGCTTTCTCCTCCGGGAGAAACACTTTTTTCTGGACTGTATCCAGAATCATACCCAGGAACAGTAGCCGTGTCGTCGGAACCAGCTGTGACTTTGGGATATTCAGAATCCAGCCGTGCTGGTGCAGCACTTCCTGAGATAGTGCTACTCCCACCAACAACTGTTCCTTGGACCTCGCCTTTATTAGGAGATCGTCCAAGTACGGGATAATTAAAACTCCCTTTTTTCGAAGGAGTATCATCATTTCCGCCATAACCTTGGTAAATACCCTCGGTGCCGTGGACAGTCCAAACGGCAGCGTCTGGAATTGGTAATGGCAATCCTGTACCACAAATCTGAGGTACTCCTGGTGAGGATGGTAAATGGGGACATGCAAGTAAGCATCCTTGATGTCCAGGGATACCATGTAATCCCCCTCGTCCAGGCTTGCAATAACCGCCCTGAGCGATTCCATCTTGAACTTGAATTTTTTTATGTATGTGTTCAAGGATTTCAAATTTAAAATGGGTCTCACCGAACCGTCCGGTTTCAGTACCACAAATAGTGTGGAATAGTAACCCCGGCCTTGTTGAAGTAGGGGTACCTTGATTATCACCTGCTGGGAATACAGCTTGTGAATTGCCGCTAGCACCGCCTCCCTGTCTGAGGGAGCAATCGGCAAGGCAGATTTTAGGAACCGGTGGGGTGGAGACGCCTCGAATTCCAGTTTGTACCCCTGAGATACTATTTGAAGGATCCAGGGATCCACCTGTGAGCGAGCCCACTGATCGCTGAAATTCTTGAGGCGGCCCCCCACCGTACCTGGCTCCGCCTGTGGAGCCCCACCGTCATGCGGCGGACTTGGAAGAAGAAGCGGGGGAGGACTTTTGCTCCTGGGAACCTGCTGTTTGTTGCAGCCTTTTTCCCCTACCTCTGCCTCTGGACAGAAAAGACCCGCCTTTTCCACGCCTGTTTTTCTGGGTCCGAAAGGACTGAACCTGATAAAACGGCGCCTTCTTAGGCTGTGAGGGGACATGGGGTAAAAATGCTGACTTCCCAGACGTTGCTGTGGAAACTAGGTCCGAGAGACCATCCCCAAATAATTCCTCACCTTTATATGGCAAAACTTCCATGTGCCTTTTAGAATCTGCATCTCCTGTCCACTGGCGAGTCCATAAGCCTCTCCTAGCAGAAATGGACAATGCACTTACTTTAGATGCCAGTCGGCAGATTTCCCTCTGTGCATCTCTCATATATAAGACTGAGTCTTTGATATGGTCTATGGTTAGCAGGATCATGTCTCTGTCTAATGTGTCAATATTTTCTGACAGTTTATCTGACCACGCAGCGGCAGCACTGCACATCCATGCTGACGCAATAGCTGGCCTAAGTATAATGCCTGAGTGTGTGTATACAGACTTCAGGATCGCCTCCTGCTTTCTATCAGCAGGTTCCTTGAGGGCGGCCGTATCCGGAGATGGTAGTGCCACCTTTTTAGACAAACGTGTGAGCGCTTTATCCACCCTAGGAGGTGTTTCCCAACGTGACCTATCCTCTGGCGGGAAAGGGAACGCCATTAGTACCTTCTTAGGAATTACCAATTTTTTATCAGGGAAAGCCCACGCTTCTTCACACACTTCATTTAATTCATCTGATGGGGGAAAAACTACGGGTAGTTTTTTCTCCCCAAACATAATACCCTTTTTAGTGGTACCTGTATTTATATAAGAAATGTGTAACACCTCTTTCATTGCCTCAATCATGCAGTGAATGGCCTTAGTGGGCATCAGGTTAGACTCATCGTCGTCGACACTGGTGTCAGTATCAGTGTCGACATCTGGGTCTGAGGTAGCGGGCGTTTTAGAGCCCCTGATGACCTGTGAGACGCCTGGACAGGCACGAGCTGAGAAGTCGGCTGTCCCACATTTGGCATGTCGTCAAATTTCTTATGTAAGGAGTCTATACGTGCACTCATTTCTTTCCATAAGCTCAACCACTCAGGTGTCTGCCCCGCAGGGGGTGACATCCCTTCTAAAGGCATCTGCTCCGTCTCCACATCATTATCCTCATCAAACATGTCGACACAGCCGTACCGACACACCGCACACACACAGGGAATGCTTCAACAGAGGACAGGACCCACAAAAGCCCTTTGGGGGGACAGAGTGAGAGTATGCCAGCACACACCAGAGCGCTATATAATGCAGGGACTAACTGAGTTATGTCCCCTATAGCTGCTTTTTCTATATAATTGTATACTGCGCCTAAATTTAGTGCCCCCCCCTCTCTTTTTTACCCTTTTCTGTAGTGTAGACTGCAGGGGAGAGCCAGGGAGCTTCCTTCCAGCGGATCTGTGAAGGAGAAATGGCGCCAGTGTGCTGAGGGAGATAGCTCCGCCCCTTTTCCGCGGACTATTCTCCCGCTTTTTCCTATATTCTGGCAGGGGTATTTTCCACATATATAGCCTCTGGGGCTATATATTGTGGTATTTTTGCCAGCCAAGGTGTTATTATTGCTTCTCAGGGCGCCCCCCCCAGCGCCCTGCACCCTCAGTGACCGGAGTGTGAAGTGTGTGTGAGGCGCAATGGCACATAGCTGCAGTGCTGTGCGCTACCTTGGTGAAGACTGATGTCTTCTGCCGCCGATTTTCCGGACCTCTTCTTGCTTCTGGCTCTGTAAGGGGGACGGCGGCGCGGCTCCGGGACCGAACACCAAGGCTGGGCCTGCGGTCGATCCCTCTGGAGCTAATGGTGTCCAGTAGCCTAAGAAGCCCAAGCTGGCTGCAAGCAGGCAGGTTCGCTTCTTCTCCCCTTAGTCCCTCGCTGCAGTGAGCCTGTTGCCAGCACGTCTCACTGAAAATAAAAAAACTAATTTCTATCTTTCTTTCTAAAGGCTCAGGAGAGCCCCTAGTGTGCATCCAACCTCGGCCGGGCACAAAATCTAACTGAGGCTTGGAGGAGGGTCATAGTGGGAGGAGCCAGTGCACACCAGGTAGTCTAAGATCTTTCTAGAGTGCCCAGCCTCCTTCGGAGCCCGCTATTCCCCATGGTCCTTACGGAGTTCCCAGCATCCACTAGGACGTCAGAGAAAATAGGATTTTGATAACCTACCGGTAAATCATTTTCTTCTAGTCCATAGAGGATGCTGGGCGCCCGTCCCAGTGCATACTTTACCTGCAGTTTAGTAATTAGAGTTACACAAATTGTGTTATCTTGGTTTCAGCATGTTGCTGCAATTGGTTCATGCCTGTTGGTGTGTGTTATGTTGAATGCCATGTGTGCGGCATGGTTGAGGGTGTGAGTTGGTAGATATCTCACCACTAGTTAAGTAATTACTTTCTTCGAAATGTCAGTCTCCCTGGGTACAGTTCCTACAACTGAGGTCTGGAGTAGGGGCATAGAGGGAGGAGCCAGTTCACACCCAATGAAAAGTCTTTAGAGTGCCCATGTCTCCTGCGGATCCCGTCTATACCCCATGGTCTTGATGTCATCCCCAGCATCCTCTACGGACTAGGAGAAAAGGATTTACCGGTAGGTTATCAAAATCCTATTTTTTCACATCATTTTCATCTTTCAAATATTTCATATTTATAAATGAGGAAAATCTAGTTGTGGTGATAGTACACAATTAAATAAATTTGATGTCTGTTAGGATAATGCAAGGAACTGCAATTGTAAAATCAGAAGATGGTAGATGACTAGACATAAAGTGCATAAATATATTTTTCCACAATTAACTTTATAAGAAAGAATTTAATACGTACATCATCCAAGGCTTTTGATTGTATGTAATTAAAATAGGGAAATTCTTTAAAAATATTGCGAAATTGTTTAGCTTCAGTGTTAAGGAAACTGAGAAAATATTTAAAAAACACTTTTAAAAATCTACTGGATAAGTTTTTTTATAGTCAAAAAATAATAAAAGCAATGAAACAATGAACTATTCATAATGACTGTTATGGAACTCATCCCACCCCTCAAATAGTGCACCTTGTATTATGTCTCCCTTCCTGTAACTTCACCAAACATACCTATAGACTCATCCTCTACATTGCCTGTGCAGCACGATACCAACATGTATGTAACTGGAAACTTCCTGATCCCCCCTCAAAGCAAGAAGTAGAGAATCGGATCTGGTTCAGTAAAACCTCAGAAAACTGACATTTTGGCTAACCATACGTATTAAAAAAGGTCCGTTGCACAGCAAGCCCTACAGATTTCTATGGGGCTGTGACGTGCTGGTATGCAACAAGGTTCAGAAAGCATAACTGCCCGATAGACAATGCCATCTACATACGACATTGTCTATAGAAGCCTATGGGCTCCTTACCGCAAAAAGCCCTGGAGAGGGCCAATGGCTGTGCATGCGGAATAGAAATCCAGAGTCATAAACCTAGAAGTAGTCCCTTCATCGGGAGAGTTCTTATCGGAAGAGCTGCCCCTGCAGGTAAGTGTACCTGCAAACATGTGCACAGATGAAAGAAATACTAGTAAATAAATGTAAAAAAGGATACGAATTTCAGAGATAGACCTAAGGATCCCACATTCAGTTTCAGCTGATAATAAAAATAAATGCATGATTATTAATATTACTCAAGCACATCATGTAATATTTATATACATTAAGCACACATAGGGGTATATTTACTAAGCTCCCGATTTTGACCGAGATGCCGTTTTTTCTTCAAAGTGTCATCTCGGTAATTTACTAAGCAAAAATCACGGCAGTGATGAGGGCATTCGTAATATTTTGGAAGTCCTAGGAAAAAATCACGAATCAATACACCATCGGTCAAATACGCCTGCAATTTGGTAGAAATCGGTCATTTACTAAAAAGTGCAAATTACAAACACTGCCGACAATAGCCAAACACTGCCGTGCTGAAATACAATTCGTGAAAAAGTGCTAAAAAAAAAACAGACCTGCTTTTTTTTACCGTGATTGGATAGGCATGCATGGATCCATGAGATCCGTGCATGTTTTTCAGTGGGAAATGTTTGAATTTGTTAAAAAAAAATGCGTGGGGTCCCCCCTCCTAAGCCAAACCAGCCTCGGGCTCTTTGAGCCGGTCCTGGTTGCAAAAATATGGTAAAAAAATTGACAGGGGTTCCCCTATATTTAAACAACCAGCACAGGGCTCTGCGCCTGGTCCTGGTTCCAAAAATATTTGTGGCATCCTCCTGATCGGCTGTGTGCTCCTGTACTGTCTGACAGGCGGCACACGGCAGTGTTACAATGTAGCGCCTATGCGCTCCATTGTAACCAATGGTGGGAACTTTGTGGTCAGCGGTGTGGTTACTTTCGGACACCCGCTGACCACAAAGTTCCCACCATTGGTTATAATGGAGCGCATAGGCGCTACATTGTAACACTGCCGTGTGCCGCCTGTCACTCAGTACAGGAGCACACAGCCGATCAGGAGGATGCCACAACGTGGCGTTCCCTGATTGGCTGATGGAACCCACTTAGACATAAGTCAGAGGGGGTTCCTGGCATTCGGGGAAAGGGGTCCCATGTGAAAACATGGGGCCCCTTTCAGTTCGAGGTCGGGTGTCCGTTTTTTTATTTTGACAAGTACGTGGATTACAAATGGATTACAAGCAGAAGAGCCTTCTATCCTGGATTTTGTGAGTATAATTTTTTCAACAGGTACACCATGGATTCTACATGGAGAAGAGGACCGACCCTCGTGTGAACATAAGGTAACTATGTGTATATGGTGGTGTGGATGTATGTATTAAAGTTATACTTTCAAGGTGTGTGTCTTATGTCTTTATTGGGGTATTTTTTTAGTAGTAGTACTACAGGTACCAGCGGGCCCGGTTTTCCGCCGCATGCTGGTACTTGTGGTTCCCCAAGTACCAGCTTGCGGGGGAGGCTTGCTGGGACTTGTAGTACTGCTACTAAAAACAATATTCAACACTTTCAACAAAGGCTATCAGCCCCCCATCCGCAGCCCTTGGATGGGGGGGACAGCCTCGGGCTTCACCCCTGGCCCTTGGGTGGCTGGAGGGGGGGGACCCCTTGATTGAAGGGGTTCCCACTCCTCCAGGGTACCCCGGCCAGGGGTGACTAGTTGGGTATTTAATGCCACGGCCGCAGGGCGCTGTATAAAAGTGACCCCCGACTGTGGCATTATCTGTCCAGCTAGTGGAGCCCGGTGCTGGTTTCAAAAATACGGGGGACCCCTACGCTTTTTGTCCCCCGTATTTTTTGAACCAGGACCAGGCGCAGGGCCCGGTGCTGGTTGTTTAAATATGGGGGAACCCCTGTCAATTTTTTTCCCATATTTTTGCAACCAGGACCGGCTCAAAGAGCCCGAGGCTGGTTTGGCTTAGGAGGGGGGACCCCACACAATTTTTTTTTTAAGTTTAAACATTTTTTTTTTACAGGGTGCACAATGAAGCCCAGCACGGATCTCTCAGATCCGGCCGAGATTCATTGTATTAAAGTCGGCAGTGTTTTACAAGTCACTCACGTAAAACACTGCCAAAAAAAACGAATGACATCGACATCAGTAAAACGGAAAATGCAGAATACGACAGCTTAGTAAATTAGCCGTAATAAATTCAAAAAGTTACAAATTTACACTTGCGATGTCATTCGTGATTGAACTTTGACCTCAAACGGGAAAATACGAATCTTAGTAAATTTACCCCATAGTATCTTAACAACATGATAATACATTTACTGAAATGTTACTTACAGGTCTTAACAATGTGGCTGTGATAAGAAATGAACATGTAAATTGACAGAACGAAAACTAATCTACCATATTTCTCTTGCTAGGACATGATGCCCAATAACAGCCTATCTGATGTTGGTGTTAGCTACTGGGGTCAAGTTTGGTAAATCTCACAATTACCCATGTGATCGAAAACATTGGCTTCCCCATAGATATATTCTGGAGATGTGTGTAATTTTCTTATTTAGCCAAATGTGTTTATCTCTTGTGCATATAACACTGCATTATATTACTATTATTACTATTATTATTGTTGCTAATAATAATAATAATAATAATATTAATAATAATAATAATAATAATAATATTATTATTATTATTATTATTATTATGTTGTACAATAATAACAAAAAGAAAAATAAGGCGAAGCACATGGCACTGATTTAAATGATAGCATATGAAACTATGGGGTATATGCAATTCCGGACGAATTGCGCCTTTTTTTCGTCAGTTTAAAAATTCGACTGTACTCGACAGCCGCAGCCCTCCCGCCGGGACCATGAATTCACCATATGCAATACAAAACGCATTCGACACTCCCCTTGGCGAATAACGGACCAATCGGCGAGTAGTGGGCGTCCTGAATTCGACTTCCCGCCGTTTGCAGCCCTTTATTAGGGCTTGTTTGCTGCGTGCTCAGCAGCCATTTTGTGAACCTGCAGAGAGGTGTGAGGAGGTGCAGAGCTAGCAAATTGGTTGTTTGCTGTGGTATCGTTTGGACACCCAGCAGGCTTTAATCCAGGACAGACAGGAGGATACCTGTTACCCCGGAGGAGAGTCGTTTTTGGAGCTATTTCTACATTTTTAGGTAAGTACCACATGTGGGTCTGGTGTTGCATGTATGTGTTTGTGTAGTGGGGGTTGCCATGAGGTGTACATGGGGTGTTTGGGGTATGTCTTTGGGGTGTTTGGGGTATGTATATACAGGTTGAGTATCCCATATCCAAATATTCCGAAATACGGAATATTCCGAAATACGGACTTTTTTGCGTGAGAGTGAGATAGTGAAACCTTTGTTTTCTGATGGCTCAATGTACACAAACTTTGTTTAATACACACTGTTATTAAAAATATTGTATTAAATGACCTTCAGGCTGTGTGTATAAGGTGTATATGAAACATAAATGAATTGTGCAAATGTACACACACGTTGTTCAATGCACAAACTTACAAAAAATATTGGCTAAAATTACCTTCCGGCTGTGTGTATAAGGTGTATATGTAACATAAATGCATTCTGTGCTTAGATTTAGGTCCCATCACCATGTTATCTCATTATGGTATGCAATTATTCCAAAATACGGAAAAATCCGATATCCAAAATACCTCTGGTCCCAAGCATTTTGGATAAGGGATACTCAACCTGTATATGTGTGCAGGTATGTGTATAGCTCCTGCTTGTATTGCTGCATTTTTTTTTGTTGGAGTTTTGTGTTTTGGGGTAGTTTTTCACGTTTTTTTTTCTTCTTAAAATTACTTTTTGGGTCATGCTTTTGCATTGGTGTACCTCCAGCATGTGCAGGGATGTTTTTTGTCTTGTTTGGGGTGATTTTAGTGCGTGTCGGTATCAATGTGGTCGACATGTGATGTCGTTTGTTTGCCAAACATGTTTTTTTGCTCCTATTTTAGCACTGGTGTACCTCCAGAGTGTGCAGGGATGCTTTTTGGCTAGTTTGGGGTGACTTGGAGCAAGTTTGTGCCAGCCATGCGATCGACATGTCATGTCGTTTGTTTGCCAAACATGTTTTTTTGCTCCTATATTAGCACTGGTGTACCTCCGGAGTGTGCAGGGATGCTTTTTGGTTTGTTTGGGGTGACTTGGAGCAAGTTTGTGTCGGCCATGCGGTCGACATGTTATGTCGTTTGTTTGCCAAACATGTTTTATTGCTCCTATTTTAGCACTGGTGTACCTCAAGCATGTGCAGGGATGCTTTTTGGCTTGTTTGGGGTGACTTGGAGCAAGTTTGTCAGCCATGCGGTCGACATGTGATGTCGTTTGTTTGCCAAACATAATTTATTGCTCCTATTTTAGCACTGGTGTACCTCCAGCATGTGCAGGGATGCTTTTTGGCTTGTTTGGGGTGTCTTGGAGCAAGTTTGTGTCGGCCATGCGGTTGACATGTCATGTCGTTTGTTTGCCAAACATGTTTTATTGCTCCTATTTTAGCACTGGTGTACCTCAAGCATGTGCAGGGATGCTTTTTGGCTTGTTTGGGGTGACTTGGAGCAAGTTTGTGTCGGCCATGCGGTCGACATGTCATGTCGTTTGTTTGCCAAACATGTTTTATTGTTCCTATTTTAGCACTGGTGTACCTCCAGAGTGTGCAGGGATGCTTTTTGGCTAGTTTGGGGTGACTTGGAGCAAGTTTGTGTCAGCCATGCGGTCGACATGTCATGTCGTTTGTTTGCCAAACATGTTTTTTTCCTCCTATTTTAGGACTGGTGTACCTCCAGAATGTGCAGGGATGCTTTTTGGCTTGTTTGGGGTGACTGTGTCAGCCATTTTGTTTGTGTCAGCCATTTTGTGTTAGCATTGGTTGACCTCCAGTATGTGCAGGGATGCTTGTACGGGGGTTTTTGGCTTATTTGGCTTTTTTTTTTTCTATTCTTTTTTTTTTTTTTGTGTGTGTGTGTTTGGTCCTGCTTGAGAACTGGGGCCCCAGCAGCATGACGTGTGGTTGCATGTAATTTTGTAATGTGTGTTAAATTTGTAAACATATATTTTTTTTTCTTTTTACAACAGAGATGTCCAGGGACAAGCGGGCCCGATCCCCCCCTTCCCCCCACCCCTCAGAAGAACTTTCCCTGCATAGCAACGAGCCAGGAGGAGGATACGACCGACCAGGCATGCAGTGACCAGCCGCGGTCGTCAAGGGACCAAATGGAGAAGGCAAAGAAAAAGAAAAAGCCTAGACAGGTAAATACTGACAACACCTGCAGACACAATAGCATCCAACTTGACACACCCTAGTTTGCGCACTGCCATTAACACCTACAGGTATCTTTGCGCACTGCCAGGGATACTGACACTCACAGGTACATACCAATCTTAGTAAATGCATGGGTTTTTTTTTTAATCCCTAAAGGCAAGAAGCCAGCCAGAGGAGCAGTCGGAGGAGGAAGCCTCTGTTGAAGATGCAGGACCGAAGAAGCCGCGTGGACCCAGATACACTGAGGCGGAAAACTGTGCCCTAGTGGATGGCGTCGACAGGTCCTACGACGTTCTGTATGGACCAAGGGCACAGACCACAGCAGCTAAGACCAAGCGAAACATCTGGGATGCCATCACGAGACAAGTCACTGCAGTATCTGGAAACCGCCGGAGCACCAGAAACTGCATGAAGCGGTACAGTGATTGCCGCAGACAGACCAAGAAGATGGGGATTCAGCGCCGACATGAGACAGCTACGGGAGGTGGTGTGGCTCTCAATCTGAAGTGGCTACCCTGGGAGAACGTTATCAAAAGGCGCATGAACCCTGCCATGGTCGAAGGAGTTCGCGGAGGTGTGGACTCTAGCCGTCCTGCTGGCTTTCCCGAGGAGGAAGAACCGCCCAGAAGACGGCGGGAGACAAGCAGTCCAAAAGGAGGCCTGATGGTAAGAATACATTCAGATGAGCTGCACTAAAAAAAATTATTTTTGTATTTGCTAATGTGTTTTTTTTTTTCACAGACACGCCTGCCCAGAGGACATCACCTGCACGCAGGACATCGCCAGCGCGCAGACCATCACCTGCGCAGCAGGCATCGGCAGCAGCGCGCGGACCTTCACCTGCGCAGCAAGCATCGGGAGCGCGCAGATCATCACCTGCGCGCCACACATCGTCATCGCGCAGTAAGTCACCTGCGCGCCAGACGACGTCAGCGTGCAGACCATCACCTGCGCGCCAGACATCAGCGCACAGAACGTCACCTGTGCGCCAGACACCGTCGGCGACCACACCACCAGATGGGCGCCAAACTACAGCTCCTGCGCGCAGGCCATCACCAGATCGTCATCTCTCCAGGAGATCTGGGACTGTGACCGAAGAGCCTCAACAAGACACTACCCTTGTGGACCCATCACCCGAACTGTTTGAGTCTACAGGGCTAACGGACGAGACTTTTCTTGGGTTTGAAGACATCCGTGCAGACGTATCCAGCCAGACCCTTGAAAAGTCTCCAGAATGGAGGACAAGTGAAGCTCCTGGAGCAGCGGCACCACCGGATGGAGAAGGTTTGTATTTATTTTTGTGGGGGGGGAGATGGGAGGGGTACCATTTTTGTATAGTTTATTAACTTACATTTTTTTGTTCTTTTGCAAGCAGTGGTGCCACGGACCAGCAGAGGACTTGCGTCGGGGATTGGTCCCTACTACAGGCCGGATCTCATACAGGATTTGTCAGAGGATGACGAGGTGGAAGTGCAGCAGCCTGCTGTTTCTACATCCCTGTGTGAGTAAATATCGAATTGTGAGCCTTCAAACAAATGTATGATAAATGTGTATAATAATTTCTAATTTTCTTTTCTGCTGCAAAAATGCAATAGGTGGCAGACGTACAGGAAGGGCAGGATCCCTCAAATGTTCAGAGGGTACACACCCTGGCAGTAGAGATGAATGTCAGCCAGGATAGTTTTCGGGTTGTCGTTGGAAGCAGACTGGACGCCATTGAGAGGACAATGGATAAGATGGCAAACGGTCTGCTTGAAATGCAGAAGGCTCATGCCGACAGCACGGCCGAAATTCAAAAGACCAGACGAGAAGATCACAGGGAGACTATGGACATCCTTCAAGTTCTGGCCACATCCATCAACCGGCTGGTGGAGAACACATCATGCCTGGCACACAGCTCTAACAACATGTCGGAGAGCCAACGACATTCGGCAGCCAGGCAACAGATCATCGCAACCACACTGCAGATGATGTACGATAAGCTCCCAGAGCCAGCTCATCAACACGCTGGTGATCCACCACTTCCGCCATCACAAGCCACATGGACGCCTCCTTCCCTTCCTCCACCACAATCCTGGTAAAGACAGTCACAGCTGTACCAAGGATATACAGGGATGTACCCCACCCACCAGATGCCTCCACCACCAACACCGGCCGCAACATCTACACCCGCACGGGCACCAAGGCTAAGTCAACCTACTACCCAGCCGCCCAGGACATCGACGCCCCATCAGGAGGAAGACGAGGATCCGGACAGACATCCACCATAAGCACGGTCGTATTGTTTTATTTACTGTTATGTTTTTCATGTATCCCTTTCTCCCCCTCCCATTAGTTTTTTTTTTCTCTTACTATTGTTTTATATGTGTTGGGCTCCCCCACCCGTGACCGGGTACTACCAAGGAGCTTTATGTCTAGGCATACATGCGCGGGCATGTATGCGGGCGCGTGTGGTAACGGATGAAAGCTCCTTGTGGCTACATGTATGATGGGCCAAAGAGCTATTCTGATACCACTTTTTTACCCAAAAAATCCTTTTTGTATTGGTGTACAATAGGCTTTCACTGTTGTGTAAATTTACTATTCACTAGTGTTTGTTTTTGGCTTATTCATAGGATTGGGTGGAAAATTGAAGTGGACGGCATAGTTCGTGTTGTGCGTACCAAGGTGAGTAGAGCTATGTTTCAATGTATATTATCAAGAAACTTTGGTCCGCCTGCCTTTGTGGAACCACACAGCCCAGCAATGGGTCATGCTGGGCTGTGTGGTTCCACAAGTGCAGGCGTGTCAAAGTGCTGACCACTGACACCACTATTCCACTTTGGACCGCCTGCCTTTGTGGAACCACACAGCCCAGCAATGGGTCATGCTGGGCTGTGTGGTTCCACAAGTGCAGGCGTGTCAAAGTGCTGACCACTGACACCACTCTGCCACTTTGGACCGCCTGCCTTTGTGGAACCACACAGCCCAGCAACGGGTCATGCTGGGCTGTGTGGTTCCACAAGTGCAGGCGTGTCAAAGTGCTGACCACTGACGCCACTATTCCACTTTGGACCGCCTGCCTTTGTGGAACCACACAGCCCAGCAATGGGTCATGCTGGGCTGTGTGGTTCCACAAGTGCAGGCGTGTCAAAGTGCTGACCACTGACGCCACTATTCCACTTTGGACCGCCTGCCTTGTGGAACCACACAGCCCAGCAATGGGTCATGCTGGGCTGTGTGGTTCCACAAGTGCAGGCGTGTCAAAGTGCTGACCACTGACACCACTATTCCACTTTGGACCGCCTGCCTTTGTGGAACCACACAGCCCAGCAATGGGTCATGCTGGGCTGTGTGGTTCCACAAGTGCAGGCGTGTCAAAGTGCTGACCACTGACACCACTCTGCCACTTTGGACCGCCTGCCTTTGTGGAACCACACAGCCCAGCAATGGGTCATGCTGGGCTGTGTGGTTCCACAAGTGCAGGTGTGTCAAAGTGCTGACCACTGACACCACTATTCCACTTTGGACCGCCTGCCTTTGTGGAACCACACAGCCCAGCAATGGGTCATGCTGGGCTGTGTGGTTCCACAAATGTTCTTGGGAAAGGAATGAACATGACATTAGTGTCTTTACTTAATATGCTTTTATTTTCCCCCACAGATATCTACACAAGAAAAGAATGTAAAGAAGAATAAACTATTTTTTTGTTTTATTACATTTCATTTTTTATTTCAAAAATAAAATTCAATTTTTCTTCAATAAATTTTTAAAATGAGAAGTTTTCTGTGGTTTTTATTTAAATTATTAGTAAATACAATGTTAAATATGAGATGCAGTGGAATTGTGTTAGGTCGCCCATGGTACAGCAGGGGAACTGTTGTGTCCCACTTCATCCATGAGGATTCAAGCCACTTGGGAAGGATAGTCCGCAAGACCTGTGGAAAAGAATAGTATGAGGTTCCAGCTATTGGTAATAGTGTCCCCCTGGTATGGAAAAGACAAGGTACAAGCAACACGACACAAGCAGGTTACAGCGGCCCCAAATGCAACCCTCCGGCACTTGCGTAACTACACATCCAAACATTCCCTGACAAGCATTGGTGTATCAGGGCATGATTGGATGTGCATTTTTGCAAATGCCGGAGGGCTGCACTTTGGACATGCAGGGGTGACTTGGACAGGAGGGAGTTTTGGGCAATACATCTCACCTGAGGGGGGTTGTCTGCTACATGGCGGAGGGTCAGGTCCACATCACAAGTAGGTCGCCAATGGAACATCAGGGGAAATGTCGTGTCTTTTCACATCCGCGCCACTTGGGAAGGATACTCCGCAAGACCTGTGGCAGAGAATAGTATGAGGTTCCAGCTATTGGTAATAGTGTCCCCCTGGTATGGAAAAGACAAGGTACAAGCAACACGACACAAGCAGGTTACAGCGGCCCCAAATGTAACCCTCCGGCACTTGCGTAACTACACATCCAAACATTCCCTGACAAGCATTGGTGTATCAGGGCATGATTGGATGTGCATTTTTGCAAATGCCGGAGGGCTGCACTTTGGACATGCAGGGGTGACTTGGACAGGAGGGAGTTTTGGGAAATACATCTCATCTGAGGGGGGTTGTCTGCTACATGGCGGAGTGTCAGGTCCACATCACAAGTAGGTCGCCCATGGAACATCAGGGGAAATGTTGTGTCTCTTCACATCCGCGCCACTTGGGTAGGATACTCCGCAAGACCTGTGGAAGAGAATAGTATGAGGTTCCAGCTATTGGTAGTGTCACCCTTCTATGGAAAAGGTACAAGCAACACGACACAAGCAGGTTACAGCGGCCCCAAATGCAACCCTCCGGCACTTGCGTAACTACACATCCAAACATTCCCTGACACACAGTGTAAGCATTGGTGTATCAGAGCATGATTGGATGTGCAGTTTTGCAAATGCCGGAGGGCTGCACTTTGGACACGCCGGGGTGACTTTGGACAAGAGGGAGTTTTGGGCAATACATCTCACCTGAGCGGGGTTGTCTGCAACATGGCGGAGGTTCAGGTCCACATCACAAGTAGGTCGCCCATGGAACATCAGGGGAAATGTCGTGTCTCTTCACATCCACGCCACTTGGGAAGGATACTCCGCAAGACCTGTGGAAGAGAATAGTTTGAGGTTTCAGCTATTGGTAATAGTGTCCCCCTGGTATGGAAAAGACAAGGTACAAGCAACACGACACAAGCAGGTTAAAGCGGCCCCAAATGCAACCCTCCGGCACTTGCGTAACTACACATCCAAACATTCCCTGACAAGCATTGGTGTATCAGGGCATGATTGGATGTGCATTTTTGCAAATGCCGGAGGGCTGCACTTTGGACATGCAGAGGTGACTTGGACAGGAGGGAGTTTTGGGCAATACATCTCACCTGAGGGGGGTTGTCTGCTACATGGCGGAGAGTCAGGTCCACATCACAAGTAGGTCGCCCATGGTACATCAGGAGAAATGTCGTGTCTCTTCACATCCACGCCACGTGGGAAGGATACTCTGCAAGACCTGTGGAAGAGAATAGTATGAGGTTCCAGCTATTGGTAATAGTGTCCCCCTGGTATGGAAAAGACAAGGTACAAGCAACACGACACAAGCAGGTTACAGCGGCCCCAAATGCAACCCTCCGGCACTTGCGTAACTACACATCCAAACATTCCCTGACAAGCATTGGTGTATCAGGGCATGATTGGATGTGCATTTTTGCAAATGCCGGAGGGCTGCACTTTGGACATGCAGGGGTGACTTGGACAGGAGGGAGTTTTGGGCAATACATCTCACCTGAGGGGGGTTGTCTGCTACATGGCGGAGGTTCAGGTCCACATCACAAGTAGGTTGCCCATGGTAGAGTTGGATAAACGGGTCCAATATTTGCGGCAACCCAACAACAGGAAAAAACAGGGGGTTACAGGTCGTCAACAGGACGAAACTTTGAAAACAGGCCTGGGAAGGTGCGTCAACAGGACGTAAAACTCTGAAATACATAAATAAAGATGTTTTTTTAGAATATTACAATCTCAGTTTACACGATAATACAAATGTTACAAGTATACTCACAGGCAGTGGAAAAAAAGCTTTGGATCAATGTCCGTCGGGAATCATCTCCTTCGTCCATACCCACCGGTAGAGCAGAAGAACGGTTCCCGCGTCGGAAAGCACTACGACGAAGAGTCACCGGCAAACGGTTTGCGACACATATGTTGTGTAAAATACAACATGCATTTACCATGCCGCAAACCTTTCCCGGTAAATACAAAAGAGCACCGCCGGAAGTGTCTAAACATCGAAACTGGCTTTTAAGGACACCGAAGACACGTTCAATTATTTGCCTCAATGCTTTGTGTGTCTCTTGGTAATGTTTTTCTGCTCTACCAACAGGATTAGACAATGGGGTAAAGAGCCACGATTTGTTGGGATAACCCGCATCGCCTATAGAAAAGAAAAAAAATGGTGGGTAATTAAAAAAAAAATAATAATAATAATAATAATAAAAAAATAAAAACAATTAAAATAAATACCTAACAGCCAGCCACCCGGCATGTTTCCTGTTTCGAACTTCTCAAACAGCGATGACTGATTTAGGATGAAGGAGTCGTGAGACGATCCAGGAAATCCCACAAAAATATTCAAAAATTTCATGTTGACATCACAGACCGCCTGTACATTCATGGAATGGAAATGTTTTCGTTTCCGAAAACATTCTTCCGAATTCCGTGGCGGTCTGATCTGCACGTGGGTACAGTCAATCGCGCCCAGAACATTGGGAAATTTGTATTTGGTAAAAAAGCCTAATTTGATCTCACGACATTCGCTGTCCGTCTCTGGAAATGTGATGAACTGGATCGTCAATTTGCGGAAAGCCCTAATGACCTGGGTTATACAGCGCGACAGTGTCGACTGTGAAAAACCACATGTTTGAGACAGTGTAGGCTGGAATGTGCCGGACGCCAAAAAATGTAACGTAGCAAGCAGTTTCTGGAAACCGCTGACTGCGCGATTGGTCCGTGCCCGAGGTTCCAGGTCGGCCTCCAACAGAGCGTACAGCGAATATATGTCGCGAGTCGATAAGCGATAATTTTGAATCACCTCGAACTCGCTGAGATCCTCCAGTTCACGCCTAGTGTGATACTGGCGTGGACGTGGAAATGAAACCCGCAATACTGGCTCACCCAATGCAGACATTTGCTGACCTTGATCCTGATGTCCACCAACCCTTTCTTCCTCCATGCTTGCAGCCAGCATGAACATCACAATCTGGTCAGAAAAAGGCTCCATTATTGTAGTCAGTACAAAAATAGGATATAAATGAGTTAAAACGCAGGGATTGTCCTAAAAAAACGATTCCACAACAGAGCTGACTGTAATGGCTCCTTCTCCCTAGAAGTCTCAAAAAACCGGGAGTGAGGAGATAGGAGGGGCTTTGCAGAAGTGTATCCTGGGTAAAACTGTGGAATCATGGGTACATTTCCCTCAGCAGAGTGAAGAAAAAAATATTCTTTTAAAAAATCAATTAAATAATACTTGTGAGTCAAAAAAAGACAAACCAAGTAGATAATCCCTTCAAATATAAATAGATATGCTATTAGCAATCCAAAAAGCAAAAAAAAAAAAAATTTTTTACATTTTTTTTATTAGATCCCGCCAGCAAAGTGAGGCGGACTGAAAATGACGAATTTGCTGTCGAAAAGCACTGTTGTCTAATCGTCATTCTTCAATTGAATATACTTTTGTCGAAAAGCCGCATTTTGACCATTGCAGACATGTCGAATTTTGAAAATGTCGATTTGCAAAAAGTCGAGTCTGAAACAGAAGATATTTTGTCGAAAAGTACTGTATTGCATTGACAAATCATATTCGACATGTTTTTTTTGTCGAAAATGTCCCGTTTTTCGACATTTTCGGGAATTCGACCGCAATTGCATATACCCCTATATCTCGTTAAACATGTCACTCTGCTTCATTAATTAGAGAGCACAATTACATAAAAGAATGAACCCAAAAAGAATACTGCATATAGTGGAACTAAATTTAAATATTGATTTATCATTAAACAACAACCTGATGAACTGTCTTCACAAATAAAAGCAATTTATTCAACTATTAATATTATGTCAGAAAAGAACTTGAATTCCTTCATCACAGTATCCCAACATACAGTATAAAATTACACCAGACCAAATGATTAAATATCATATGGCACGTTACACCCAATACACATATATTTAGAAGAATAAATGCTCACTCCATTATTATAAACTATGTTACAAGTCCTGGTGGCTTGTTGTAAGAAAAAATAGTCCACACTTTAAAACAATAAATCTAGTTGAAAAAGCACATTGCTGTTCTTTTAAAACATCATTATGATCTGCAATGTGAAGATGTTCAGAAGGACACAGAAGGGACTTGCCAGTTCACAACTCAGCGCCAATGTAAAAAATCC
The DNA here is from genome assembly GCF_028390025.1 of Pseudophryne corroboree. Classification (NCBI taxonomy): domain Eukaryota; kingdom Metazoa; phylum Chordata; class Amphibia; order Anura; family Myobatrachidae; genus Pseudophryne; species Pseudophryne corroboree. Next base: position 161,847,786 of record NC_086452.1, on the reverse strand, counting down.
TGTGACATGTAAAACATCCACAGAGACCCTTAGCGCTTTTACAATTGCCAAATAGTATAATTGAGCACACAAAAAAACACTCTGCCCCCCCTAATTTGCACCCTGATACTTGTTTCAGAAGTGGAGGAGGACCAGCGTTTCTTCCCTGCAGTCTGCTTGGAGAAAATGACGCTGAGCAGTGTGCTGGCTGACTGAGGAGGAAGCCCCGCTCCCTGTAATGGCGCGTTTCCCCTCAGATTTAATCACTATTATTTATACTGGCGGGGGTGTAGGACTGTGCCCACGGCACTTTGTACATCTTTAAAATGAAATCCCGTGTGGTTAATAATGAAGCCCTGTGTCTCTGATAAAGTGAAAATAAGATGCAAGTTTAAAGAAAAAGTTGCTACACTACACTGCTCGGTGTGGCTCACTCGCCCTGGTCTTCTCGCGCTGCAAGGCGTATTGTGGCTAGAAGTACAAGTACACATCTGTACTGCTTAAAAAAATAAAGTATTGAGCGGTTTAAATCCAATAAATTAGTATTTTATAAATCAAAATGGAGAGTAAACTTCAAAATATTATTGGTGATAGTATGTGAAACAAAAGAACATGCCAAATCAAGTTCCCTTTTCCAAAATATAAGCAAAGCAATAATAAAATGGCCATATAGCATAAAATTCACAAAATGAAGCCCATTTCAAATATACTATTCATCAAAGTGGCCCATATATAAATTGGTGATTGGTGAAACTAGATGCAAATGTTTGCCCATGGCTGTTCTCAGTATTTACAAACAAAAAAAATAATTAGTATAAAAAATGAAATAATTGTCTCAGAATAAAAAGAATACTGTCCAGAATAAATTTACATTCCTCGCTGAGACCTATCTATTCTTAAGAAGAACTTTTCTAACAGCCTCCATACCCGTCATATGTGGTAGGAATGTAAAGAGCTTGAACATCTAAAATAAGAAAAATTGAACAGAATGTGCATTGTGTTCTTAATATGAGATCTCAGAGAGTTAGTGTAACCTTCAAGTTAGTGATCAATCAACCCCAAAAAAAAGGACAAGTCAAAGTGTCCATTGTTTCTGTTTACAGCCAATCACTGGGACTTGCAGCATCTGTTGTAGAGTGTCATATGATGTTTATTAATTTAATATGGCGTAATTTCATATGATGAAGACTATAAAAGGTAATTTTCACTTAGAGCAGTAATCAGTACACACACACACACACACACACACACACACACACATATATATATATATATATAGATAGAGAGAGAGAGAGAGAGAGAGAGAGAGTGTTTAAGAGGGCACTAATAGAACCAGATAGGTGCACAATATCCAGGTAATTCTTATATCCACCCAGTAGATCATCAAAATCAATCAGGGGAATATATAAAATTATTTATTTTCCATAAAATCAGAACAGTATTTTAAAATTATTTTAGAACATGAAGAGCAGTAGTCCAACAGTTAGTTAATAAAGAGTCAGTCCCATCTGATTTACACCAATGATATTGAGGTTACAGAAATAATTTTCAGATGAATGGGAAACTGCTTATTTTGTGGATACTGCGTACCAAGACCCTACGCGTTTTGTCCAGGTGGACTTCGTCAGGGGTTGATGATGCAAACCAATAACTCAATCAATTGGAATTAACAGTGTGCTTCATCCAAATGATGGTTGCGGTTATCCAAACAAGATAAAATTCAGTATGAAATGGACCCTTCAAAGATCAGAAAGGAGAAATGTTTATTTACCCTTAAATATCCATAAGGGGACACATATAGGTTTCAGTCGGTTATAGTGACTTCCAATAGGTGTATATCAATGTAATGTGTATCAGAAATAATCAGTCATGGGGGGCGTGGCCTAGCTGCTAATGGGAGCAGTGGTGTGAGAGGAGAGCTCTGCAGCTTCTCATTACAAAAGCTTCTCTGCCCCGCCAATCTCCGCTCCTACCCACTCATCTGAGCCCTGCCCGGCTGCTGCACACTGCTGGGACTCGTTATTGATGACCACGGAATCGGGAAGCTGTCTGATGCTCCCGCGCATTGTGGCCTTGTTGCTGCCCAGAAGCCGGGGATTAAATTTCGGAGCCTCCCTGGGCTGGACTTCCGGAGATGTACTCCGTGATCTACAAAGCCATCCAGCACCTCCTGTGAGCTGCTGCCACCTCCAACAGTCCCCCCTGGGCTGCCACAGCACCCGAGGACCACAGGTATTGTACCTCTCCAAATTACCCCATAACAGCTGGACAGGCGCCCCTCAGGAGCTTGAAGTTATACAGCCTGTGGCTGCGGGCAGCCATTTTAGGTCCCTGTGCTGCTTGTTATAAGGGATATAACTATACAGGGTTTTCCACATGCAATACAGCTTCCCTATAACTAATAACATCTTGGAAGCTACACTGTACCAATTTGACTTGTTACTAGCCTGTCCCTGCAGCTATATTATTAGATAGACGAGAGCTGTTCATACTACATGGAGACAGGAGATGTTAGCTGAGATGTGCTGCAGCCCTACCGTTTAGATGCCTCTAACCCTCCCAGCACTTACTTCACTAATGTTATGATAACCTGACACTCATCTTACAAGTGGAGCCTCCTTTGTCTATTTATCTGAGGGGTGAGCTTTATAACGTAATACAGCTTTACTGATTGCAAGTCACAATTTCTTCCAACACTTTCCTCCATTAATGTTATGGTAGCTTATGCCTATTTCTCAGTGGATCCCCTCGTATTGTTACATTTGAGTCAATTCTACATAGTGCAAGTGCATTGTGAACTTAGGATGCCTCCCAAAAAATATAAGGTCTCCAAAGTGGCCTCACAAGTATAATTCTTTAAACCCTTGTCACAACAGAAAGCAGCAGGTGGACTGGGTAATACCTCTCAAGTGCGGTCATCACCGCCAGCCTCCCCCCCAGAATCGAATAAGGACACTGCTGACTCAGCAGCTCCAGTTGATGATAACGATCCTTTAACTGTGGGAGCTATGAAATACCTCTTCGCCCAATTTAAAGGAGAAACTGCAGCAGAATTCCGTGCCTCGCTTCATGCCTGTCAACAATCTATTGAGGATTTAGGTGACTGCACCGTTCACTTGGAGACCAAAATGGGAGAGTTTGAGGGTTCCCACAACGACCTGATTGACTCTCACACTACTTTGGAAGCGGAAGTTGCTTACCTCAAAGAAAAAGTCACAGATTTAGAGGACAGATCTCGATGGAACAATCTCAAACTGCGCGGGTTCCCTGAGAATGTTTTAAATAGTTGCCTACATGACTATGCTACCATCTTGTTTAAAAAGCTCCTACCTTCTGGCTTGAATCTCTTAATAGATCAGATTCATCGCCTTCCCAAAGCACGGAGCGCCCCAGAGGGTGCACCCAGGGACGTTCTTATGCGAATACATTATTTCCCCATTGAAAAGGCCTTACTGAAAGCTGTCAGACCCTCTTCTGACACAGCAGAAACTCTGGGCCCATTACAGTTGTATGGTGACTTTTCGGTTACTACTCTCCTTAAACGTTGTTCGTTTCAACCACTCACCACAGCTCTTAGGAAGGCAAATATCCTATACAGATGGGGTTTTCCAACCCGCCATTTCGTTTCTCGGGATGGCTCCACTATACCCATCTCAAATGTTGACAGGGGACTGAAACTCCTCTCTAGATGGAACATTTCCAGCTCATGAGCACCCTCTTCACCGATTCAGGGACTCCAGCGGGACTGGTCCCTGGCGGAGAAGTTGACATAATTGGTTTCATTGCTGTTCATTAATGTTTCTATTTCTGTTCCACGTCGACTTTTACAAATTTTTCAGTTTCCAGGTATCCCCTTAGAGATGTAGTAAGATGTTCGGGTATCTCTCTGAATCTCCTACCTGGTTACATAGCTAAGTGCCTGTAGTTATATTCAATGTTATTTGCTCTTATTGCTTTAGTTGGTGCTGGGAGGGGGGCCACTACCCCCTTAGACCCTCCTATAAGGTGTGCATGTTATGCCACCTTACTGTGACTCCATTCGGGGTCATTTTGGTTATTTGGCTTTTCTCTAACGTCCTAGTGGATGCTGGGGATTCCGTAAGGACCATGGGGAATAGACGGGCTCCGCAGGAGACAGGGCACTATAAGAAAGAATTTGGATACTGGTGTGCTCTGGCTCCTCCCTCTATGTCCCTCCTCCAGACCTCAGTTTGAATCTGTGCCCGGACGAGCTGGGTGCAACTTAGTGAGCTCTCCTGAGCTTGCTAAAAAGAAAGTATTTTGTTAGGTTTTTTTATTTTCAGAGAGATCTGCTGGCAACAGACTCTCTGCTACGTGGGACTGAGGGGAGAGAAGCAGCCCTACTCACTGAAGATAGATCCTGCTTCTTAGGCTACTGGACACCATTAGCTCCAGAGGGATCGTACACAGGATCGCACCCTTGGTCGTCCGATCCCGGAGCCGCGCCGCCGTCCCCCTCGAAGAGCCGGAAGACAGAAGCCGGTGACAGAAGCAAGAAGACTTCGAAATCGGCGGCAGAAGACTCCAGTCTTCATATGAGGTAGCGCACAGCACTGCAGCTGTGCGCCATTGCTCCCACACTAAACCCACATACTCCGGTCACTGTAGGGTGCAGGGCGCAGGGGGGGGGAGGGGCGCCCTGGGCAGCAATTAGAGACCTCTTGGCAAAAGTGGGCATATATACAGTTGGGCACTGTATATATGCATGGGCCCCCGCCATAATTTTACACAGAAACGCGGGACAGAAGCCCGCCACTGAGGGGTCGGGGCTTCTTCCTCAGCACTCACCAGCGCCATGTTTTTTCTCCACAGCACCGCTGAGAGGAAGCTCCCCAGTCTCTCCCCTGCAGTTACACGGTAGAAGAGGGTAAAAAGAGAGGGGGGGCACATAATTAGGTGCAAAAATCAATATAAACAGCAGCTACTGGGTTAACATTAAGTTACTGTGTTATTCCTGGGTTAATAGCGCTGGGGTGTGTGCTGGCATACTCTCTCTCTGTCTCTCCAAAGGGCCTTATGGGGGAATTGTCTTCAGATGAGCATTCCCTGAGTGTGTGGTGTGTCGGTACGTGTGTGTCGACATGTCTGAGGTAAAAGGCTCCCCTAAGGAGGAGATAGAGCAAATATGTGTGTGTGAGGGTGTCTCCGTCGACAACGCCGACACCTGTTTGGATATGTGTAATTAAGTGTTAAGGTGAATTTATTGCACAAAAGATTAGAGAACAGACAGGAAATCTACCGATGTCTGTCCCTATGTCACAGAGACCTTCAGAGTCTCTCAATGCTCACTATCCAAAATAATAAACACTGATATCGACACGGAGGTTGACTCCAGTGTCGACTACGATAATGCAAAGTTACAGCCAAAATGGCAGAAAAGTATTCAATATGATTATTGTAATAAAAGATGATTTGCATATCACTGATGACTCATCTGTCCCTGACACAAGGGTACACGTGTTTAAGGGGAAGAAAGCTGAGGTAAATTTCCCTCCTCTCATGATGAAAAAGAGCGGGAATCTCCAGACAAGAGACTGCAGTTTCCCACAAAGAATTCTCAGGCAGTATCCTTTCCCCACTAGGGCCAGGATAGGATAGGAATCTTCCCCTAGGGTGTCACGTTTGCCCAAAAGGTAGCCCTGACGTAACAGCTATTCTCAGGGATCCTGCAGATAGCGTGCACATTCTGGTACACTACTCAGACCGGCAATTGTGTCGGCATGGGTTTATAGCGCTGTGGCAGCGTGGACAGGTACCTTATCAGCAGAGATTGAGACCCTAGTATGTATATATATATATATATATAGAGATATATATATGTATATATAGAGATATATATATATATTAAAGATGCTGTCTTAAGAGATATATATAAAACATGTCCAAAGAGACATGAGTATGCTGGGTCCTAGAGTCAAAGCTATGTCGATTTCTGCTTGACGTGTCCTGTAGAATATGCAATGGACAGATGATGCCGACTTAAGAGGCATATGGAAGGCTGAGGATTATGTGGAGAAGGGTTCTCGGACCTGGTCTCCACAGCAATAGCTGGTAATTATGATATTTTGCCTTATATTCCTACACAGCCTAGGAAAGCACGACATTATCAAATGCAGCCTTTCGAACAAAGAAACAAGAAAGTCCGAGGTGCGTCCTTTCTTGCCAGAGGTGGGGGCAGAGGAAAGAAGCTGCACAACACAGCTAGTTCCCAGGAACAGAAGTCCTCCCCGGCCTCTACAAAAATCCACCGCATGTCGCTGGGGCTCCACAGGCGGGGCTAGGCCCGGTGGGGGCACGCCTTCGTAAGTTCAGCCACAAGTGGGTTCACTCCCTGTTAGATCCCTGGGCAATAGATATTGTGTCTCAGGGATACAAGCTGGACTTTGAGAAGATGCCCCCTCACCGACGGCCCTGCCGGCTTCCCCCCACGAGAGGGAAACAGTGTTAACTGCAATTCACAAATTGTATCTTCAACAGGTGGTGGTCAAGGTTCCCCTCCTTCAACAAGGAGGGGGTTATTATTCGACCATGTGGTAGTCCCGAAACCAGACGGTTCGGTCAGACCCATATTGAATTTAAAATCCCTGAACATATACCTGAAAAGGTTCAAGTTCAAGATGGAATCACTAAGAGCGGTCATTGCAAGCCTGAAAGGGGGAGATTTTATGGTGACTCGGGACATAAAGGATGCATACCTTCATATCCCCATTTATCCACCTTATCAGGCGTACCTCAGAATTGCGGTACGGGATTGTCATTACCAATCTCAGATGTTGCCGTTTGGTCTCTCCACGGCCCCGAGAAGATTCACCAAGGTAATGGCGGAAATGATGGTGCTCCTGCGGAAGAAAGGATCACTATTATCACGTACTTGGACGATCTCCTCATAAAAGCGAGATCAAGAGAGCAGTGGCTGAACAGAGTATCACTTTCTCTGGAAGTGTAACGGCAACACGGCTGGATTCTATATATTCCAAAGTCGCAGTTGGTTCCTACAGCTCATCTGCCTCTCCTAGGCATGATCCTAGACACAGACCATAAAGGGGTTTATCTCCCGACAGAGAGAGCTCAGGAGCTCGTGACACTGGTCAGGAATCTATTAAAACCAAAACAGGTGTCAGTGCATCACTGCACTCGAGTCCTGGGAAGGATGGTGGCATCATACGAGGCCATTCCCTTCGGCAGGTTCCATGCGAGGACCTTCCAATGGGACTTACTGAACAAGTGGTCCGGATCACATCTTCAGATGCATCGGTTAATCACCCTATCCCCCAGGGCCAGGGTGTCTCTCCTGTGGTGGCTGCAGAGTGCTCACCTTCTCGAAAGTCGCAGATTCGGCATTCAGGACTGGGTCCTGGTGACCACGGATGCTAGCCTCCGAGGGTGGGGGGCAGTCACATAGGGAAGAAATTTCCAAGGGCTGTGGTCAAGTCAGGAGACTTGCCTTCACATCAACATCCTGGAACTAAAGGCCATATACAACGCCCTACGTCAAGCGGAGTCCCTGCTTCGCGACCAACCGGTTCTGATTCAGTCAGACAATATCACCGCAGTGGCTCATGTAAACCGCCAAGGCGGCACAAGGAGCAGGGTGTCACGAACCGGTCTCTCACCTCTGCGGGTTCTGGGGTTCATCCGTTGCCAGTGCGGTTGCTCGCGGTGCTGTGCGCCCATGTGGGGATGCGGCGTGATCAGTGGCACAGGTAATGCAGATTCTGGGAACTGAGAGTGCGGGGACCAAATGGCCTAAGGCACTGCGGTGTGTCTGCTGTATAGGAGGTGGCCATGTTGGAGACCAAATAGGTAATACAGAGCACTTGTGAAAACACCTGTGGGCAGGTGTAAACCAACCCCGTGCTTGTGCTGCCTTTAAGTAGGCTGGGATTATGTTACTCTGAGCCAGTGCTTTGTTGTATCAACGCTGTGCTCTAGCTCTGAGCTCTCTCCGTGCATTCCTGTGTGATTCCCGTGGTCCAGATATCGCCTCCGTTCCCAGAGGTCCGTCTGCAGCCTTCACTGCTAAAGATCCACCGGCTCTCCGCTGTGCTGTCAGTTAATTGCACACCTACTGGAAACAGTTGGATTCCCAGAGTCTTGCATGAGGTTACCTTGTCTGCCTGCCTTCAACCATACAAAGTTTGGAGGATTCCACTACCCTCAGCTCTTCGTTTGTTCTACTCTGCATTTAACCCGTTCATCACCTTGTCATCTGTTACAGTTTTCACAGTGATCTCCGGAACCCGCAAGTAACCCAATTCAGTACTTTTATTTTCTATGTTACCATAACAAGGATAATTCTTCACAGCCTCTCAGTTAACTCTCAAAACTTCATTGCAAATCCTTACAGTTATTTCTTCATGTCTGCATTACCCAGTTAAACTCATTCTGCAGTTCAGCATCAAAGCTTGTTTATATTTGGACAATTCAACATTTATTCATCAGCTTGTTTTATATACAGTTCCATGAACATTTCTTTTATTTGTTTTTGAGATTTATCCTGCATATTATTTCTGCCATTCCTGCAATACTTCAGTATAATATGATGATTAACAACTTGTCATTTAACTCTTTACTGAATTGTTATTTTCAATAAATATATGAAACGGAACTTTCTTCGTCCTCCCTGCTTTCTTCATACCCCAGCACCTACACCTGTGGTTGGTCCCGGGTTAACGGATTCACAAAAACACCCGGACCTGACAGTAAGCACTGGCCACATGGATTCGTCAAGTGACCAATTCGCAGGAGGCGGTGCTACGTCAGATATCCTTTTCCGTCTGGAAAACCAGGAGTCTATACAGACACAAATAGTGCAGTTTATGCAAACTATGGCAGACAGTTTAGAGACTCTTCATACGGCTATTAAAACGTCTCAAGTCCAGATTCCAACTCCGGTTGTCCCAGTTACCACTACAGCTTCTCCTGTGACGCTGCCTACGTCCCGCTTGCAGTTACCCTCTCCGAGTAAGTTTGACGGAACTCCAAAACTTTGCAGAGGATTCCTGAATCAATGCGAGATCCAGTTCGAACTGTTGTCCGCCAGTTTCCCATCAGCTCGTTCTAAGGTTGCATATATTATTGCCCTCCTCTCCGGTCAGGCTCTGGAGTGGGCATCACCATTATGGGAAAGAGGTGATCCTATCCTCTCTAATTACAAGGAGTTCGTATCATCCTTTCGGAGAATCTTTGACGAACCAGGCAAGACCACCTCAGCATCTTTGGAGATTCTCCGTCTACGTCAAGGTTTACGTCCTGTCAGTCAATATATTATTCAGTTTCGCACGTTGTCTTCAGAGTTAAACTGGAATGAGGAGGCCCTGATCGCCGCGTTTTGGAATGGACTTTCAGAGAGAATCAAGGATGATTTAACTATCCGGGATGTGCCAACTAAACTGGATGAATTGATTTCTCTCTGTAACAAACTTGACCTACGCTACAGGGAGCGATGTTTAGAGAAATCCAGGGCAGAGCGATCCAGTCCACGGTATCATCCTAGGCCTCGACAAGATTCTTCATCACAGTCTCTGGTAATGACAGAAGAACCTATGCAGATTGGGCGCTCTCGCCTCACTGAGGAGGAACGACTTCGTCGTCGACAGGGTAACCTCTGCATGTACTGTGGGTCCTCCGAACATTTAGTTAAATTCTGCAAACTCCGACCGGGAAACTCTCGCTCCTAGCTTATTCAAGAGAGGTTAAGCTAGGAGTTACTTTAGAATCACGTTCTGGGAAAGAACCGACCTTGTCTATTCAATTAGAAGTTCCAAGTTCTACAGTGAAAGTTTCAGCTCTCCTAGATTCCGGGCAGCCGAGAACTTCATCTCCTCAGCCTTTGTCTTACGGTCTAAAGTTCAAACCATGCCTTTGGAAGCAGCAGTTGCTGTTACAGCAGTGGATGGAAGTCGAATTCCAGATGGTATAATTACTCATCGAACCGTATGTCTCAAGATGAAAGTTGGTGTGCTCCATTCCGAATACATCTCCTTCTACGTGATTCCCAAAGCCTCTCAAGATGTGATACTTGGTTTACCTTGGCTGCAGAAACATAATCCTCAACTTAATTGGCAAACCATGGAAGTCCTTTCGTGGGGTAAATCTTGTACCAAGGACTGTTTAGCCTCAATTGTACCTCTCCGGTCAATTAGCCTACCCGACCTACCTCCGGTGTATCAATCCTTTGCGGATGTTTTCAGTAAACAAGCAGCAGACTCTCTACCTCCTCATCGCGAATGGGACTGCCCAATCGTCCTGGTTCCGGGCAAAACCCCTCCTAGGGGACGAATTTATCCGCTATCCATCCCAGAGACGCAAGCTATGTCTGATTATATACAGGAAAATCTAACCAAAGGATTTATCAGACCATCTTCTTCACCTGCAGGAGCCGGATTCTTTTTCGTTAAGAAGAAGGACGGTGGGTTACGACCATGCATAGATTACCGTGGACTCAATGAGATCACTGTGAAAAACAAGTACCCATTACCCTTAATTCCAGAATTATTTGATCGGGTAAAGGGAGCTACTGTGTTTACAAAATTGGATCTCCGAGGGGCCTACAATTTAATCCGCATCCGGGCAGGGGACGAGTGGAAGACTGCTTTTAATACCCGGGATGGGCATTACGAATACCTTGTAATGCCTTTTGGTCTTTGTAATGCACCTGCAGTTTTTCAAAGCTATGTGAATGAACTTTTTCGTGATCTTCTCTACAAGTGTCTAGTAGTGTACCTGGATGATATCCTAATATTCTCTAAGGATCTAAAGTCTCACCGTCACCAAATTAAAGAGGTACTGACACGTCTGAGGAAAAATCTACTTTATTGTAAGTTAGAGAAGTGCACTTTTGAAGTATCTTCCATACCGTTCCTTGGTTACATCATTTCTGGATCAGAGCTATGTATGGATCCCGGTAAGGTACAAGCTATCCGAGATTGGTCCACTCCTACAACTCTCAAGGGGATTCAGCGATTTCTTGGCTTTGATAATTTCTATAGGAGATTCATTAAGAATTATTCTACTTTAGCTGCTCCCATTACAGCCCTAACTCGCAAGGGAGCAAATCCTACGAACTGGTCTTCTGAAGCAATCAAAGCCTTCTCTGATTTAAAGCAAGCCTTTGTGTCAGCCCCCATTCTTCGACAGCCTGATTTGAATCGTCCCTTTCTACTAGAGGTGGATGCATCTACAGAAGCAGTAGGAGCTGTGTTGTCACAAGTCTTTGAAGATAAAAAGGTCCATCCCTGCGGATATTTCTCCCGTAAATTCCTCCCGGCCGAATGTAATTATGCAATCGGTGAGCAAGAATAACTTGCCATCAAGTTGGCATTTGAGGAGTGGAGATACCTTCTAGAAGGAGCACAACATCGCATTACAGTTTATACTGATCATAAGAATCTTCTATATCTGCAGTCAGCTCAGTGCTTGAATCCACGACAAGCTAGATGGGCGCTTTTCTTCACACGATTCAATTTCAAGCTCACCTATCGACCAGGGTCTCAGAACAAAAAGGCAGATGCCCTTTCTCGGTCCTTTGCTTCTTCTGAATTAAATGATGCTACCACGAATCAAGCCATTGTGAATCCTACGTCCTTTTTAATGACTCAAACCTCTCCAGTTCCTCCGCCTGGCAAGACCTTTGTCGCCACAAATCTTCGAAAACGGCTGCTTACCTGGGCTCACTCCTCTTCCTTCATGGGTCATCCTGGGGTTCTAAAGACTCTCAAATTTATTCAACAGTCTTATTGGTGGCCACGTCTCAAAGCCGATGTCCAACAGTTTATAGCAGCATGTCCTAAATGTGCCCAACATAAGAGTCCAAGAAGTTCTCCACCAGGTTTATTACATCCATTATCCATACCCAAACAACCATGGACTCATATCTCAATGGATTTCGTGACCGATCTACCTCCATCAAAAGGGCGAAATACCATTTGGGTGATAGTGGATCGATTTTCGAAAATGGCACATTTCATTCCATTAACTGGATTACCATCAGCCCCTTTACTAGCCAGATTGTTCATCTCTGAAATCTTCAAGTTGCATGGCCTTCCTCGAGAGATCATTTCTGATTGGGGAACACAGTTTGTGGCCAAGTTCTGGAGATCGCTTTGTTCATCTTTAAATGTCGAGTTGAATTTTTCTTCTGCATATCATCCTCAGACAGATGGACAAACTGAGAGAGTAAACCAAGACCTTGAAACATTTCTCCGGCTATATATATCGTCCTCACAGGATGACTGGGTTGACTACCTTCCATTGGCAGAATTTGCTCATAATAATCTCTTCCATTCGTCTTCAGAATCTACGCCCTTTTATATTAACTTCGGCTTTCATCCTCGTGTGCCAGAGTTCCATCCATTGCCAGCCCTAGAGGTTCCAGCAGCAGATCAAGAGCTTCAACGTCTATCTAGAATCTGGAGTTGTGTGCGTAAGTCGTTGGTCAAAACTTCCGCTCGTTATAAATCTTTTGCAGATAGAAAACGTAAAGCTGTACCGAATTACAAGGTGGGAGACCAAGTTTGGATTTCTACGCGCAATCTCAGGTTCAAAGTTCCTTCTAAGAAATTTGCTCCCAAGTTTATTGGTCCATTTCCCATTGTAAAGGTACTCAATCCTGTGTCATACAAAGTCAAGTTGCCACCGTCTTTGAGAATTCCTAACGCCTTTCATGCATCTTTATTGAAACCTTTGATTCTCAATAAATTCCGTACTACCCAGTCCAAATCTCCTAAAGTTCACTCTTTGCAAGATGAGGAATTTGAAGTTAAAGAGATTGTGGACTCACGTTCCCGATATGGACGTTTACAGTTTTTGGACGACTGGAAGGGTTACGGTCCGGAGGAGAGATCCTGGGTTTTTTCTGAAGATGTTCATGCTCCAAGACTGGTACAGAAATACTTCTCCAAAAATCCTGATAAGGTTCAAAGGTGTTCGGAGACCACCCTTAGAAGAGGGGGTACTGTCACGAACCGGTCTCTCACCTCTGCGGGTTCTGGGGTTCGTCCGTTGCCAGTGCGGTTGCTCGCGGTGCTGTGCGCCCATGTGGGGACGCGGCGTGATCAGTGGCACAGGTAATGCAGATTCTGGGAACTGAGAGTGCGGGGACCAAATGGCCTAAGGCACTGCGGTGTGTCTGCTGTATAGGAGGTGGCCATGTTGGAGACCAAATAGGTAATACAGAGCACTTGTGAAAACACCTGTGGGCAGGTGTAAACCAATCCCGTGCTTGTGCTGCCTTTAAGTAGGCTGGGATTATGTTACTCTGAGCCAGTGCTTTGTTGTATCAACGCTGTGCTCTAGCTCTGAGCTCTCTCCGTGCATTCCTGTGTGATTCCCGTGGTCCAGATATCGCCTCCGTTCCCAGAGGTCCGTCTGCAGCCTTCACTGCTAAAGATCCACCGGCTCTCCGCTGTGCTGTCAGTTAATTGCACACCTACTGGAAACAGTTGGATTCCCAGAGTCTTGCATGAGGTTACCTTGTCTGCCTGCCTTCAACCATACAAAGTTTGGAGGATTCCACTACCCTCAGCTGTTCGTTTGTTCTACTCTGCATTTAACCCGTTCATCACCTTGTCATCTGCTACAGTTTTCACAGTGATCTCCGGAACCCGCAAGTAACCCAATTAAGTACTTTTATTTGCTATGTTACCATAACAAGGATAATTCTTCACAGCCTCTCAGTTAACTCTCAAAACTTCATTGCAAATCCTTACAGTTATTTCTTCATGTCTGCATTACCCAGTTAAACTCATGCAGTTCAGCATCAAAGCTTGTTTATATTTGGACAATTCAACATTTATTCATCAGCTTGTTTTATATACAGTTCCATGAACATTTCTTTTATTTGTTTTTGAGATTTATCCTGCATATTATTTCTGCCATTCCTGCAATACTTCAGTATATTATGATGATTAACAACTTGTCATTTAACTCTTTACTGAATTGTTATTTTCAATAAATATATGAAACTGAACTTTCTTCGTCCTCCCTGCTTTCTTCATACCCCAGCACCTACACCTGTGGTTGGTCCCGGGTTAACGGATTCACAAAAACACCCGGACCTGACACAGGGTGGCGATGGTAGAAACCACCAGAATTCTTCGCTGGGCGGAGAATCACGTAAGAGCACTGTCAGCAGTGTTCATTCCGGGAGTGGTCAACTGGGAAGCAGACTTCCTAAGCAGGCACGACCTCCACCCGGGAGAGTGGGGACTTCATCAAGAAGTTTTCACGCAGATTGCAAGGCGGTGGGAACTGCCACAGGTGGACATGATGGCATCCCGCCTCAACAAAAAGCTACAGAGATATTGCACCAGGTCAAGAGACCCTCAGGCGATAGCTGTAGATGCACTAGTGACACCGTGGGTGTTCCAGTCGATTTATGTATTTCCTCCTCTTCCTCTCATACCAAGGTGCTGAGAATCATAAGAAAAAGAAGAGTGAGAACAATACTCATTGTTCCGGATTGGCCAAGAAGGACTTGGTATCCGGATCTGCAAGAAATGCTCACAGAGGACCCATGGCCTCTGCCTCTAAGACAGGACTTGTTGCAACAGGGGCCCTGTCTGTTCCAAGACTTACCGCGGCTGCGTTTGACGGCATGGCGGTTGAACGCCGGATCCTAGTAGAAAAGGCATACCGGATGAGGTTATTCCTACGCTGATAAAGGCTAGGAAGGACGTGACGGCTAAACATTATCACCGTATATGGTAAAAATATGTTGCTTGGTGTGAGGCCAGGAATGCCCCTACGGAGGAATTTCAGCTGGTCCTTTTCCTTCACTTCCTACAGGCGGGAGTGACTTTGGGCCTAAAATTGGGTTCCATTAAGGTCCAGTTTCGGCCCTGTTTATTTTCTTTCAAAAAGAACTGGCTTCTCTGCCTGAAGTGCAGACGTTTGTAAAGGGAGTGCTGCATATTCAGCCCCCTTTTGTTCCTCCAGTGGCACCTTGGGATCTAAACGTGGTGTTGAGTTTCCTGAAGTCACACTGGTTTGAACCACTTAAAACTGTGGAGTTAAAATATCTCACGTGGAAGGTGGTCATGCTATTAGCCTTGGCTTCGGCTAGGCGTGTGTCAGAATTAGCGGCTTTATCACGTAAAAGCCCCTATCTGGTTTTCCATATGGACAGAGCAGAATTGAGGACCCATCCACAATTTCTGCCTAAGGTGGTGTCATCTTTTCATATGAACCAACCTATTGTGGTGCCTGTAGCTACTCGTGACTTGGAGGATTCCGAGTTACTAGATGTGGCCAGGGCTTTGAAGGTTTATGTAGCCAGAACGGCTAGCGTCAGGAAAACTGAGTCGCTGTTTATCCTGTATGCATCCAACAAGCTGGGTGCTCCTGCTTCAAAGCAAACTATTGCTCGCTGGATCTGTAACACGATTCAGCAGGCTCATTCTGCGGCAGGATTGCCGCTGCCAAAATCAGTAAAAGCCCACTCCACAAGGAAGGTGGGCTCTTCTTGGGCGGCTGCCCGAGGGGTCTCGGCATTACAGCTTTGCCGAGCAGCCACTTGGTCAGGTTCAAACACTTTTGCAAAGTTCTATAAGTTTGATACCCTGGCTGAGGAGGACCTTGTGTTTGCTCATTCGGTGCTGTAGAGTCATCCGCACTCTCCTGCCCGTTTGGGAGCTTTGGTATAATCCCCATGGTCCTTACGGAGTCCCCAGCATCCACTAGGACGTTAGAGAAAATAAGATTTTACTTACCGGTAAATCTATTTCTCGTAGTCCGTAGTGGATGCTGGGCGCCCGTCCCAAGTGCGGAATTCTTCTACAATTCTTGTATATAGTTATTGCTTGCATAAGGGCTATGTTATAGTTGCATCAGGGTTGATCTGATGCTCTGTTGTTGTTCATACTGTTAACTGGGTAAGTTTATCACAAGTTATACGGTGTGATTGGTGTGGCTGGTATGAGTCTTGCCCTGGATTCCAAAATCCTTTCCTTGTACTGTCAGCTCTTCCGGGCACAGTTTCTCTATCTGAGGTCTGGAGGAGGGACATAGAGGGAGGAGCCAGAGCACACCAGTATCCAAATTCTTTCTTAAAGTGCCCTGTCTCCTGCGGAGCCCGTCTATTCCCCATGGTCCTTACGGAGTCCCCAGCATCCACTACGGACTACGAGAAATAGATTTACCGGTAAGTAAAATCTTATTTTTTTGCTGCTTTCTATTTTTGTGCTTGTTTCTTATTCTATGCTCTGTTTCTATTTCTACCAGCCCTCTCTCTTTTTCCCCCTTGTGCATGCTACTTTATATACGGTTTATATATGCTGTTGCAATGCAATATCTCCGTACTGTTCAACTATGGTTAACATAATCTCTATCAATGCCAAGGGGCTTAATTCCCCACATAAGCGTAAAATAGCTTTGAATTATTTTCATAAAGTGAGGGACTTGATTGTTGCAGTCCAAGAGACTCATTTTTAGCACTCTTCCACACCTAAATTATTCGATAATAGATTTCCCCATTGCTATACTGCCAATAATTCCCCAAAAAAGAGCTGGTGTTGCGATTTTATTTGCACATAACTGCCCTTTTATTTTAGACTTCATGCCCGCGGACCCAGAGGGTCAGATTTTTATATTAATTGGCAAACTTGATAATGTCGATATTACTTTAGTTTCCTGCTATGCCCCTAATACGAAGCAGCTCCACTTTTGCAGACGAATGTGTAATACCCTTCAGAAATATGTTAGAGGTGCTTTTATGATTTTGGGTGACTTTAACATGGTCAGAGAGCAGATGATGGATAAAGCTAGACTTTCTGCTTCCGGCCAGAGTACGCCCTCTAATTCCTCTTCGCATACCTCCCAACATGACCCTCTCCAGGAGGGACACAATGCTCTGCTCCTGGACTTCCCTCTTAATTTATGATTGCAGACACCTGTGTTGAACAGGTGAATGGAGAAGAAAATAAGATTTTACTTACCGATAAATCTATTTCTCGTAGTCCGTAGTGGATGCTGGGACTCCGTAAGGACCATGGGGAATAGCGGCTCCGCAGGAGACAGGGCACAAGAATAAAAGCTTTAGGATCAGGTGGTGTGCACTGGCTCCTCCCCCTATGACCCTCCTCCAAGCCTCAGTTAGGATACTGTGCCCGGACGAGCGTACATAATAAGGAAGGATATTGAATCCCGGGTAAGACTCATACCAGCCACACCAATCACACCGTACAACTTGTGATCTGAACCCAGTTAACAGTATGATAAAACGAAAAGGAGCCTCTGAAAAGATGGCTCACAACAATAATAACCCGAATTTTTGTAACAATAACTATATACAAGTATTGCAGACAATCCGCACTTGGGATGGGCGCCCAGCATCCACTACGGACTACGAGAAATAGATTTATCGGTAAGTAAAATCTTATTTTCTCTGACGTCCTAGTGGATGCTGGGACTCCGTAAGGACCATGGGGATTATACCAAAGCTCCCAAACGGGCGGGAGAGTGCGGATGACTCTGCAGCACCGAATGAGAGAACTCCAGGTCCTCCTCAGCCAGGGTATCAAATTTGTAGAATTTTGCAAACGTGTTTGCCCCTGACCAAGTAGCTGCTCGGCAAAGTTGTAAAGCCGAGACCCCTCGGGCAGCCGCCCAAGATGAGCCCACTTTCCTTGTGGAATGGGCTTTTACCGATTTTGGCTGTGGCAGGCCTGCCACAGAATGTGCAAGCTGAATTGTACTACAAATCCAACGAGCAATCGTCTGCTGAGAAGCAGGAGCACCCAGCTTGTTGGGTGCATACAGGATAAACAGCGAGTCAGATTTTCTGACTCCAGCCGTCCTGGAAACATATATTTTCAGGGCCCTGACAACGTCAAGCAACTTGGAGTCCTCCAAGTCCCTAGTAGCCGCAGGTGCCACAATAGGTTGGTTCATGTGAAATGCAGAAACCACCTTAGGTAGAAATTGAGGACGAGTCCTCAATTCTGCCCTGTCAGAATGAAAAATTAAGTAAGGACTTTTATATGATAAAGCCGCCAATTCTGACACACGCCTGGCTGAAGCCAGGGCTAACAGCATCGTCACCTTCCATGTGAGATATTTGAAGTCCACAGTGGTGAGTGGTTCAAACCAATGTGACTTTAGAAAACTCAACACAACATTGAGATCCCAAGGTGCCACTGGAGGCACAAAAGGAGGCTGTATATGCAGTACCCCTTTTACAAATGTCTGAACTTCAGGCATTGAAGCCAGTTCTTTCTGGAAGAAAATCGACAGGGCCGAAATTTGAACCTTAATGGACCCTAATTTTAGGCCCATAGATAGTCCTGTTTGCAGGAAATGGAGGAAACGACCCAGTTGAAATTCCTCTGTAGGGGCCTTCTTGGCCTCACACCACGCAACATATTTTCGCCAAATGCGGTGATAATGTTTTGCGGTTACGTCCTTCCTGGCCTTGACCAGGGTAGGGATGACTTCATCTGGAATGCCTTTTTCCCTCAGGATCCGGCGTTCAACCGCCATGCCGTCAAACGCAGCCGCGGTAAGTCTTGGAACAGACAAGGCCCCTGCTGGAGCAGGTCCTTTCTCAGAGGTAGAGGCCACGGTTCGTCCGTGAGCATCTCTTGAAGTTCCGGGTACCAAGTCCTTCTTGGCCAATCCGGAGCCACGAGTATAGTTCTTACTCCTCTCCTTCTTATGATTCTCAGTACCTTTGGTATGAGAGGCAGAGGAGGGAACACATACACTGACTGGTACACCCACGGCGTTACCAGGGCGTCCACCGCTATTGCCTGAGGGTCCCTTGACCTGGCGCAATATCTGTCTAGTTTTTTGTTTAGACGGGACGCCATCATGTCCACCTTTGGTTCTTCCCAACGGTTTACTATCAGGTGGAAGACTTCTGGGTGAAGTCCCCACTCTCCCGGGTGGAGGTCGTGTCTGCTGAGGAAGTCTGCTTCCCAGTTGTCCACTCCCGGAATGAAGACTGCTGACAGTGCTATCACATGATTTTCCGCCCAGCGAAGATTCCTTGCAGCTTCTGCCATTGCCCTCCTGCTTCTCGTGCCGCCCTGTCTGTTTACGTGGGCGACTGACGTGATGTTGTCCGATTGGATCAATACCGCCTGACCCTGAAGCAGGGGTTTCGCTTGACTTAGGGCATTGTAAATGGCCCTTAGTTCCAGAATGTTTATATGAAGAGATGCTTCTATGCTTGACCACAAGCCCTGGAAAAGCCCTGGAAATTTCTTCCCTGTGTGACTGCTCCCCAGCCTCTCAGGCTTGCATCCGTGGTCACCAGGATCCAATCCTGAATGCCAAATCTGCGGCCCTCTAGTAGATGAGCACTCTGCAGCCACCACAGAAGAGACACCCTTGTCCTTGGCGACAGGGTTATCCGCTGATGCATCTGAAGATGCGATCCGGACCATTTGTCCAGCAGATCCCACTGAAAAGTTCTTGCATGGAATCTTCCGAATGGAATCGCTTCGTAAGGAGCCACCATTTTTCCCAGGACCCTCGTGCACTGATGCACTGACACCTGGCCTGGTTTTAGGAGGTTCCTGACTAGCTCGGATAACTTCCTGGCCTTCTCCTCCGGGAGAAACACCTTTTTCTGGACTGTGTCCAGAATCATTCCTAGGAACAGTAGACGTGTCGTAGGAATCAGCTGCGATTTTGGAATATTTAGGATCCACCCGTGCTGACGTAACACTACCTGAGATAGTGCTACTCCGACTTCTAACTGTTCCCTGGACCTTGCCCTTATCAGGAGATCGTCCAAGTAAGGGATAATTAAGACGCCTTTTCTTCGAAGAAGAATCATCATTTCGGCCATTACCTTGGTAAAGACCCGAGGTGCCGTGGACAACCCAAACGGCAGCGTCTGAAACTGATAATGACAGTTTTGTACTACAAACCTGAGGTACCCTTGGTGAGACGGGTAGATTGGGACGTGGAGATAAGCATCCTTGATGTCCAGAGACACCATATAGTCCCCTTCTTCCAGGTTTGCTATCACCGCTCTGAGTGATTCCATCTTGAATTTTAACCTCTTTATGTAAGTGTTCAAGGATTTCAGATTTAAAATTGGTCTCACCGAGCCGTCCGGCTTCGGTACCACAAACAGCGTGGAATAATACCCCTTTCCCTGTTGTATGAGGGGTACCTTGATGATCACCTGCTGGGAATACAGCTTGTGAATGGCTTCCAAAACTGCCTCCCTGTCGGAGGGAGACTTTGGTAGAGCAGACTTCAGGAACCGGCGAGGGGGAAATGCCTCGAATTCCAGTTTGTACCCCTGCGATACTACCTGTAGAATCCAGGGGTCCACTTGCGAGTGAGCCCACTGCGCGTTGAAATTCTTGAGACGGGCCCCCACCATGTCTGAGTCTGCTTGTAAAGCCCCAGCGTCATGCTGAAGACTTGGCAGAAGCAGGGGAGGGCTTCTGCTCCTGGGAAGCGGCTGCATGGTGCAGTCTTTTTCCCCTTCCTCTGCCCCGGGGCAGGAAGGAATGGCCTTTAGCTCGCTTGTACTTATGGGAACGAAAGGACTGAGTTTGAAAAGACGGTGTCTTTTTCTGCTGATGTGAAGTGACCTGGGGTAAAAAGGTGGATTTTCCAGCCGTTGCCGTGGCCACCAGGTCCGATAGACCAGCCCCAAATAACTCCTCCCCTTTATACGGCAATACTTCCATATGTCGTTTGGAATCCGCATCGCCTGACCACTGTCGCGTCCATAACGCTCTTCTGGCAGAAATGGACATAGCACTTACTCTTGATGCCAGGGTGCAGATATCCCTCTGTGCATCACGCATATATAGTAATGCATCCTTCAAATGCTCTATAGTTAGCAGTATATTGTCCCTATCCAGGGTATCAATATTTTCAGTCAGGGAATCCGACCACGCGACTCCAGCACTGCACATCCAGGCTGAAGCGATTGCTGGTCGCAGTATAACACCAGTATGTGTGTATATACTTTTAAGAATATTTTCCAGCCTTCTATCTGCTGGTTCCTTGAGGGTGGCCGTATCAGGAGACGGTAACGCTACTTGTTTAGATAAACATGTGAGCGCCTTATCTACCCTAGGGGGTGTTTCCCAACGCGTCCTAACCTCTGACGGGAAAGGATATAGTACCATAATTTTTTAGAAATTAGCAGTTTTTTGTCG
This sequence comes from Pseudophryne corroboree, assembly GCF_028390025.1. Taxonomy (NCBI): domain Eukaryota; kingdom Metazoa; phylum Chordata; class Amphibia; order Anura; family Myobatrachidae; genus Pseudophryne; species Pseudophryne corroboree. Next base: position 161,826,658 of record NC_086452.1, on the reverse strand, counting down.
GGGGAAACCCACGCTTTATCACACACCTCATTTAACTCATCTGACTCAGGGAAAACTATTGGTAGTTTTTTCACACCCCACATAATACCCTTCTTTGTGGTACTTGTAGTGTCAGAAATGTTCAATGCCTCCTTCATTGCCGTGATCATGTAACGTGTGGCCCTACTGGACATTACGTTTGTCTCCTCACCGTTGACACTAGACTCAGTATCTGTGTCTGGGTCTGTGTCGACCCACTGAGGTAACGGGCGTTTTAGGGCCCCTGACGGTGTCTGAGACGCCTGGACAGGCACTAATTGATTTGCCGGCTGTCTCATGTCATCAACCGTTTTTTGCAAAGTGCTGACATTATCACTTAATACTTTAAATACGATCATCCAGTCAGGTGTCGACACCCTAGGGGGTGACATCACTAACCCAGGCAATTGCTCCGCCTCCACATCATTTTCCTCCTCATACATGTCGACACACACGTACCGACACACAGCACACACACCGGGAATGCTCTGATAGAGGACAGGACCCCACAAGCCCTTTGGAGAGACAGAGGGAGAGTCTGCCAGCACACACCAAGCGCTATATATATATACAGGGATAACCTTATATAAGTGTTATTCCCTTATAGCTGCTGTTTATATAATTTTTAGCTGCCAATAGTGCCCCCCTTCTCTTTTTTACCCTGATTCTGTAGCAAGTCTGCAGGGGAGAGTCAGGGAGCCGTCCTTCCAGCGGAGCTGTGAGGGAAAATGGCGCTTGTGTGCTGAGGAGATAGGCTCCGCCCCTTCACGACGTCCTTATCTCCCGCTCTTTTCTGTAATAATGGCAGGGGTTAAAATACATCCATATAGCCCAAGAGCTATATGTGATGTATTCTTTTGCCAACCTAAGGTATTATCTGTTATATTGCGTCTCAGGGCGCTCCCCCCCAGCGCCCTCAGTGACCGGAGTGTGAAGTGTGCTGAGAGCAATGGCGCACAGCTGCGGTGCTGTGCGCTACCTTAGTCTGAAGACAGGATCGTCTTCTGCCGCCGATTTCACCGGACCTCTTCGCTCTTCTGGCTCTGTAAGGGGGCCGGCGGCGCGGCTCCGGGACCCATCCAGGCTGAACCTGTGATCGTCCCTCTGGAGCTAATGTCCAGTAGCCTAAGAAACCCAATCCACTCTGCACGCAGGTGAGTCCGTTTCTTCTCCCCTTAGTCCCACGATGCAGTGAGCCTGTTGCCAGCAGGACTCACTGAAAATAAAAAACCTAAAATACACTTTTATTCTAAGCAGCTCAGGAGAGCCACCTAGCCTGCACCCTTCTCGTTCGGGCACAAAAATCTAACTGAGGCTTGGAGGAGGGTCATAGGGGGAGGAGCCAGTGCACACCACCTGATCCTAAAGCTTTTATTCTTGTGCCCTGTCTCCTGCGGAGCCGCTATTCCCCATGGTCCTTACGGAGTCCCAGCATCCACTAGGACGTCAGAGAAAGGTGTTTTACTACAGGTGCTGGCAATCATAAATTAAGAGGGAAGTCCAGGAGCAGAGCACTCTGTCCCTCCTGGAGAGGGTCATGTTGGGAGGTATGTCTTTGGGTTTCCATCAGCTCTTGGCAGAATATGACTTATTTGATGCCTGGAGAGCCATACACCCGACTGTTAGAGATTATACATTTTATGCTGTCGAAGTCAGAAAATATTACAGTACACACATTACATACAAACACCACATAGATGGCCTCCGTGTGCGTATGTATTCGGCCGTGCGTGCACATATTCGCAATTTGTGTATGGTCGCTTCCGCGGTCCTGCTTATTAGAGCGTGGTATGAGTAATTACAGTGGAGTTTGTACTCGCATGGAAAAGCCACAAAGACATATCATATATCTAATCCATATATTGCATAAATCCCCCACTGTCTGCTTCCTCTTCTAATAGCATGAAGATCGGTCACACCTAAATTAAACTCCCAGAGACTCAAATACAATGGCCTTATTTACACAAAGCTTTGAAATTCTATGAAGAAGGCAAACACCTTTGTTTACTCCTATTATTCTAGGGTAGCCCAGTTTCTGTCAACAACAATAAATACTGGATTGTCATTGTCTTGTCTGAAGACAAAACAAACAGAAAGACAATACCCAGGAACCTAGGCTGAGGAGAAACTCAATAAGCAATAGCTAACAAAAATACAAACCAGACATTTAGAAATCTGAAGTAATAACATTCATAGTCTAAACTCTTGGAGATGTATATATTTGTGCATATATATATATATATATATAATTCCTAACAAATTGTAATAGCAGGAGTATGTGTGTGTGTGTATATATATATATATATATATATATTATTTATATATATATATGAGTATATGGATATATGTGGATATATGTATATCTTGAGGATGGAAATAGATAATCATATCATGTGTGGGATCATATTGTTCAGAGTCATGTAAACATTAATCTGGTGGGAATAAGAATATTATCATATATTACCACATTAAGTTATTAATAAACCAGATTTATGTATAATTAATGTGATGGGTTTAACTGGTCATGGGGCGGGAACTCAGATGCAAACAACAGAAATCACATCTCAAGTCTTAGCCATCGCCCACTTCTGTAGCTGACCAATGATCCCCGATGCACAGGATATGTCCCACCCCCGAACCAATGGAAGAAGAGCATACAGTGTCTATTGTATTATGTTTTAATCCACTCTATAAAGAGCCAGCTGCATGCCAAGTCACTATCACAGACTTTAAAGGTCATCTACCCAGATGACTGAGGACCAGACAGGGAAGCGCAGGCGAAAACCAAACACGTATGTACCATTGACTGTAGCCATTATTCTATTGTATTGTATTGTTATTGTAACCCCCTTTCAGTAATTATATGTTGGTGTGTCGGAACCCGGCATTTTAAATACAATCTGGTGTCGTGTTTCCTCTCCCTGCTAAGGTATTAAAGTGTATTTACAGCCATGCGGGCTGCTGCATTGTGCTAACAGCGTATAGGCCTGTGTACGCAAACTGTGTAGTTACTACGCCCTTTAGGCGTACGTATGCAGAATGCATACACTGTGCGACTTTGTGTACGTAAGGTTTGTGAATAACATAAAGGTGAAAGGTTAATTACCGCGGCCGCAGTGGCTCAATATTAAAGTGTATCAGTGTGTTTAAGGTATATGCTTTTTAGTCCTGTAAGTAAACCATCATTTACAATTGGGGGCATCGTCCGGTTTTCAGATGCTCACAGCCTAACAGGTCATAGCAGACTTAATCTATCAGCAAAGGGCGGAAAGTCATCCTACGTAACCTTTTCATGGTCGATGGATGTGCTGAAAACCCTATTTGTGTGCTGTTAGATTGCGTCTGCTCTGTCTGGTCTGCAGAGATGCTGATAGAACCCGTAAAACAGGAAAAAAGCTATTTAAAAAATCTGTGAATTTTTTTTGGCGCCAAAAAGCGTACACAAAGGGCACCGATACTTTGCATACCCTCTCACATTGTTGCAAAACAAAGTTCAAATATTGGATTGTTTATCTGTTAAGTAGATTTAAAAGTACATTTAAAACTTGCTGCATAGCCTTGATATAGTTTTTTTTTTTTAAACTCAGGCATAAAATAACTTCTGGTGCTTGTATAATTTGTGATTTCTTTGTGACAAAGGAAGCCGCATGGTCTGTCCTCCATTTTTGGACTAACCACATCGCCTGTCCACCATCTTGTGTAAACCTCATGGATGTGGAAGGGGGAGGAGCAGTGGCCATTTTAGGAAGGTCACTTTCTAAATAGCTGATTTTCAGTCTGCTCAGAACAATCAGTTTCCTTTGTCACATCAAGCACCATTTATGAGTTACCAATGAATTTATTTAACCCATGCCATAGTCAATTACAAATAGTTTCAATTGGGCCTAGTGAGAGAGAAATGGTGAGGTAAATGCTTGGCTTGGTGTAAGAAATTGCACACAGAAAAAAAAGTAAAAATACTTTCTTTTCTTCTTCTTTCCCAGGAATTAGTTAACTCTCTGGGGTATATTTACTAAAATTCGTATTTTCCCGTTTGAGGTCAAAGTTCAATCACGAATGACATCGAAAGTGTAAATATGCAACTTTTTGAATTTAGTCCGACTAATTTACTAAGCTGCCGTATTCTGCATTTTCGGTTTTACCGATGTCGATGTCATTCGTTTTTTTAGGCAGTGTTTTACGTGAGTGACTTGTAAAACACTGCCGACTTTAATACAATGAATCTCGGCCGGATCTGAGAGATCCGTGCTGGGCTTCATTGTGCACCTTGTTTAAAAAAAAAACAGTGTAAAAATTAAAAAAAAAATAGCGTGGGGTCCCCCCTCCTAAGCAAAACCAGTCTAGGGCTCTTTGAGCCGGCCCTGGTTGCAAAAATATGGGGGAAAAAATGATAGAGGTTCCCCCATATTTAAACAGCCAGCACCGGGCTCTGCGCCTGGTCCTGGCTCCAAAAATACGGGAGACAAAAAGCGTAGGGGTCCCCCGTATTTCTGAAACCAGCACCGGGCTCCACTAGCCAGATACATAATGCCACAGCCGGGGGACACTTTTATATAGCTCCCGGCGGCCCTGGCATTACATAACCAACTAGTCACCCCTGGCCGGGGTACCCTGGAGGAGTGGGGACCCCTTCAATCAAGGGGTCCCCCCCCCCCTCCAGCCACCCAAGAACCAGGGGTGAAGCCCGAGGCTGTCCCCCCCATCCAAGGGCTGCGGATGGGAGGCTGATAGCCGTTGTGTAAAAAAATGAATATTGTTTTTAGTAGCAGTACTACAAGTCCCAGCAAGCCTCCCCCGCAAGCTGGTACTTGGAGAACCACAAGTACCAGCATACGGAGGAAAACCGGGCTCGCTGGTACCTGTAGTACTACTACTAAAAAAATACCCCAATAAAAACATAAGACACACACCTTGAAAGTATAACTTTAATGCATACATACACACCTCCATATACACATACTTACCTTATGTTCACACGAGGGTCGGTCCTCTTCCCCATGTAGAATCCATGGGGTACCTGTGGAATAAATTATACTCACATACTCCAGTGTAGAAGCCTCTTCTTCTTTTAATCCATTTGTAATCCAGGTACTTGTCAAAATAAAAAAACGGACACCCGACCTCACACTGAAAGGGGACCCATGTTTTCACATGGGACCCCTTTCCCCGAATGCCAGAAACCCCCTCTGACTTATGTCTAAGAGGGTTCCATCAGCCAATCAGGGAGCGCCACATTGTGGCACCCTCCTGATTGGCTGTGTGCTCCTGTACTGTATGACAGGCAGCACACGGCAGTGTTACAATGTAGCGCCTATGCGCTCCATTATAACCAATGGTGGGAACTTTGTGGTCAGCGGTTGACCGAAAGTAACCTCACCGCTGACCACAAAGTTCCCACCATTGGTTATAATGGAGCGCATAGGCGCTACATTGTAACACTGCCGTGTGCTGCCTGTCATACAGTACAGGAGCACACAGCCAATCAGGAGGGTGCCACAATGTGGCGCTCCCTGATTGGCTGATGGAACCCTCTTAGACATAAGTCAGAGGGGGTTTCTGGCATTCGGGGAAAGGGGTCCCATGTGAAAACATGGGTCCCCTTTCAGTGCGAGGTCGGGTGTCCGTTTTTTTATTTCGACAAGTACCTGGATTACAAATGGATTAAAAGAAGAAGAGGCTTCTACACTGGAGTATGTGAGTATAATTTATTCCACAGGTACCCCATGGATTCTACATGGAGAAGAGGACCGACCCTCGTGTGAACATAAGGTAAGTATGTGTATATGGAGGTGTGTATGTATGCATTAAAGTTATACTTTCAAGGTGTGTGTCTTATGTTTTTATTGGAGTATTTTTTTAGTAGTAGTACTACAGGTACCAGCGGGCCCGGTTTTCCTCCGCATGCTGGTACTTGTGGTTCTCCAAGTACCAGCTTGCGGGGGAGGCTTGCTGGGACTTGTAGTACTGCTACTAAAAACAATGGCCCTCATTCCGAGTTGTTCGCTCTGTAAAAATCTTCGCATCGCAGCGATTTTCCGCTTAATGCGCATGCGCAATGTCCGCACTGCGACTGCGCCAAGTAAATTTGCTATGCACTTAGTAATTTTACTCACGGCTTTTTCATCGTTCTGGCGATCGTAATGTGATTGACAGGAAATGGGTGTTACTGGGCGGAAACAGGCCGTTTTATGGGCGTGTGGGAAAAAACGCTACCGTTTCCGGAAAAAACGCAGGAGTGGCCGGAGAAACGGAGGAGTGTCTGGGCGAACGCTGGGTGTGTTTGTGACGTCAAACCAGGAACGACAAGCACTGAACTGATCGCAGATGCCGAGTAAGTCTGAAGCTACTCAGAAACTGCTACGAGGTGTGTAATCGCAATATTGCGATTACTTCGTTCACAATTTTAAGATGCTAAGATTCACTCCCAGTAGGCGGCGGCTTAGCGTGAGCAACTCTGCTAAAATCGCCTTGCGAGCGAACAACTCGGAATGACCTCCAATATTCATTTTTTTACACAACGGCTATCAGCCTCCCATCCGCAGCCCTTGGATGGGGGGACAGCCTCGGGCTTCGCCCCTGGTCCTTGGGTGGCTGGAGGGAGGGGACCCCTTGATTGAAGGGGTCCCCACTCCTCCAGGGTACCCCGGCCAGGGGTGACTAGTTGGTTATGTAATGCCAGGGCCGCCGGGAGCTATATAAAAGTGTCCCCCGGCTGTGGCATTATGTATCTGGCTAGTGGAGCCCGGTGCTGGTTTCAGAAATACGGGGGACCCCTACGCTTTTTGTCCCCCGTATTTTTGGAACCAGGACCAGGCACAGAGCACGGTGCTGGTTGTTTAAATATGGGGGAACCTCTATAATTCCCCCCCCCATATTTTTGCAACCACGACCGTCTCAAAGAGCCCGAGGCTGGTTTTGATTAGGAGGGGGGACCCCACGCAATTTTTTTTCAAAAAATAAACACTTTCCCATCCCCTTCCCACTTATAAACATGCACGGATCTCATGGATCCGTGCATGCCTATCCAAACACGGGATAAAAAAGCAGGTCTGTTTTTTTTAACACTTTTTCACGAATTGTATTTCTGCACGGCAGTGTTTGGCTATTGGTGGTCATTCCGAGTTGTTTGCTCGGTAATTTTCTTCGCATCGCAGCGATTTTCCGCTTAATGCGCATGCGCAATGTTCACACTGCGACTGCGCCAAGTAAATTTGCTATGCAGTTAGGAATATTACTCACGGTTTTTTCATCGTTCTGTTGATCGTAATGTGATTGACAGGAAGTGGGTGTTTCTGGGCGGAAACAGGCCGTTTTAGGGGCGTGTGGGAAAAAACGCTACAGTTTCTGGGAAAAACGCGGGAGTGGCTGGAGAAATGGAGGAGTGTCTGGGCGAACGCTGGGTGTGTTTGTGACGTCAAACCAGGAACGACAAGCACTGAACTGATCGCACTGGCAGAGTAAGTCTCGAGCTACTCAGAAACTGCACAGAGATGTCTTATCGCAATATTGCGAATCTTTCGTTCGCAATTTTAAGATGCTAAGATTCACTCCCAGTAGGCGGCGGCTTAGCGTGAGTAAATCTGCTAAAAACAGCTTGCGAGCGAACAACTCGGAATGACCACCATTGTCGGCAGTGTTTGTGATTTGCACTTTTTAGTAAATTACAGATTTCTACCAAATTGCAGGCGTATTTGACCGATGGTGTATTGATTCGTGATTTTTTCCTAAGACTTCCAAAATATTACGAATGCCCTCATCACTGCCGAGATTTTTGCTTAGTAAATTACCGAAATGACACTTTGAAGAAAAAAACGGCATCTCGGTCAAAATCGTGACCTTAGTAAATATACCCCTCTGTTTGCTATAAGATAGGCATTGAAATGTTAATTAACTGGTTCAACCACTAGTACAGGCAGGCAAAACATCTTTGATATGCAAATTAGAAGCACTGAGGAGGCCAGTAAATTATATATATAAATATATATATATATATAGCAAATCACAGGAAGCGGCACTCAGAGACGTGGTACATCGTGCAAAATAAAGCTGCAAAGCTTTAATATATCATCACATTAACGTTTCGGGGTTTTCCCCCTTCATCAGGATAACAACAAGTGATACAAACACAAGCTTTATACATTACTCCCACCAATGAAACCATTCCAGCATTCCCGCCAGCGTCCCGGGGATCCGTCGCCACTCCCCCTACACTTGCGGCTATTGCCGGAAGTGGAAGTGACGCGGTACACTGCACTGGCCGTCGGGAAAGTTGCTATGGAAACGCGGCACCACACGCGTGCAGGGTCGCCGCCGGCGTTGCCACGGAAACCCGTAGCAGATGTAATGGTTTAAATAAACCATACAGGTTGACCACATAAAGACAATTAGTCGCGTCAGTGGCATCCTAGCAGCAGGCGGTGCCAAGCATCCACATAAACAAAATACACCAATGAAAAAATAAAAAATGTAAACTATAAACACCACAATTCATCACTGCTGCAGGAGCATACCTAAGTTTTTGTGGTACAATATACATGTCCAATCAAGAGAGCAATAAATGCAGTGAATATTACAGGTTGAGTATCCCTTATCCAAAATGCTTGGGACCAGAGATATTTTGGATATGGGATTTTTCCGTATTTTGGAATAATTAGATACCACAATGAGATATCATGGTGATGGGACCTAAATCTAAGCACAGAATGCATTTATGTTTTATACACACCTTATACACACAGCCTGAAGGTAATTTTAGCCAATATTTTTTATAATGTTGTGCATTAAACAAAGTTTATCTACATTCACACAATTCATTTATGTTTCATATACACATTATATACACAGTCTGAAGGTCATTTAATACAATATTTTTAATAACTTTGTGTATTAAACAAAGTTTGTGTACATTGAGCCACCAAAAAACAAAGGTTTTACTATTTCACTCTTACTCAAAAAGTCCGTATTTCGGAATATTCCGTATTTCGGATATTTGGATATGAGATACTCAACCTGTATAAGAAAACAGCAGAAAAAAATAAACTTAAAGGACCACAATAATGTAGAATCAAACAATAGAGTATCCTCATTCGGCTTATGTCGTCTATCATTTCTAACAACAAGAACACACAGTATATGGGATGAGTAAATATAGAATATAACTTATCTTTAGGATTAACCATTATAAACAGATAAGCCAACCTGTACATAATCAGTGGAATTGAACCAAAACATACCACCCAGTCTGCAGACATTTGACACATTAAAAAAGCCTCACTATTACGGAACAATCCAGCCTGAAAACAGAAAGCATGATCACAGAAAGCAATTGAGGCCCATGGTCTCATTCAGACCCCTAGGGGCCAGTGTATCAAGACGGAAAATCCATTGGGCTTCCAGTTGTGATAAACTTCTGTGTCTATCACCTCTTCGCAATGATTGAGGCACATGGAAGCCCAATGGATTTTCCGTCTTGATACACTGGCCCCTAGGGGTCTGAATGAGACCATGGGCCTCAATTGCTTTCTGTGATCATGCTTTCTGTGTTCAGGCTGGATTGTTCCGTAATAGTGAGGCTTTTTTAATGTGTCAAATGTCTGCAGACTGGGTGGTATGTTTCGGTTCAATTCCACTGATTATGTACAGGTTGGCTTATCTGTTTATAATGGTTAATCCTAATGATAAGTTACATTCTATATTTACTCATCCCATATGCTGTGTGTTCTTGTTGTTAGAAATGATAGACGACATAAGCCGAATGAGGATACTCTATTGTATGATTCTACATTATTGTGGTCCTTTAAGTTTATTTTTTTCTGCTGTTTTCTTATAATATTCGCTGCATTTATTGCTCTCTTGATTGGACATGTAGATTGTACCACAAAAACTTAGGTATGCTCCTGCAGCAGTGATGAATTGAGGTGTTTATAGTTTACATTTTTTTTTTCATTGGTGTATTTTGTTTATGTGGATGCTTGGCACCGCCCGCGGCTAGGATGCCACTGACGCGACTAATTGTCTTTATGTTGTCAACCTGTATGGTGTATTTAAACCATTACATCTGCTACGGGTTTCCGTGGCAACGCCGGCGGCGTCCCTGCACGCGTGTGGTGCAGCGTTTCCATAGCAACTTTCCCGACGGCCAGTGCGGTGTACCGCGTCACTTCCGGCAATAGCCGCGAGTGAAGGGGGAGTGACGACGGATCCCCGGGACGCTGGCGGGAATGCTGGAATGGTTTCATTGGTGGGGGTAATGTATAAAGCTTGTGTTTGTATCACTTGTTGTTATCCTGATGAAGGGGGAAAACCCCGAAACGTTGATGTGATGATATATTAAAGCTTTGCAGCTTTATTTTGCACGATATACCACGTCTCTGAGTGCCGCTTCCTGTGATTTGCTGCATGTGCAGGGGTGCTGACCCCTTAAAGGAGGCACCAGAGCAAGTATGACCATTTATGTTTGGAGTGCCGGATCCTTTGTATGGATATATATATATATATATATATAATATTATTGTAATTATGTGTATATTTATATCAGTGTATGCTCTGCAAGATAGCTATCTAATCTGAATCATATCATTTAAATTATAGATTATTGCATTCATTTAGATCTGTGTGAAATCGGATACATTTGTTGCTATATAGTTAAAATTGAAATAACTGTATTTAAGGAAGTAAGTGTAAAGACACGAACACAGGTCTGCATACAAGTTTATACAAAACAAGTTGTGTCTAGTGGGCAATAGTAGGTAGTATTGCTCACATTTATAGAGTTGTGTGATTTGTTTTATTGCGGACGCATGGTTTTGTACACGTGCCTCGGACAAAGTACAGGACTGCGCACGCAGCGTAAAAGACACGCACGGTCGCATGTTTACGCAAAGTGCGTAAGAGTGCGGGCGCTAAGTACAAATTACACAATAGTGTTGTTTAGTTAAAAGGTGGGACAGTAGCTATGCTACAATAGCACAAAACTATCCAGTTTCTAAAGCAGATTAGTATAAAACTTTTGTCTAAACTGTATTGCCTCTGGGGGTAAAGCTGCCAATCAGAACAAGTGAAAACTTTCTGTACAGAAAAACAAAGTGTATTTGAGTGAGCGAAAGTAGAAGTGAATGTATTGAACCCAGGGAATTCGGGATCCCGTAGTTGGTACACCAAGTGAGTGGAGGCTTGGCGGCGTGAGGCGGCTGACTCACGTTAGTATAGATTGGAATACGTAAGTCGTGAGGAGACTTACACAGGAGCTTGGTAGGGAATTGTGAACTTTGTGACCCATATAGTTTTTTTGACACGCTCCGGCTGAGGTTTCGCAGCTTGGGATTCGATTCCAGTGGTTGTAAGGCGGATAGGTAACAAGTACCTATACGCTGTGTGATTGGACCGCGCGTTTGTGGGTGCGATATATAGCACAACTTGATACCCCTTTTACGAGCTTTTGCGTAAAATCACAGTATCATTAGCGCTGTGTAGAGCATACGCAAGCGTGATTTGTGTGTATAAAGTGCATAGGGAGTTTTCGCTGGTCTCTCTCAGGAAAATCTCCAGCGACAGATACTTTACTGGAAATGGTAAGTTATTACTAAAAACTTCCAGTAAATATAGGTCAATTAGGGGCCCTAAGTTGGGTACATCGCCTTCGCTAACGACAGTGTATGGTAATACCGGCCAACGTGGGCGAGAGTGGGTGGAAGCACTCGGAGAACTTTCACCGTCGCCTTATATTGAGTATTTTGGTATTTGTGGGATTAGCCGAGAAGGCAAGACCCGCAAATTATGGGAGCCAGTTGCTCAACTAAGGGACGTATGGTAGCCAGGGTTCAGGCAGAAGAGTTGGGTCAGACTCGGGACCGAGAAGGTCAGAATTGCGGCCGAGAGGGTCAGCAACGTTTATTATGTGTGGAAAATATGGTCCACACGCTGAAGTTTATTGTGATGAATGGGTACGTATGACTGACAACGATAGGGTATCATTCCCTAGGGTGGGCAGCTTTGAACCAGAGGTACTACAGAACGTAAGTAGTAAAATATGTCTAATTAAATCCAGAAAACAAAGGATCAGACATAACGATTGTTTAAAACTATGGCAACAAGAGGGGGAAATGCAAAGGGAACAAACCCGCAAAGCAGGTTCCAAACCTAGCAGGAGTGAGGACACAAACACACCATTATCGACACAGGTCGAGAGGGAAGAGATGGCTACAGTCAATAGTATATCTACGAATGATAGTATAATGCAAGAGAAATGTATTAACCCTAATTTTTGCAAGATGTATCCTGTTTTGAAGTCTTTTCAAGGTTATAGGTCACAAGAAGATGAAGGACCCAGCCAAATCGCAGCTCTCATTCAGGCAGTCGCCTTGCAGGAAACTCAGTTGGGGCCTGTCCATCCAGTTAGAGCAGTAACAGTATTCCCCACTGAAAGAACTGGTGAGGTCACAACTACCGGTAAGTGTGAGATGGGTCATTGCACAGAGACAACAACACCTTACAGCAAACCGAGTAGGAACGGAATGGTAGGATTACATCCTGTCTTGGAAATAGTAACTCCCAATCGGGGAACAGATAGTCATGGAGTAATCCTCACCAGGAATATTGCAATGTATTGCCCGTGGTCCAGAGCTGAGCTGCGGTCAATCATTTCAGACGTCCCCGATCCCCGGAAGCATTTAGCCAGATGTCAGAAGTTTATCAGAGATCTGGGTAATGCTCATGAACCAGCTAACAAAGATTGGCGGATATTTTTGAAAGCGTGCCTACCCCCTAATACTGACACCCCAAAATTTATCACTGATTGTAGATTAGAGTCGGATAGTCATATGACTGACGGAAACAATCAGGAGAATGTGGAACGAATTAACAGGCAACTAGAGTTGTATTTCCCCACTACTGTTAAGTGGAGAAGAGTTTTCTCCATAAAACAGAGGGAAAATGAAATGGTATCTGAATATTTCCATCGGGCCCTGTAAATAATGGATAGATACATTGGGATATCAGATACAGGGAACGATGCGAATTACAGGGAGGAGGCTGTCTCTGTGCTAATGGACGGACTCAATAAGACAGTAAGGGACAGGGTACAAACATGAGATGGTATACATATAGCGTGCTCCCGCCCAGGTAGTACAAAGTATGTTGGATACCCACAAAGACTAATGTTGCATTTCACTGTTCTAGATTCATGTCCATCACAGGTAGAGAAAATTATCTCACAGATACCGGGTTCCCTATGAACTTAGGATGGACAGGATACTGGATTGATGGCTGGGATAGTCCCAGTAAAGATATGACACATAGAATTTTTTTTTAAGGGTGTAGACGGTAGAGAATCACTTCCCCATAGTGCCCAATCCAGTTGTCAAATTTTATAAAATCCTCTTTGCCTCTACAAACTTATCTGTTACTAACCTCTATGTGATTTTTCTTCAAAGTTTCCTCCTCATTTCTTACGTTCACCGACAGGAGGGTACAATACATGGACCCGATCACAGTTCAAACACCACATGCCTACTCAGTCCTTCAGAGCTCTGCCCAAATCCAGTATATCTCACCAGCATAAGGACACCAGTATTAATGCAGTGTGCATGGTCATGCAAAAAGGGTGGAGAATGAGAATACTGGTGAAGGGAGACTGTGCACAGACACCGATATGCATGATGGTGTGACAGCCTGTTGGTGAATGCCAAACCTGACATTTTCTTTTTTTATCTACTATTTTTTTTTCCTCTCTCTCCTCTCATCCAGAGACGGTTTACTTCACACAACTGATAACACACGATAGTAAATTAAAATGAAAAATTTGTGTTCCCTACAGGAAAAGGCAGTCTGGAGGACAAAGGGGTATGGCCAGGAGTCCTCAGGACTGTGGACAGGTGGACACGGTAAGCCAGTAGCCCCCAGAGCATACCTTCCAAGTCTAGCTGAGGTGGCACACGGTCTGACTCATCTAGGCCAAGAGGGTATGTGCAGGCTGATGAGAGCCTACTGGTGTGCGCCAGGATTCTATTCTCATGCAGGTTGGAGAGCAATGACATTTTTTACTTGCTTGAGGAAGAATATTGGAAAGACAATACCAACACAGCCTTTCTATATCCCTCCTACAGACGGACCTTTTCAGGTAATACAAATCAACTTCATACAGTTACCAACCTGTAGGAATTTGAAATATGTGTTAGTTTGTATTGATGTATTTTCCAACTGGGTAAAAGCGTTCCCTGCTGCCACAAATACTGCTACGTTCACTGCAAAGAAAAATGTGCAGGGGGGGCGTGGCCTAACTGGAGCTGTAGCAAGACGTGTGCTTGAGGAGCTCCTGCTTCTTAACGTCACCTTTAGCCATAAATACCTGGGGGGGCTGGGAAATTCCCCCCTTACTGACAGCCTGCACTGACCTGGGACCCCTAGGCGTGGACTGCGGAGCCGGGAGGTCCTTTACTGGGCCTCTGCGGGTTGCGACCTACGCCGGTTCCTGAATCCCCGGGCTCGATTTTTAAATCATCCCCGCCGCGGGCCCGCGACCAGCGGAGAAAACACCTGGCCTTCCCCACATTTATGCCGCTGACTACCAGGTCCCCTAGGCCCCGTGCCAGCGGTCCGGACGTGTTCCCCCCAGCAACCTTGACGGAGAGTTCGGGGGCCGGAGGCGGCGGCGGGAGCCTGGAGGCGGGTGCGCGGCTGGCGGCTTCTCGGCTGCACCCGGCGCAGTGATTTCCGGAGCAGAAGCCGAATCATCAGCTGACTCCCTGAGCCCGGGCAGCGGCGGAGAGGGACTAATCGGAGGGCGGGGGTGAGTTAGGCCCCTCATATATAAGAGGAGCCGGACCCCCCCTGAATTCCCCCCCCCCCCCCCCCTGCTCTTGGGTGGACGAAGAGAGTGAGGCCCCACAGACTATACGGTGGCCTGGTTGATAAACCTCAGGGCTAATTCCCCCGCACAGCTGCTCACAACGCTGGACCCCTCTCCTCTTTTCTTCTCCAGTGCAGCCCCCCCTGCGGAATACTCCTGTCTCCCAATATATTGCATTACTTACTACATTATAGCTGGTTGCTGGCCTGGAGGCTCCATCTAGTGTCCGCTTTGATATACTACGCTCTCCCTGGGGGGGAGGCTCTGCTCGCACATGATGGCTATGATTTGATTTCTACTTCTCCCTCCACCGTCCCGGCCCGGGATATGCACTGATTGGTAACCCATTGTGTGGAACCCTCGCTCTCAACACTTGCAATTTTGAGTTTCCCCAGATCATCCTGACCTCTGTTATGGCTCCCAAGCGTCAGAAAGCCTCCAAATCTGTGTCGCAAATATCATTCTTTAAATCTTCCCCCTCAACCTCCTAAAAAAATGGGAGATAAACCTCAGGTGAAGAAGGCTGACCCCCCGCCTCCCCCTCCTACCTCTGACATATCTCCCCCGAGACAGCCCTCCCCATCCACCGACTCTGATGCGTTAACAGTGGGTACAATGAAATTGCTCATGTCGCAATTTGAATCAGACATCGCGGCGGAGTTTCGCTCCACTCTCCAGGCATGTCAGCAATCCATCGACGAGGTTGGAGATCGTACCAACCATCTGGAAACGAAAATGGAGGAGGTGGTGGGGTCCCACAACCATCTATTGGACTCCCACGATAACCTAGAAGATGAGGTGCACAGGCTTAGAGATAAGATCGCAGATCTCGAGGACAGATCTAGACGAAGCAATATTAAAATGTGCGGGGTTCCTGAGGAGATATCTAACAGTAGCCTTCATGATTTCGCTGTTAACTTATTCGGAAAACTCCTACCGCAGGCCGCATCAGCTGATCTCCTTATTGACAGGATCCACAGACTTCCTAAAGCCAGAGCAGCCCCGGCCCACGCTACAAGGGATGTTTTGATGAAAATGCACTATTTTCATATTAAAGAAGCAATCCTTAAAGCATCAAGACCATCATCAGATACTGCAAAGGCTCTTGGGGACCTGCAACTGTTTGGAGACATGTCTCAAACTACCCTCCTCAGACGTCGCTCCTTTCAACCTATTACACTGGCCCTGAGGAAGGCTAATATATCTTACCGCTGGGGATTTCCTGTCAAGCTTCTCATTGCACGTGAGGGTTCCACGATCGTGATTGACAACGTCGAAGAAGGAATGAAACTCCTGAGCTCCTGGAACATTACGAGTCCATCCGGGGGAGATTCCTCCCCTCAGCGTAGACTCCAACAGGACTGGTCCACGGTGAAGTAGGAGTCAAGTCTAGGCGATGGCTGACTCTTCATTTGTCGCATTTAAAGTATATATTGCTTTGATACATGCATTCCCTCCTTTCACCTTCGCGTGTCAATGTTTCCTCCAGATTCTTATGTGTTCTGTTATATATATGTTCTTAGAGAGGTTTAAACTCTAGAGGAGGGTGAGTGCGGCCAGGAACTACCTCTACGATAAACCGGTCAATTCAAAGTGTTATTTTTCTCTCCTCCTTCTTGTTATTGTTACCTATTTAGGTGTATTACAACATGTAGATTTAGCGTTGCTGGGCTCTTGGCTTGGCTTCCCCCCTGGGACCCTCCTCCGTAGTACCATGGGTAAGCCCCGGGTGGTGTGCTGGGGTTGGGGGGGGGTGTCGGGGGGGGGGGGAGCTGACTCGGGGGTTCACGCATGTCCTTGGGCGGGGGTGGTGGATGGCTGTCATGCCACTAACCCCCAACGGTTCTACACAGATGCCTGGACAAGGCGTCTGGTTTTGGTCTCAAGAAAGACTAGTTATGTTTTTTGCTGTTTTTTATTTCTTGCGTTTTGTTTTTGTTTTTTCTCCTGCTCCCCGTTTTGTAAGCCATTCTATGATACCCCTATTGTCGAGTATGTTTTGTTTACATCCTTTGATTCGCTTATGCTACGCAGTTCCTTTTCTTGACCCATGGTGAATGTTATCTCAATTAACACTAAGGGGCTGAACTCTCCCCACAAGAGGAAACTAGCCCTTACTTACTTCGCTAAACAAAAGGGGCATATTGCAGCCGTGCAGGAGACACACTTCCCAATTACTAATCCCCCGCGTTTCTCTAACCCTAAATACCCCCAATGTTTTACGGCCAATGGCCCTGTTAAGAAGGCTGGGGTAGCTATTCTTATAGCCCATAATTGCCCGTTTGTGCTCTCGACCCAATACTCAGACCCAGATGGTAGATATCTAATACTGGTTGGCCATCTGGAAAAAGTTGAGGTAACCATTGCCTGCTGCTACGCGCCCAACACCAAACAGATTCCTTTTTGTAGAAAGCTCTTTCAAGCCCTCCAGGAGAAGTCCAGGGGAGCTGTTTTGCTTCTTGGCGATTTTAATATAGCTCCGGATCCTAACATAGATAGATCCAACCCGCCTATACTTCCTCGTCCGCTAAAACCCCGCATGTCAGCCGGGCCCTTTAAAACTTTATTAGCTGAATACAACTGGTATGATGCCTGGCGAGTCAAACACCCCACGACACGAGATTACACCTTCTATTCGCATGTACATAGTTCATACTCCCGAATTGATCTGGCCATTGTAGATAGACCAACGTTAGTCTCTATACGCAAGATCACCATCTTGCCAATGACTTGGTCGGATCACTCCCCTCTACTTCTGAGCTGGGATGTCTTCTCTTATAATGCTCCCCCGGGACCCTGGAGACTAGGTTCCCACATCTTAAATAGGCCTGAGGGTCTACAGGCTGTACAGACAGCTCTGGAACTGTACTTATGCACTAATCAACCATCAGATACTTCCACGTTCACCCATTGGTGCGCGTTGAAAGCCGTGGTCCGAGGCTCAGCGATACAAATCGCGGCTAAATTGAAACGTAACTCACACCAGCAACTCGCCTCTGCGGAGCAGGAGGTCGCCTCCCTGGAGAAGGCCCATAAGAAAGACCACTCAAATAAAACCATTTTCTCTCAGCTCTTATCAGCCAGAGACAAAGTTAATTCCTTTGCGCTTGCTGAGGTCCACTGCAACATCCAGCGGCTTAATCAAACATATTACTTCCTAGGCAAGAGCGGGTAGACTTCTTGCTCGCAAACTTCGTGGACGCAGAGCTCGGGAACGGATACAGGCAGTATATAATTCCAAAGGCACCAAAGTTATGGACCCCTCAGATATAGCCAACACGTTCGCGGACTACTATTGCCAACTATACAATTTAAAAGATGACCCTGATACTCCTCAACCTGAGCCTCTGGAAATTTCTGAGTTCCTCCAGACTCTTCCTCTCCCATCGTTGTCGAAACAAGACACCGAACTCATTAACTCCCCATGGACTCTTGAGGAAATAGAAACTGCTATTACCTCACTTCCTCTTAATAAGGCCCCTGGCCCCGACGGTTACTCGTCTAACTTTTATAAGCAATTTAATAAACTGCTCGCCCCTACCTTATTGAATGTGTTTCATGAAGCCTCCACCAATTCTTATTTCCCGAAAGAAATGCTAGAATCCCAAATTGTAACAATTCCGAAACCCGCTAAATCACCCACTTCCGTCCAAAACTATCGCCCCATAGCTTTGCTTAATGTCGATATTAAACTCTTTGCGAAACTAATAGCAAATAGACTTGCTCCCCTTTTACCCGCCCTGATCGACCCAGATCAGGTTGGATTTGTAGTAGGTAGACAGGCTTCTGATAACACTAGGAGAGTGATCAATATCATCGAACACTGCAGACAGGCCGATCAACCTTTCTTGCTCCTGTCACTTGATGCCGAAAAGGCATTCGACAGGCTCCATTGGAAATATATGCAGCACACGCTCCGTAGGTTTGGCATTAGAGGTCACTTTCTCAGTTCTATATTAGCCCTATATTCCTGTCCATCGGCTAGAGTGTTCACAAATAGGTGCCACTCTGCGAGATTTGAAATTACTAATGGTACCCGTCAAGGATGCCCCTTATCCCCGTTAATATTCGCTCTTGCGATTGAACCATTAGCGGAATGTATTAGAAGAGATAATCTAATTTTGGGACCCCCTATAGGTGGGAAACAGCACAAAATAAGTCTCTTTGCGGATGACATTTTGCTATGTCTCTTGCAACCGAGATCTTCCTTACCCCGCCTACATGCTGTCCTTGACTGATATGCTAAAATGTCGTATTACAAGCTTAATACCGCTAAAACCGAAGCCCTCCCATTGAACATAAATACAGACGAGGTCCTCTCCTTGAAAACAAAGTATAAATACTCCTGGCAATCACTATCTCTTCGATACCTGGGAGTTCACCTCTCTAGGGAGGCAGATCTCCTGACATGTAACTTTGGCCCACTTCTCGCAGCATTTAGAACACTTACCAAAGATTGGATGTTGCAGGATGTCTCCTGGCTTGGGCGCGTGGCGAGGGCAAAAATGGTGCTTCTACCGAAGCTAATGTACCTTTTTAGAACTATCGCTCGCCCCTTCCCGAAGAAAACTTGTAACGATTTCAATAAGATCCTTTCCAACTACATCTGGGGGGGGGGGGAAACCAAAAATAGCTAGATCCACCCTTTCAGCCCCAAAGGTCAAGGGAGGAGCAGCTTACCCTGATATAGAAAACTACCACAAAGCGTGCATTTTGAGCCACATCAGAGATTGGGTCGACGTGGATATAGTGAAGCCATGGGTACTTGTCGAACAAACAACAGTGTCTCCATACTGCCTTGCAGATCTGTTGTGGCTCCCAATGTCTGCTATCCCTACGTCAGTTAATAAAAGTAAAGCGATCCAATGCACATTAAATGCCTGGCATACTCTTCTCTCACCCGAGGCTAAGCAATCTCTCCCCTTCCTCCAGCTTTCATTAAAAACGATAACTCTAATGATCCCTAACCTGTCCCTACTCTCCTGGTCAGACCGGGGCCTACAGATCCTTCAGGATATTCATTCACAGGGTATGTTGGTCTCATTCACCCATCTACAAACGCATTTCCATATTCAGAAACAGGACTTCTATAAGTATCTCCAAATACGAAACTGGCTTTCCAGGCATCGCCCCAATCCCTTAGCTTCTAAATGTCTCCCCAAGATGCTCCCTCTCCTTGTCCGCACTAAACAGAGTCGGGGCAATGTCTCCAGATGGTATAATTACTTGATTTCAGAAATGACGACCCATACGTTTAGGTCCCAAGGTAGATGGGAGGCTGATCTGCCCAATGTTTTCACTGAAGAGATATGGTTGAGAATTTATCACTCATGCTTTTAAATTTCACGCTGTATGGGTCATTCAGAAATGTTTTTTAAACTAATCCACAGAGCATACCTCACCCCAGATCGGCTGCATAAGATATGGCCGGATGTCTCCCCCTACTGCTGGAGGGGCTGTGGACAAATTGGGAACATTATGCATGTGTTTTGGTCCTGCCCAATGTTACAACCCTTGTGGAAAGAAGTTTTTGTCTTGATCTCAGATGTGCTTGGATATACTGTCCCCTTAGATCCCCTCATAGCCCTATTTCACTACCCCATCCGCACGTAGCTGTCTCAGATACGTACTTGCTGGGACACATACTTATAGCTTCGAAAGCCTCCATAGCCCAATTATGGAAATCAGCAAGAATACCTGACGTTATAGCCATTAAAACTAAAATTCATAATCATCATGTCTTTGAAACGTCAGGTAAACTATACTCCCAGTCTGGCTTTCGTGTTTTTGATAGCTGGTTGAAATGGGATGACTATATCAGACAAAGTAACTCCCCCTGGGCTGGCATCCCACACCTTACCATAGATAATCTTACGTCACCCCCCTTATACACATAAATTTTAGCCGGAAATGAGTTTGACCACATAGACCTCATATCAGGAGATCTCCTAATTCCCTATGGGTTCATGTGTTTCAATGAATATGATATACTCGACTATAATGTTTGCCATACAGATAGACATGTTGGCTTCCCCCCTCCCCCCCCCCCTCTTCTTTCTGCTCTATCTTTTTCTCTTTCTTTTCTCTGCTTACATGTTTAACCAACTTCTTCATAGAAATTATAGCTAATGCTCCGTTGTTTGGTATCTGCGTGTTCTTTCATTGTAATTGTTATTCATAAACTTCAATAAAAACTATTGGAAAAAAAAGAAAAATGTGCAGGAATTTGTGTGTAGATATGGTATCCCTAGAGTAAGTGAAAGTGATAGGGGTACCCATTTTACAGGTGAAGTCTTTCAGGTCATGTGCAAACTGATGGGAAGCTGAGCAAATTAATGGCTGAAACTGGATTGTTGTGGCCAGAAGCTTTGCCACTAGTGTTGTACAGCATCAGAACTCCCAGGTCTCCGCTTAACTTATCAACCTTTGAATTCTTTTTTGGTCGACAACCTCATGTAATGATAGACCCCCAGGATGATTTGAAATGTAATAATGAAGTGACTGTGAAATATTTGGTTGGGATGAGCCAGCAGCTAAGAAATCAACAAAGAAATCTAAAGCTGGTGATTCCTGACCTACCGGACAGTAATTGTCATGACATTGAGCCTGATGATTATGTGATGAGTCTAAATTTCTTATGCTCAGGTTGCCTCATAGACAGGTGGGAAGGACCATATCAAGTCTTGTTATCCAGCACGACAGCATTGAAGGTCGCCGAAAGAGAGACTTGGGTCCACTCGTCCCACTGCAAGAAGGTCGCTGACCCGGAGAGAACTCGTGACAAAGTAGTTTGGTAACTGTGAGTTCAAAGTGAACTGTGTGTTCAAAGAGCAAGGCAAAGAAACACTGGAGTGTTTGTTCCGGGAAAGTTGAGAGGCAGGACTGTTGAAAGGCATCTGAGCATAGAGAGCAACAAGATCTAGAACGGTTGTCGCACCATTTTCTTTTTTCACACCCCCCCCTGCATTTTCCTTTCTTTTCTCCTTCTTATTTTCCTTCTTTCCCCTAACGAAATGGATCGATCACAAGAGACTGCGTTTCGGGTTCTACTAGTAATTCTGTTTTTGATCAGGACAATTTGTTTTGGTGAGGGTCCCAGAGAGGTCGAGCAGGGATCTGGAATGGGTTCTGATGGCAAGTACGAATTTGTAAAATCTCAGGAGCAGCACGTCACTCGAGTAAAGGCTGGTATCAGTAAGTGCTCTGGTAGTCATGGAGCTCGGAGGCACTGTGAAGGGATATTGTCTGCTGAACTTGTACGCCAAATAGCCAACAGTGGGAGGTATTTTCGGTATAGGTATACCCGTGGAAGCAAGACCATGTGGGTTGGAAAAGTATCGTCAGGGTATTGTGCCCATATCATCCAGCCCGACACTTGTACTGAGCAGATGGGAGAACTAGGGATTGGTTTCTTTACTTGGAAAATTTGTAATATGGTGATGTTATATTTTGTCCCATATGTTCTCCCAGATGATGCCTATTTCATATGTGGGAGGAAGGCGTACAAGTGGCTTGCCCCGAACTCAGAGGGATTGTGTTATATTGGGAGAGTACTACCGGAGGTTATGACCATAACCTATGATAAAATGAAAGACGTTCACCGCAGTGCTCAGGCTCCTTATACTCATACTCACTATGAACACATCATCAAGAGACACCTCATAGATAGGGCAGAGCACGCAGCCTCTGATTTGATCCACGAATCCACCGGGATTCAGTTCCTTCTTGCATTAGACATTACCCGTACTGCCAGAGGAACTATAAATTATAAGTATATCCATGCGCTAGCGAACTTGATAGATAATATCACTGAGATGTATGATGACACCTTCAGGTACACAGGAAGGGAGTTACAAGCCTACAAGAAGGAACTGATTCAGCACAGGATGGTCCTTAATTATGTCACAGCCGTGACAGGTGGGTACTGTGTTACTCTGGCAACTCAATATGGTGTGAAGTGCTGTACATATAATACGAACAGCACTGACGACCCAACGGAGATCATCGATCAGAAAATGGACGAGATCTTTCAGTTGAAGTGGGAGTTCAGGAGGAAACACAAATTTACCTTTGCGACTGTGAGTAATGAACTGACCGACTGGGTCTCATGGTTGAACCCACGCAAATAGTTCTCAGGTTTAGGAGAGTGGGCTCAAAATGTCATTATGAGTGTGGGGAAGTTTCTCCTTTGTATCCTGGGAGTCATCATAATTATTGGTTTGATATTTAGGTGTGTTCAAATTCTAACGCGGCGCAAGCACAGCACAGATTTGATGAGGCTAAGGAGCGATGGCGCTGTTATAGCAGCAGATTTAATCTACGATCCATCCATAGACAGCGTTATGATAAGGATTGCAAATGAATTTCATGGCCTGTTTCTTTCACCCGTTTTTCTTTGTCTCCCCCTCTGCCCAGATACATCCAACTGGAAAACACTTCAGCCCTACCCAAAATGTTTAAGCGAATGTATTTTTATATATGTGTCTTATCTTCATCTTTTCAACCTCCAGTTAATGGCACACATAGTCGACAGGTGATATCCACATATACTAGCACTCACATATGTTCCCCCTCCATGTATTATCAACTAAATGTGCACCCCATTTGTTGGAACAAGAAGCCGAAAAGAGCTCGGTAGTGTTTGTTGGCCCATTTACAGACCCTTAATATGGGATGAGAAGGATTTAATGTATACTTCGCAATACCTCGAAGCTTATTTAGAACATATACGGCACGATGATACATGAACCTCAGACATGGATTCATACATACATGCTTTTTACTATCCCACTAGGTCATACATTTCCCACCTACAACTCTCCCACGATCATCCAAGCTTTTGTATATATTGAATAGGTAATATTTTTTTTCCTGTTTATTGATTAGTTAGTGGCAGTTATTGATGACTGCCAAAGGGTGGACTGTCGAAGTCAGAAAATATTACAGTACACACATTACGTACAAACACCACATAGATGGCCTCCGTGTGCATTTGTACTCGGCCGTGCGTGCACATATTCGCAATTTGCGTATGGTCGCTTCCGCAGTCCTGCGCATTAGAGCGTGGTATGAGTAATTACAGTGGAGTTTGTACTCGCATGGAAAAGCCACAAAGACATATCATATATCTAATCCACATATTGCATAAATCCCCCACTGTCTGTTTCCTCTTCTAATAGCATGAAGATTGGTCACACATAAATTAAACTCCCAAAGACTCAAATACAATGGCCTTATTTACACAAAGCTTTGAAATTCTATGAAGAAGGCAAACACCTTTGTTTACTCCTATTATTCTAGGGTAGCCCAGTTTCTGTCGACAACAATAAAACGAGTTTTATGGTAAGAACTTACCCTTGTTAAAACTCTTTCTGCGAGGTACAATGGGCTCCACAAGTCTGGACAATGGGGTGTAGAGTAGGATCTTGATCCGAGGCACCAACAGGCTCAAAGCTTTTACTGTTCCCAGAATGCACAGCGCCGCCTCCTATATCACCCCGCCTCCCAGCACAGGAGCTCAGTTTAGTTAACCAGCACAATGCAGTAGCAGGAAAAGAGACGACAACGGTTCGTAGCCACATACACCACACTCTCACGACAAGAGAAGTGTCAGCGGCTAATGTCATATCAACCCATAGAAGCTAAGTGCGTCAGGGTGGGCGCCTTGTGGAGCCCAGTGTACCTCGCAGAAAGAGTTTTAACAAGGGTAAGTTCTTACCATAAAACTTGTTTTCTGCTTCGGGGTACACTGGGCTCCACAAGTCTGAACAATGGGGATGTCCTAAAGCAGTTCCTTATGGGAGGGGACGCACTGTAGCGGGCAAAAGAACCCAGCGTCCAAAGGAAGCATCCTGGGAAGTGGCAGTATCGAAGGCATAGAACCTTATGAACGTGTTCCCGGAGGACCACGTAGCCGCCTTGCACAACTGGTCAAGGGTCGCACCACTTTGGGCCGCCCAAGAAGGTCCAACAGACCAAGTAGAATGGGCCGTAATGTGAACAGGAGCTGACAGACCAGCCTTCACATAAGCCTGCGCAATCACCATTCTAATCCACCTGGCCAGGGTCTGCTTGTGAGCAGGCCCGCCACGTTTGTGAAATCCAAACAAAACAAAGAGAGAATCAGACTTTCGAATAGAAGCAGTTCTCTTCACATAGATATGGAGAGCCCGTACCACATCCAAAGACCGCTCTTTGGGAGACAAATCAGGAGAGACAAAAGCTGGAACCACAATCTCCTGATTAAGGTGGAACGAAGAAACCACCTTAAGTAAATATCCGGGACGAGTCCTAAGAACCACCCGGTCACAGTGAAAAATCAGATATGGGGAACTACCAGACAAGGCACCCAAATCCGACACTCTTCTAGCAGAGGCAATAGCCAGCAAGAACACCACCTTAAGGGAAAGCCACTTAAGGTCAGCTGAACCAAGAGGTTCAAATGGAGGCTCCTGCAACGCCTCCAAAACCGACAAGTCCCAAGGAGCCACAGGCGGGACATAGGGAGGTTGGATACGCAACACACCCTGAGTGAAAGTATGAACATCAGGTAAAGTCGCAATTTTTCTCTGAAACCACACCGACAAGGCAGAAATATGAACCTTGAGGGAGGCCAGACGCAGGCCTAAATCTAGGCCCTGCTGTAGAAAAGCCAAGAGTTTGGCTGTACTAAACTTGGAAGCGTCATAATGGTTAGATGCGCACCAAACAAAGTAGGAATGCCAGACCCGATGGTAAATCCGAGCAGAGGCCGGTTTCCGGGCCCACAACATAGTTTTAATGACCTCTTCAGAAAAACCCTTAGCACTTAAGACGGAAGCTTCAAGAGCCACGCCGTCAAAGACAGCCGGGCTAGGTCCTGGTAGACACAGGGGCCCTGAACGAGGAGGTCTGGGCGTTGTGGAAGTAGAAGTGGACGCTCTGACGATAGGCCTTGCAGGTCTGAAAACCAGTGCCGTCTGGGCCACGCAGGAGCTATGAGAAGCAGATTTACTTTTTCTTGCTTGAACTTCCGAATTACCCTGGGCAGGAGTGACACCGGAGGGAACACGTACGGCAGCCGAAACCTCCACGGCACTGCCAGCGCATCCACGAATGCTGCTTGAGGATCCCTTGTCCTTGCTCCGAAGACCGGAACCTTGTGATTGTGTCGAGACGCCATCAGATCCACATCTGGAAGACCCCACCTTTCCACGAGGAGTTGAAACACTTCTGGATGGAGGCCCCACTCGCCGGTATGCACGTCCTGACGACTGAGAAAGTCCGCTTCCCAATTCAGGACTCCCGGAATGAATATTGACGATATTGCCGGTAGATGGCGTTCTGCCCAACGTAGAATCCGTGAGGCTTCCTTCATTGCCAAACGGCTTCGAGTGCCGCCTAGATGATTTATGTAAGCCACTGTGGTGGCGTTGTCCGACTGTACTTGAACAGGACGGTTCTGAATCAAATGCTGGGCTAGGTTCAACGCATTGAAGACCGCCCACAATTCCAGAATGTTGATCGAGAGGAGAGATTCCTCCTTGGTCCACCGACCCTGCAAGGAGTGCTGCTCCAGCACCGCGCCCCAACCTCTTAGACTGGCATCTGTCGTCAACAGGACCCATTTGGATATACAGAAGGGACGGCCTCTGCACAATTGTCGGTCCTGGAGCCACCAGAGCAGCGACAGACGGACCTCCGGAGTCAAAGAGATTATTTGAGACCTGATACGGTGAGGCAGGCCGTCCCACTTGGCTAAAATCAGCTTCTGGAGGGGGCGAGAATGGATTTGAGCATACTCCACCATGTCGAATGCTGACACCATGAGGCCCAGCACCTGCATTGCCGAATGTATCGACACTTGCGGATGAGACAGGAAGCAACGAATCCTGTCCTGAAGTTTCAGGACTTTCTCCTGAGACAAGAACAACCTCTGGTTGTGAGTGTCCAATAGCGCTCCCAGATGCACCATGCTCTGAGCAGGGACCAGGGAGGATTTCTTCCAGTTGATGAGCCACCCGTGGGCTTGTAGAAACCGGACCATCATATCCAGATGACGCAGGAGAAGATCTGGGGAATTTGCCAGGAGTAACAAGTCGTCCAGATACGGCAGTATCCTGATCCCTTGACGGCGGAGTACCACCGTCATCACCGCCATAACTTTGGTGAAGACTCGCGGAGCCGTTGTTAAACCAAAAGGTAACGCCCGAAACTGGTAATGGAGGTTGCCAATAGCGAACCTCAGGTATTGTTGATGTGACACTGCTATAGGAATATGCAGGTAAGCATCCTGTATGTCCAGGGAGACCATGTAGTCCCCAGGTTCCAAGGCCAGAACTATAGAGCGAAGGGTTTCCATACGGAACTTGGAAACCTTCACAAACTTGTTCAGTGCCTTGAGGTTGAGAATGGGCTTGAGGTTGAGAATGGGCCCGGGAGGACCCATTCGGTTTCGGGACAAGAAACAGCGGAGAATAGTACCCCCGGCCCCTCTGAGCAAGAGGCACCTGTACTACGACTCCTGTATCCAGGAGGGTCTGTACCACCAAATGTAGAGTGTTTGCCTTTGTCTGGTCCGACGGGACGTCTGTCTGGCAAAATCGATGAGGGGGGGCGGTTTTTGAAGGCTATGGCGTAACCTCGAGTGATGACTTCCCGTACCCAGGCATCTGAAGTGGTCTTCAACCATTCCTGGGTATACCCTAGAAGCCGGCCCCCCACCCTGGGATCCCCCAGGGGGAGGCCCGCCCCGTCATTCGGCAGACTTATCGGTCTTGGCTGCTGGCTGACGGGCAGCCAAGGCTCTTTTGGGCTTCGGCTTACCAGGTTTGGAAGTGCGGACCTGCTTATGGTACGCCTGACCTTTTGCTTTACCTGAAGGACGAAAGGACGTGCCTTTGGCCTTTGACACAGAAGGAGCTGTATTAGGCAGACAGGCAGTTTTGGCACTAGCCAAGTCAGCCACTATCTTATTTAAGTCCTCCCCAAACAGAATATCCCCTTTGAAAGGGAGTACCTCCAGGGTTTTTCTAGAGTCCAGATCCACAGACCAGGATCTCAGCCACAATATCCTGCGAGCCAGGACTGACGTAGTAGAGGCCTTGGCTGCTAGGATACCGGCATCAGAAGCCGCCTCTTTAATATAGCTAGAAGCTGTGACAATTTATTACAAGCATTGTCTAGCATGGTCAGAGGAGATTTCAGCTTTTAACTCCAAGGCCAATGCTTCAATAACCTCTGCAGCCCATGTAGCTGCAATAGTGGGCCTTTGTGCAGCACCCGTGAGGGTGTAAATCGCTTTTAGACAACCCTCCACACGTTTATCCGTAGGCTCTTTTAGAGACGTGACGGTAGTGACAGGTAGAGCTGAGGAAACCACCATCCTAGCCACATGTGAGTCTACTGGAGGAGGCGTTTCCCAATTCTTAAACAGCTCTGGCGCGAGGGGATAGCAAGCCAGCATCTTCTTTTGAGGCACAAACCTCGTACCCGGGCTTTGCCAGGGTTCCTGACGTATATCCACTAGGTGGTCAGAGTGAGGTAAAACTTGTTTAATCACCCTCTGACGCTTGAACCTATCTGGTTTCATAGGAGGAACGGATGGCTTGGGATCATCCGCAATCTGCAGAATTAACTTAATAGCCTTCAAAAGATCAGGAACATCCACATGTGAACTACCCTCCCCGTCAGCCGTATCTGAGTCAGAACCTGTGGGGTCAGTGTATGTGCTGTCTTCATCAGACAAGGTGTCAGTGACAGCAGTGGATTGTGAGGAGACGAGCGCTCGCTTAGAGGACCTCTTGGACTTAGGCGAGCAATGGTCAGACTTTTTAGTAGTTAGGGACTGGTTCAACTTCTTTAATTGAGCAGATAAAGCGTCCGCCCACAGCGGGTTAGCTGCAGGGACCACATACGGTTGTACCGGCATTGGGGGTACCATAGGGGGTGTTAGTTTATGAACTAGCGTATGCAGAAGCGTGGAAAAAGCGGCCCACGGTGGGTCAGTATGTGCCTCCGTTGCCACAGTCCCACTGGGGGGCAAGGAGCCCCCAGAACCAGAGCCCACAGCTGCTATATTCTCCCCATATGTGCCTGTGGCTTCAGCAACACCAGCAGTGTGTTCCGCCCCAGAACCGTTACCCTCAGAATCAGACATGATATAACTTGCAGTATGAGGTAACACAGTACAATTATTAGCAGCACTATATCTCTAAACCCAAACCCCTGCGCAGTGTAGTCAGCACTAGCAGAGATAAAGGAGAGATATGGTGACCAAATCACAGAGAAAAATACGTAATACAGTATATCTTTGTGAAAATCCTATATTAGATAACACCTGACGCACCAAGCCCCCTCAGGTTATAGAATATAGAGATAGCAAGTTGAGTGAAAGACACGAGATGGACACCACTCAGCTATCAATGCACACACAAAAAGTCACAGTTTGTACAATGCAGAGGTTATTACAGACAATAATACTGCGCTGGAGTAGCTTACAAAGCTATATAGTCAATAGATATAACACTACACAGTAAGAAACTGGATGTATATCACAGGGTAATTGTATTATAAACCCCTGACTAAGTGCCCTCTTTCTTAACTAACACTGACTAAAAAAGGCAGGTAGAATACTTAAGTGTCATGTAAAGTCACAGCACTGACAACCAGGCGGCTTTACATAGGAGGATTTGCCCAAGCAGTCCCAGGAACAGTGAGCTGAGGAGTAATGGCGCCGCAGACACTGACAGGGAGTGAGGAAAGACAGAGATGCAGCTCTAGGGCGGGAACACTTGCTAGAAATGGCGCCCTGGGGCTGGGGGAGGGGCTTCAGGTCTAAGCCTTATCCCCCTTGCAGGAAAAACCACCGGGTACTGTGGGCGATATTAAAATCGGTTTTAAGAGAAAACCTGACCTGCGCCCATGCCCTGGTGATCTAGTGGGATCGCCTGTACTGCCACAGTGTCCACAGCCAGCGCGCGCGGCCCGCATCCCACTGACCGCGCCGGATCGCGATAAAGACCGGCTCCTGCGAGCGGGACCCACTTACCACCTCCCGAAGCGCGGCCAAGCAATCTTGGAGAGCCCCAGCCGCGTGTGCCTAACGTGAAGTAAACCGGAGCCTCCGCTGTAGGTACCCAGCAACCAGGGCTCGGGAGTGTACAGCGCTGCTGGGGAGAGCTGGAGCTGCAGCAGTGAATGTCACAAAACATTTACCACCGCTGCTGCCCTTGAAGTCTTCACTTTTTACCTCATAAAAAGCTTTTCTCAGGGCTGCTTGGAGCAGCCCCTCTGTTAAGTGCCTGCTTACTGCAGCACCAACTGACAAACTGAGCTCCTGTGCTGGGAGGCGGGGTGATATAGGAGGCGGCGCTGTCCATTCTGGGAACAGTCAAAGCTTTGAGCCTGTTGGTGCCTCGGATCAAGATCCTACTCTACACCCCATTGTCCAGACTTGTGGAGCCCAGTGTACCCTGCAGTAGAAATACTGGATTGTCATTGTCTTGTCTGAAGACAAGACAAACAAAAAGACAATACCCAGGAACCTAGGCTGAGGAGTAACTCAATTAGCAATAGCTAACAAAAATACAAACCAGACATTTAGAAATCTGAAGTAACAACATTCATAGTCTAAACTCTTGGAGATAAATATATTTGCATATATATATATATATATATATATAACTCCTAACAAATTGTAATAGCAGGAGTATGTGTGTATATATATATATATATATATATATATATATATATATATGTGTGCACAAATAAGGATGCACTCACCAGACTTCTCCAGGGTGAAATTGATAGATTTTAATCCAGACAGCACATTCTCACAAACAGAAGGTCAACGTTTCGGCTCACAGCAGAGCCTTTGTCAAGACCAAATTACCAGGTTGCCATCAACCTGGTAATCTGGTCTTGACAAAGGGATGATCAATACAGCTGGTGAAGACTGATATATATATATATATATATAAATCAATGCAGTAAATAGAAGATTAAATCTAACGAATACAAAGTTCATAATTGATTGAATGAGGAGAAACGAGAACATCAGATGGTAGCCTTAGATTAAGCAAGAGGCATAAATTTCATTACAAATAACAGAACATGCCTACGATTACAACCATTTAGTGCAGTTTCTTATTGTTTCATGCAGGTACATACCTATAAACGCCAAAATTGACATTCATAAAAATCTTCAGGTCCTTAGACCATTTACCAATACAGGTTTGTATGACAATTCTAAAAAGTAATTACACAAAGTCACTAGTCCATCCATGAATAATAGAGCAAATGCTAATAAGTACTCATAAGATAACTTACTTAAAAGTTTAAGAGACCTCCATCTTAATTCGTGAGGGTCAATTTATTAAAATCTGAAAAATAGCCCTAAATAAGGGCATATTACATAAATATCAGACCATTCTATTAATTTGTGAATTATAAGTGCAACTCTATACATACCCACTCAGGGAGAAACTCAAAAAATGATCCGTATATATCCACAAAAGGACCACCTGAAATAGGGTGATTCAATGTGAATAAACTTAAGCAGCTTGTGCCTACCATAATACTTAATAAGTCTAATGGAAAAAAACTTACAAGTCCAAGTGTGCTCCTATGTGCTCTCCCAAAGTACAAGTGACTGAGGGGCCAGGACATGGGACTTAAGTAGCCCATATCCATATTACCTCACTTCCTGGAATTATTAGCCAATAGAATTAGTCATGAAATAATGAGGCCTAATTAAAGGTCCAAGTGTGCTAAAAAGACTAACACTATATATATATACTATCTGTCCTCTTTATTAAATTGATGATATATACCAAATAACCATGAGGGTAAAGGTAATATAATTTAATATGTATTTTTTGTATATATGACGGGAAGTGACATCACTTCCGT